>NC_060274.1:101446620-101768150 GCF_021613505.1 Equus quagga | reverse complement strand
ATCCTCTCCCTCTCATCAATGAAAGTGAAAAATGTTGGCTAACAATTTCAGTCAATCTATGTGCTAAGATATCAAGGGGGAAATGGAAGCTTTTTTTATTACGCAATCTTGATCTCCCTCAACTTAATAGGCCATGGACATTATCAAAGTCTGCAAGACAGTGATTCAGTAGCTGTTGCATTATTGCATTCTTAACTGTGCAAAAAAAAAAAAAAAAAAAATCCAGAATATCATGAACTGCTTTGCAGTACCAGCGCAGTGTTATGAAAGATGATTAACTGGCTACAAACCAAGGTCGCATGCCAGCCTAAGTAGGGAAAAAACCCAGAAAGAGCCAGATTTCCTTTGTGTTATGGACAACCGAGCTGTGTAAATGAGACTTCTTAGGGGGTACACCATCTAACTGGTCAGTCGCTTGTTTTGTTTTGCTTTTTAAGAAGGCAATTTAATCATGAAAGCCAACCTGGTCTTTGGACATCTGGCAGATGGACGGTGCTACATCAGCCACTAGCCCAAACAGTGAAGGAATTTTTCAGGGGTTTTGAGGGGTTGGTGGTCATATTTAACTTTAAGTGTTAAAGATGACTAGTCTTCCTGATGCTGTGGTTGAGTGAATAAGGTACTAGAAATCATGTGGCTCTGGAGGTTTGGGAGTAAAGACTAGATGATTGCGGGAAGCTGAAACAGCTGAAGTGAGATGGCAGAGGAAAATAAAGCAGAAGGACAATGAAGGCTCTATTGAAGTTCAGCATTGACTTCTGGAAACAAAAGATGAGAGATGAATTAACCTATTGTGCTGAGATCAGAGGTACTATAAATTAGACTAGAAAAACTAGAGGAAGTTTCCATAACCAAGAACCCTGTGAATAGCTCTGTAAATGTGGCAACAGCATTAAAAACCTTTCTATATACTTGCAAATGGCAGAAATGCCTGGATAATTGATCTCTGCTCAGATTTCTGCCACCTGGAACTTTCAGTTGTGCTTATCCATGTAATATAAAATATTGCTTCTAAGAACCTCTGAAAAGCAAGTAAATCTAAAATAAGTTCCAAAAGAATCAGGAGGCTGATGCCCCATCCCTTCTTCATCTTGCATTTCATGCTATTTTAAATCTAAATTTATAATTTTCTATCTTTCTATAGTGCTATCTTTAATCTTGACGCTGGATTACGTTTGATCACAGCATATCTTTGAACTAAATTTCTCAAATATTTATAGACATATGAAGATTATAGATCTAATCATGTAATCTTCAACAGCTCTAAGCCTACTACAGAAAAAAAGTGCCCACATTCTTTAGACTGGCCTTGAATGCACTCTTTGGTCTAGGTTTAATCTCTATGCAAATGTATCTGTCACTATTCTCTTTCAGATACTGTAAGCTACAGCAAAATAGACCTACATCCTTTTCTTGGTCAAGATTAGTGTTTTCTTAAAGTTCATGCCATTCTTCCTAGTGTTTCCTTTGTCTGAAATGCTCTTCCTCCATCTCGCATATTGTCCATCACGCTATATTCAAAAGAAATGGCACAGCCTCTATGTAGCCTCTCCAACTTATTCTCCAAGGAGAGAGCAAGATTCCTTTAGCCTTTTTTTGAAATTCCATTTTCTGTATCTTTTTTTTTAATTTATCATATTTGATATATTTTAGTCTTTTGTATTTATCATGTTTGACATATTTTAGTTATACACATGCTTATCATATTTGGAATAATCGTATTTATTAATTTTGTATCCACCAAAAAGTTTATCAGAGTACCTTAAGCATAGAAGCCACCGAATGAACATTTGAAGGAATTAATATAACGAATGAGTATTCAGCCGGAATAAAGGGATAAACAGAGAGAAATAGTAATATAGTTTATGAAAGAGTGGGTAGAATCAGAAAATAAAATTGAGAGTCTGTAGGTTTCTTACATACAAATTTTTTAAGTTGAATATTCAGGAATATTCAATGTCATCTTTAAGATTGCATTAATGGAGTGATGTCAGTGGGAATAGCAAAGTGGGACCTCTGAAAACCTCACCTCCACAAAAGCAATTACAGTACTGACAAAAATTGTCAAAATACACTTTTTCAGAGTCTGAAAATTTACCACAGGCTTGCAAAAAACTGGGGAGCATTTACTAAAAAAAGAAACATCTGGGGGCTGGCCCAGTGGCATAGTGGGTAAGTTTGCATGCTCCACTTCAGCAGCCTGGTGTTTGCAGGTTCAGATCTTGGGTGCAGACATTGCACTGTTTGTCAAGCCATACTGTGGTGGCATCCCACATAAAATAGAGGAAGATTGGCACAGATGTTAGCTCAGGGCCAATCTTCCTCACACACACACACAAAAAAAGAAATGTTTGAATCTCCATAAAAAAAGTGAGCTTTGTCATGTTTTAACGTGTGCTATTCTCATTCCCTTCTCCCTGGCTCCATAGGAATCTTTAAAACCAACAGCCCTATAAGCACAGTGGAAGCTAGCAGCCTGACAGGAATGCAGGGTTAGTTTAACGTATGAAAATCAATCACCCTAATACATAATATCAACAAATAAGAAGAAAAACATGTGATCATCTCAATATATTCAGAAAAATTTTTGACCAAATCCAGCACTATTTCATGATAAAAACCCCCACCAAACTAGGAATAGAAGGGAACTTGTCCAACCTAATAAAGGAAAATCTATGAAAACTCCCCAGCTGACATCATCCTTAAATGTGAAATACTGAAATCTTCCCCTAATGACAGGAAAAAGACACGTTACTGGAGTTTCTAGCCAGGGCAATAAGACAAGAAAAAGAAATAAAAGGCATCCAGATTGGAAAGGAAGAAATAAAGCTATCTCTATTTGCAGATGATATAACCCTGCACAGAGAAAACCCTAAGGAATCTACACACACACACACACACACACACACACACACACACACACACAATTAGAGCCAATAAATGAATTCAGTATGATTGCAGGAAACAAAATCAATACACAAAAATCAATTGTATTTCTATACGCTAGCAATAAACAATCCAAAAAAAAATTAGTTAAACAATTCCATTTACAATAGCTTCAAAAAGAATAAAGTCTTTACAAACAAATTTAGCAAAAGAAGTATAAGACTTGTAAACTGAAAACTACAAAGCATCGTAGAAAGAAATTAAACACCAAAGTGAGTGGAAAGACATCCTGTTTGGATTGTTAAGACGGTAGTACTCTCCAAATTAATCTACAGATTCAACAAAACCTCTATCAAAATCCTAGCTGGCTTCTTTGCAGAGATTGACGAGTGGTCCTAAAATTCATATGGAAATTCAAGAGACCTGGGATAGCCAAAACAATTTTGAAAGTGAAGAACAAAATTGTAGGACTCACACTATCTGATTTCAAAGCTTAGAATCTACAGTAACCAAGACATTGGTACTAGCATAAAGATAGACATATGAAGCCCAATGAAATACAATTAGGAGTCCAGAAATATACCCTCACATTTATAGTCAGTTGATTTTGCACAGAATGCCATGACAATTCCAGTGGGAAACGAAAATCTTTTCAATGACTAGTGGGACAGTTGGATATCCACATGCAAAAGAAGAATGAAGTTGGACCCTATTGCACATTACGTATAAAAATTAACTCAAGGTAGATCAAATATCTAAATATAAGTGTGAAAACTATGAAACTCACAGAAGAAAATACAGGTGTAAATCTTCATGATCTTAGATTAAACCATGATTTCTTAGATACAGCACCAAAAGCACAAGAAACAAAAGAAAAAAAGTGATAAATTGGATTTCATCAAAATTAAAATTTATGTGCTTCAAAGGACACTGTCAAGAAAGTGCAAAGACAGTCTACAGAATGGGAGAAAATATTTTTAAATCTTATATCTGAAAAGGAGCTTGTATCTAGACTATATAAAGAACACTTACAATGCAACAATATAAAGACAACTCAATCAAAAAATGGGCACAGGGGGCTGGCCTGGTGGCGCAGCGGTTAAGTTCGCACGTTCCACTTCTCGGCGGCCGGGGTTTGCTGGTTCGGATCCCGGGTGCGGACATGGCACTGCTTGGCACACCATGCTGTGGTAGGCATCCCACATATAAAGTAGAGGAAGATGGGCATGGATGTTAGGTCAGGGCCAGGCTTCCTCAGCAAAAAAGAGGAGGATTGCCAGTAGTTAGCTCAGGGCTAATCTTCCTCAAAAAAAAAAGAAAGGAAGAAAGAAAAGAAAAGAAAAAAAAATAGGCAAAGGATTTGAATAAACATTTCTCCAAGGAAGATATACAAATGGCCAATTAGTACATGAAAAGACGCTCAACAGCATAACCATAAGGAATACAAAAATCAAAACCACATTACCAGGGTTGGCCCAGTGGTGCTGCAGTTAAGTTCACACGTCCTACTTCAGCGGCCCAGGGTTCACTGGTTTGTATCTGAGGTGTGGACCAACGCACTGCATGTCAAGCCATGCTGTGGCAGGCATCCCACATATAAAGTAGAGGAAGATGGGCACAGATGTTAGCTCAGGGCCAGTATTCCTCAGCAAAAAGAGGAAGATTGGTGGCAGATATTAGCTCAGGGCTAATCTTCCTCAAAAAACAAAAACAAAAGGAAAAACCAAACCCACATTACCACTTCACATCTGCTAGGATGTCTATAACAGAAAAGATAAATAATAAGTCTTGGTGAAGATTTCTGGAATTGGAACCATTACACATTACTAGTAAAAATGTAAAGTGTTGCAGCCAGCTTGAAAAGCAGTTTGGCAGTCCCTCAAAAAGTTTAACACTGAGTTACCACATGACATCTTTCACTCCTAGTTATATACCCAAGAAAACTGAAAAGATATCTTCACGCAAAACCTTGTACACGACTGTTAATAGAATTAATCCTAAGAGCCAAAAAGTGGAAATGAGCCAAGAGTCTATCAATTGATGAATGGATAAACAAAATGTGGTATATCCATATAACGGAACATCATTTGGCCATAAAATTGAATGATGTACTAATATATGCTATAACATGGATAAACCTTGAAAACAATATGCTAAGTGAAAGATGCTAGATACAAAACGCTACATATAGTATGACTCCATTTACAGGAAATGTCCAGAATAGGCAAATCCACAGAGACAGAAAGTAGAGTAGTGGTTGCAACGGGCTTGGAGAAGGCGATAGTGGGGAGTGGCTGCTAACGGGAACGAGGTTTCTTCTTTGGGGTGACAAAGCCATTCTGGTATTGCATAGTGGTCGTGGTTGTATAACTATTTCAGACATTGCCAAATGTCACATGGGGGTCAAAATTGCTCCACTGAGAACCACTGACGTACACGTATATGTCCTGATGTGGAAAGATCTCAAAGACGTATTAATAAATAATTATAATAACAAAAAATGTAGAACAATAAAAAATCGCATTAATGTTCATTTCAAAGATTGCTTGTACTTCAGGAAAGGAGCAAATTTCAAATGAACAGTTTAGAAATAATTGGAAAAATAATTTCCTTATATGAATAATAGGTAATAATATTTTCCCTGCATCAAAGGTATGCTAGAATGATTAAGAGGTCACATATACAAATGTTTTTCTTTCTATAATTGTTAGATGAAAAATGATGCACCATACAAAAGATATTTTTCCTGTTACATTATGTACTCAACAGAGTACTGAAAAATATTCAGTCTCTTCTCCACAATGATTAAAGCACAATTATATAAATAAAAATAAATCAAACCTTTGCATATTCGAGACAAGAGAATGCTAGGAGCACCTGTTTTCTATTTTAATTGCCAGAGAGAACGTGGACTCTAGATTGGATTCTCTAAAAGAAGAGACACCACCTTAGATTAAAAATACCAAGGTAAAAGACAGAAAAGGCAGGGCTTCCTTAATAAGGCTCACTTACTAAGAATAAGAGTAGAGAACAACAGTAATCACTGAAACTTACAGAATAAAAGCACAGAATAGTAACCATTTACATTTTAGAATTCATTAAATGTGTCAGGCCTGGTACTGCCTGTTTTAATTTACATTTAATTCCATGGCCCTATTAGATTGGCTTAAGGGATCACTCCCTTTTTACAGCTAAGGAAACTGAGGTTTAATAAGATTCAGGACATAAAGGCAACAAGTGGTGACACTGGGTCCTGAATCCACACCTATTTAATTACAACGCCCATATATTATACCAATATCCTACTAAATTTTTAAAAGGTTATTCAGTCTTAAGGATCAGGGTAGGACACAGGGTATCATTCACATTGCATTTCTTATTACATAGAGCTGAATTTTCAGTGCCATCTTTGCCAGCAGAGATAAAAATCACTATGGTGAGCATCTTGCAAATAGGGTTTCATGTGACAGGGACCAGAGAAACTTTCAATATGGGAATTTACATTGGGTCTGGAGAAAGCCAGGCATTGATGTCTGACTCTACACAAAGAGTCAGGGCAGGAGGTCAAAGTCAGAGATGCTTAATAGGTGTGGGGCCAAGATTTGAACCTATGCCTATCTTGTTGCTGACTCTTGGTCTTCCTACAGCACCATGCTGCTTCTCACAATCATGCAAAACAGATCATGCATATCAAACAACATGGCTTGGCACCAGCCCCAGATCCAACCATTTCCACAGAGTACGGGCATGGAACTCAGGACCACATTCGCCCACTGCTCAGATAAGCTGAAAGCCTAACTCTTAGAAATGAAATGGTCTGGGGCTCCAACACACATTCAGCCCACTTGGGATATTTGAGAATATTTGAGAAGTTGTTTCTTTATTTTTTTGAGGAAGATCAGCCCAAGCTACCATCGGCTGCCAATCCTCCTCTTTTTGCTGAGGAAGACTGGCCCTTAGCTAACATCCAGGCATATCTTCCTCTGTTTTATGTGGGATGCCTGTCACAGCATGGCTTGACAAGCAGTGTGTAGGTCTACACTCGGGATCCGAACTGATGAACCCTGGGCGGCAGAAGTGGAACATGCAAACTTAACCACTGCACCACTGGGCTGGCCCTGAGAAGTTGTTTCTTTAGAAGGAGTACCCACCGTAGATTCCTTCCAGGTTGAAGGGCTGTAAAAGGCACTTTCACATTTATTATTGTATTTGAACTTCATAGTAACCCACTAAATAATAATTCAGATTATATTATGATTTAATTTTACCAATAAAGAGATGGACATTCAGAGAATTTAAGTAACTTCTAGTAGGTCACATGTCAATGAGTGGGAAAACATGGGCCTTTTAACTCCATATGAAGTGTTCTTTCTACTATACCAGGCTCCATATGCAGAATATATAATTTTTTTCCAGGAAACTTTTTGTTCTATTAAAATATTTCTGTGTGGGTTAATACTAAATGAATCCCTCCCATAATTTGTGTTGAGTTCCTTCTCCTCTTTCTCTCATGAGTAGAAGGAAATATTTCAATAGATTTCTAAGAACAATATTTACTCGCACAAACTGCTTCTGAATCTGAGTCTTTATTTCTATCTGTTCTACTTTATTTCAAGAATTCCTTTAAAATGTTTCCATAGAAACAAGTGGAAAAGAAAATGATGAACTATGTAACATTCTCAGTGGATGTCTTTCTGAATTTTGGACATTTATTCCTCCAGAGATTTGAGATGGTTGTTTTATGAGGCAGGAGACATTTCTAAAAGGGATTCTCTTCACACATCTCCTGCATGCTTTATGTTATAAACTCATACTCTATAATTTTAATGAAATATTCCGAAGACTGTGAAACATTCAAGTTTTACTACTGTAGCTTAAGCGGGGTGCCCTCATCTATGTTACTGGCATTAATCCCCCCCTCTGCTCAGCATCTCCACAACTTCCTAAGGCTGAGTTTGGGTCACGGAACACTGGAAACCACATAGCTCTGTCCAGGCATACTGGATAGATGACTGCAGCAAGCCTTTGCAGCTGGACTGGGATGACAAAGAAGAAAACAAACAAGAAAAAAGGACACTAAAGCTCGGAGGTGTACTTGTAGAAAAAAAGAGGTAATAGACTGATGAGGAATTTTGCCACATTTAGATGATCACTGAGGTCTAACATTTTTCCATAATAACACATTTAACACCCATGAATTCTCTAAAATGAGGAAATCTGATAAATGGAGAGGATTTGAAATTTTCCCTTACTGCTGTTTACATGACTTTATTATTTACATCTGTACCACAAAAGGCTTCAAGTGGGGGCCATAATTCTGTCAGTAGGTATGGAGCTCTGCAGCTTTTGTTCAGAGCATAGGGAAGAGCAATAACTAACGCTGTCTCGTGCTGCATGTCCTAAATTATATGCTCTTATCTTCATTGGACAGTTTTATACTTGAAGATTTCCCTTATCCACCTCTTCAAGCTGATCAAATTGCAAAAACCACTGAATGGAATTCTATATTGGCCTCACATGTGAGCAGGTGGACCTATAAATTAGCTAAGTGAGAAGGGGTTACGTATTCCAAGGGATAGTATAGCTCACTGTTGGTGAGAAGTCTTAATGCTTTTAGTAGTGGACTATTACAGGGAGTTTGGGTGAGGAAAGGCACAAAGGATTGATCAGGGTGGTTTGGCAGTACTACAGGACTGTTGTGATGTACAACTCTTGAATCATATGTTACCAGCTTAATATGCTGTAGGCTATACAACATAACATAGAGTTAGGTTTCTACAGCTATCACCTGCATTTTCTCCAGAGAAGTGGATCCTAAGCAGGAAGGCCAAATCTCCATTCTCTGTCCACAGATTAGCTCTTGTTAAGAATGCCCGATTCTACAACCATTGTCCTACATGGTAGAGTCACCTGAGTCTTGGAAACCATTTTACCCAGCATTCAATCACCTTTGCTTTTGGTGTTCTACTTCGAATGTCCTTTCTTTCTTTCTCCCACTTATGGGATTCAGTTCAAATGTCATCTCCTCTAAACAGACTTCTCTAGGAAGAATGGGTCATTGGATCCTCTGTGTCCCCTCCATCTTTTTTTAGAATTTTATTACTGTAGCATGAGGCATGCGAGGGCATGCTATGTGGCAAGCATTGTTTTAACACAATGGTCACAAATATAAGTAAATACAATGTAGTCCGTACTCTAAAGGGATTTACAATATTGTAACTACTATTTATGCATCTGATTCACTCAGCAGAATAGCATAGAAACTCCAAGAAGGTAGACAACGTTTCATTTATTTTTGCATTCGCAGCACCTAGCACAAGGATTTGCGTAGAAAAAAAAACTGCTTAAAGTGCTTATTGATTGAAGATATAGTGCTAAAAACATATATCTGATTTGTCAAATAAATGGTAAATATTAATAAAAATATACTAATACAAAAATGTCAATAAAATTGGACCAAAATTAGGGAATTATACATAATGGAATATTTACATTTTTTCAGTAAAAACCAATACATGACTCATTGATTCATTCAGTTCTTCAATTAACATTCATTGAGATAATACATAAACCACATTAAGATATTTTCCCATTTCTGTATATCATACTAAATGTTGAAAATCACATATGAAGTTATTTAGAATTAGGAACAAAGGAAATTTACAATCAATTTCCTCAAATCTCTAATAAGTGATGGCAAATGATGTCTTAATATAAGCAATGAGGCTCATCTGGTAATTAAACACATCATTGTTCATCCCCTCTATTTTGGAAAATCAATTTACAATTTACTTTCACAGTCTACTGATTTTCTTTTGAATGAACACTTAGTAGATTATCTGAAATTAAAAGCTAATTAAGTTTGAGGGCCTTTTGGAAATGCTGGCATTCTTAAATATCGAATACTTTGTCCACAGAAGTTGGATTTCAGTAGAGCTCATTCCAATGAGATATTTTTGAGTATTTTACACATCCAATAAAACTGTAAGAGATGATGGGACAATATTTAATTTTAGTATGCTAAATTTTGAACCTGAAAGAGTAGAACTAAATTATTAAAAAATTAATATTTGTATGATTTCTTTAGGATTTACTGACACTAAGAAGGCTTTTCTGTATCTATCTGCTCAGTGTATACAGAAGGGTGGAGTGGCATTGGATGTTTGAAGTCTGATTTCAACCCGTAAATATACAGTATGTAAACTTCTGGAAAGAGGTTCTACTCTCTGACATGAAGTTTCATCCTGTGATTATCCAATATGAACTCTTACAAAGTTCTTTAAGTGAAGAAATACAGTTTCAATAGACTAAAGAAGAAAAATGAAAACCATATCTAATCTCAATAGACGTCAGAAAGTAAGTTGACAAAATTCACAACCTTGCACGATAAAAACTCTCAGAATGCAGGAAGAGAAGGTAATTTCCTCAACCTAGGAAAGGGAATCTACTGAAAACCTAGATTTAACATCATACTCAATTGTGAAGGACAATGCTTTTTCCTTATAATCAGAAACAAGGCAAGTATGTCTGCTTCTACCACTTCTATTCATCATTTTACTGGACACCAGTGCAATGAGGCAAGAAAAAAAAAGGCATACAGATCAGAAAAAAAGAAATAAAATTTTCTCAATTCACTGAGATATGATTGTCTACACAGATAACGTCAACAAATCTACATCAAAGCTACTAGAACCAATATGGGAGTTTAGCAAGTTGGCAAGATGCAAAGTTAACAAACGAAAACTAATTTTATTTCCATATACTAACAACTTAAAAATTTAAAAAGTACATAGCACCAAAAAACATGAAATATATAAGTGTTAATCTAGCAAAATGTCCAGGATTTGTATGCTGATAACCAGAAAAGATTGATGAAAGAAATCAAAGAAGACCTAAATAAATGGAGAAATATACTGAGGAAGAGTCAATATTGTTAAAATGTCAATGTTCCTACAAACTTGTCTAGAGATTCAGTGCAATCCCAGTAAAAATTTCAGCAGAATTTGTTTGTAGAAATAAATATGTGCATTCTACGATTTATTTGGATGTGCGAAGAATACAAAATAGCCAAAATAATTTTGAAGAAGACGAGCAAAGTTAGAGGACTCATTGTCTGATTTCAAGACCTACTTTGAAGCTACAGTAATCAAGACAGCATGGGATTGGCAAAAGGGTAGAGAAATATATTAATGGAACCAAATAGTGAGTTTAGAAATAGACCCATGCATATACGATCAATTGATTTTCTATGAAGATGCAAGGACAATTTAATGAAAAAAATGATAATCTTTTGACTAAATAGTGCTAGAACTATTGGACAGCCATATTTCAAAAAAATGATCCTCAATCCATACCTCACACCATATACAAAATTATGTCAAATGGATCAGAGACCGAAATGTAAAATGTAAAACAACAAAACATAGGAAAAAAATCTTCATAACCTTGGGTAGTGAAAGATTTCATAAACATGACACTAAAAGCATGATTATGAATTGAATAAAAACACATAATTTGGTGTTCAAAAAATTAAAAACTGCTCTTTAGGGCCAGCCTTGGTGGCCTAGTGGTTAAGTTCAGTGTGTTCCGCTTCGGTGGCCCAGGTTCTGGTCCCGGCTCCAGACCTACACCACTTGTCTGTCAGTGGCCATGCTGTGATGGCAGCTCAGATACAAAAAAAAAAAAAAATACAGGAAGATTGGCAGCAGATTTGGCTCAGGGCGAATCTTCCTCAGCAAAAGCAGCAACAACAACAAAAAACTTCTGTTCTTTAAAAGACACTATTAAGAAAATAGAAAGGAAGCTTGGGAGAAAATATTTGCAGGAAAATACACTATAAAGGTATTCTGTTTAGAATATACAAAGCACTCTCAATTCTCATTATAAGAACACACACAATCCAGTTTAAAAAAATTAGCAGAAGGTCTGAACAACTATTTGACTAAAGTGGAAAAAAAAAAGAAGAAAACCACCCCTGTCTCCTTTCCCCCAAATCCCTGACAATATTAAGTCTTGACAAGAAACGGAAACAACTGGAACACACACCCACGGCTTGTGAGCACGCAAAATACAGAACCCCTTTGGAAAACAGTTTGTCAGTTTCATAACTTAACATACCACTATCAAAGGACCCAGCAATCCTACCTAAAGAACTTCATAAACCGTGTTTCTTCCCTGTATGAAAAGATAATTTAACCAGAAGAATATGGAGCTGCCACATAAATGCATTAAAATTACTAAGCAGTAAGATATTTCCATTATTCACACATAAAAAGAACTACCTTTTAGGGTTAGAGCTAATATTCCCACAAATGTTCTTGAGTTTTTACAAAAAAAATCAACATATTAAGCTTTGTCATAAAGGAAGATAAACTCTTCCTCAATGAAATGAATTTAGTTCCTAAAGAAAAAGGAAATATAAATAAATAAAGCCTTTTACTGCAGAACTGGAAGTGCCAATGGTTTGCGGTTGATGCATGCTCTCTGGATGAAAATCCACATGTTATTTGGGGGAGGCTAAATACTTTTGTGGAGGCATTTTATAACATTGGCAAACAAATCTCCCACATCAAGCCCAGATGGGCCTCTTGACTTCAAGAGGCGTCCTCTAGGGACTGAGGCCGATGCTTCCTTACGTAAATCACAGCTTCTGGCAATTTAGCACAGGCTGGCTTCTACAAAAACAAGGTAACTCATGAAACAAGACTAACCAGGGCTTGACTCTCATGAAATTTAAAAATATTTATAGTTCCAAAATAGCTTTCTTCAGCGTGAAAATTAAAACCCAAAAAAAAAACAGTTAGGTTTTGGGACACTCTCCCAGGATCTTTAGGATGGAAATTATTTAGGTTTGTCTTGCTTTCCTGAAAGATAGTCTTTGTCAGTCATTATATAATGAGAATTTCCGGGCCCTTTAAGGTCCAGGAAGTGCTGCACACCCCAAGAGTGTAAGATCCCAGTAAGGAATGCACTCTGACTGGTGATAGAGAGTTTCAATAAGGGAAACAAAGCAACATATGTATCCTTCCAAATATGATGAATAGAATTTTCACCAGCTGACTTTCCTGCCCAATATGTCTTTTGGGTCATTTTTATTTCCAAGTCTTAACTGATTAGAAATCTCACTGCATCGATAAAACCTTTTATTTAAACTAAACATGTCAAAAGTTAAGCCTATTTCTCCTCCCCACAAATCTCTCTTGATTTTGTATTTTCTGTCTTCCTTAAGGATATACCATTCTTCTCTTCGTTTCGCTAGAGCCCTTGATCTTTGACTCCTCCCTGTCTCTTCTCAGTACCTCTTGCTGCCTCCTCCACATCCAATCAGGCATCGAGTGCTCTCATTTCTCTCCCTCAAGCATCTCTTGTCTAATTCCTTTCCAGTTCCACGGCTGTCATTCTAGTTCAGGTCCTCACCATCCTTCACGTGGATTATTGCAGTAACCTAACTGATCTCCCTTATTCCAGTCTCTCCTTCACTTTCTAACCTGGGAAGGAATATAAAATAGTAATTAAGTATAAGTGTCAGAAACAGACTGCCTAAGTTTGAACTTCAGTCTTGGATAAGTTACTTAGTGTCTGCAAGACTCAGTTTTCTGAGTTTCCTGTGAGGTTGGTATACAGTCCTCAAACCCATGTTAACTATGATTACTTCCCTCTCAATTCTTAACACAACGTAGTATAATCACATGAGCTTGGTTTTATCCTTCCATGAAGACCATGGACTTCTTTAGGGTAGACATTGGCTCTATCTGGGTTTTGTTTGTTTTATTTAACTTTGTTTTTGAGGAAGGTTAGCTCTGAGCTGACATCCGCCACCAATCCTCCTCTTTTTGCTGAGGAAGCCTGGCCCTGAGCTAACATCTGTGCCTATCTTCCTCTATTTTATATGTGGGACGCCTGCCACAGCAGGGCTTGATAAGCGGTGCCAGGTCCACAACCAGTATCCGGACCTGCGAGCCCCATGCTGCCGAAGCAGAGCACGTGAACTTAACTGCTAAGCCATCAGGCCAGCCCCTGGATCTTTCTGGTTTTTGATTATGCAGCAACTCAATAGGAACTAACACATAGTAAACACAGTAGGATGCAATAAATACTTATTGGGTAGCATTATATAGATTTGATTTATCAGCCATATGCAAATAACTCTTTTCAATCCTGATCCAGATTCCTAATAATATTTACTTGATAAGATCATAAGTTTTGAAGTCAAACACATTGAACTCAAAATCTGGCTTGGACATATAATTTGTGGGACTTTCTGGAGATTCAGAACCTTTCTGGACCTCTTTCCTTTACCTGAAAAATCGGCATGATAATCTCTGCAATAAGGTTTTTTGTAATATTTTGTGTGTGTGTGAGGAAGATTGGCCCTGAGCTAACATCCATTCCCAAATTCCTCTTTTTGCTGAGGAAGATTAGCCCTGAGCCAACATCTGTGCCCATCTTCCTCTATGTTGTATTTGGGATGCTGCCACAGCATGGCTTGACGAATGGTGCTAGGTCCGTGCATGGGATCCAAAACTGTGAACCCAGGGCCACCAAAGCAGAGCGCATGAACCTAACCACTATGCAACCAGGCTGGCCCCTAATTTTTACTAACACAAAATATTAGTTTCTCCTTTAACATATAACTGCCTACTAAAAATATGCATACTCATTCTTCACGTTTTTGAAACCGATGTATCTCTGCCTTACCACTTTCTAAGTATATATTGGCTGGTATCATAATTTTCCTACATGAATAACATTTTGGTAATAGTTTGGCTAATACTTAATTCATTAAAAAGCCCAAAAGTTAACATAATTATGAAAGAGTTCTTCAGGGAAAATTGGATACATTCTGCCTTACATTCTTGAGAAATACAATACATCTAAGTAAATAGAGGGACAAAGTTGCACTTATCAAAAAGCAGACTGTCTGGAAAAATTCATTTACCATCATAATAATGAGCAGGGTGAGAAAATTTACCTTCTGGTTACATAAAGTTTAGCAAAAAGGGAAACATAAGGCCCATGTTAACAAGAGTCATACATTCATTCATTCACTCAGAGATTCCTCCCTCTGTCCCTCAGTCTCTGTGCCTGCCTGCCTCCCTCCCTTTCTTCCCTCCACATCATATTTGAGTGCCTTCCATGTGCTGGGTGCTATAGACACAAAGCTTTACCTTTTGAGGAACTCATAGTGTAGTTTCAAGGAAACTCACTTGCTCACTTTAACGTTTGGTTCTTTTTACACTGTGGCCTCTCAAAAATGGGATTAAGAAATATCATTGAAATCATTTTGACTTAGCAATCTCTAAGACTCACGTATCCTTTGCGATATTGACAATGACAGAACAATTTCTTTAAGAGGGAAATTTAAGTACCGATTTCCATTGTGGGTTTTAGTGGGGACTGAGTGGGCCTGTTACGCTTGGGATGCAGGAGACTTTGGCAACATCTCTGTCTAGAGGTACTTCTGTATTTCTGACACACCAATATCCAGTGTGTTATTGAATGTTTAAGGACGTCTTTGTCTCTGTATGTTTGGGGCAATGAAGTAGGTATTCTACCACAGGAAAAAAAGGGCCGTTGAGTAAACTGTAATTTCCAAATGCCAATCTGTGTACTAGGGTTGTACTATCTGTCCAGGAATTAGTTCAACAACTATTTTTTGCACCCTTACTATATGCCTTTATTGTGGGGAACTTGTTCAAAATGCAGATTTCATGAGATCTACTCTTGGAGTTTCACATTAAATTGGTTGGAGGTGAGATCCCCAAATCCATTTTTCAAAAAGTTTACCAGATGCTCCTGATGTTCAATGAGGTTTGGGGTCCCCTGGCAGCATACCCTTATACATTAGAGTTTCAAAAACTCTGCTCTTTGAATTATCTGCTTATGAGGGGTACAAGTTTCTCAGGAGTCACAGAGAAGAGTGCAAAGGTGGGCAGTTTGCTGGAGGCTGGGACTGGTGTGGGCAGCCATCCGGAGGCAGCAGGCAGCAGTGGTCAAGGGAGCATTCGTGTAGGGAGACTGCACTGCTCTGACGACTTATGAGAAAATGTTCCCCTCTTCCTCCTCGAGGAATAATGTGTTGAGGGGTGAGACTGCAGACAAAAGGCCTGATTTCCTTCTAAAGAAGTGGGCAAAGGATCAGAGAACCAACATTTGGTTTCCGTGGTGTCACATGTGGGTGTGGATAATGGTCTGGTTACACCTTTGGCTTATTTATGTCTGGTCACTTATATATATTTCAGTGCCCTTCCATTTTAGGATTCAACAAATCTACTGCTATAGACCATCATTAATAAGGCCCGTGGTACGAAGATCTCTTGCTGCCAAAATTGTTAGGATGAGTTTTTCTTACTTGGTTATTGGTGACCATATTTGTGGCTAGGAACTGGTTTTTCTCTCACAATCAGTCTCTTGGCTTGGTCTTAATAACAGTGGGAAGTGACAGGGAATTTATATTTGAAAGGGTGCTGTGACATTCTCCTCCAATGTGTAAAAGGACAATGCCTAAGGACCTCATCTGGTGGAGAAATTTACTTAGCTCCTTTCTTGTTCATTTTGAAGTTAATTCTGTTTGGGGAATCAATCAGGAGGTTGTTCTATCCCATATCAAGTATTCCTTAGGAACAATGACGAGATAAATTAGTATGTGATTGGACCAGCTGTCATGTACTGCATCTTATTTGGGTTCCAATGCTTGCTCTGGGGAGGGATATTTGATAGGAAGAAGCTTTTCTTTCATTTCATCCTAGTGCTTAGTTAAACAGGATTTCCCCAGAATCTTTTTGAAACAATTTTATATTTGTTTGTATACAGTCAAACTGTTTTTCTGGTATTTGTGTTGGCCACTTTCTATGAACATTTTAATAAAAACTGTTTGCTTGTAATGTTTTATATTTCTCTGTGGGTATTGACGACAGATAACTCTCTACTCTCCCAGAAAATGTGAGTATTAAGACTGTTTATCAGGATCATGTTGTAATCCCACTAGACATTTCCTTCTCCTTTCAAAATTCATAAATATCTGCATAATATATTTTTATAAGAAATGAATTCTAGTGAGAAAATTTTGAGTAGCACTATAAGAACTCTAGTGACAGTGCATCTTGATTTTCTTCAGACCAAAATGAACTTATTTTTATTAGACCTAGACACACATATATTCTAGTCTTTACAATCTGTATAATTGTGTGCAATAAAGAGATTGTACACAGGGCTGTGGCATGCATGCTGAAGCCTGATGTTACCAACATGCCTTTGTGATTTTTACAAGAAACTTGGTCCACTGTTTCTAAAATTGTGTTATCTAATTGAAACTATAATAAAGCATTCCGCTCCATATGCTTTATGTAAGAAGGGGACCGCGGCTCTGTTGTTGCAGGATCGTGTTTTGTCATCGTTGTCACATACAGCTGGATCGTGTGCTTGGTGACTGAGCACACCTGACAGCACAGTCACGTTAGCAGCTGCCTCATTAAGACCCCTCGACTGCATCCGCTGCCATTAAACTAAAATTGGGTGACTAGGATACTTTGAACAGAAATTTATAAATTAAAACTTTTTTCATTACATTTTAATCAGCGCCTAGAATCTCATTAATTATTGTTTATAAAATCTTGTCAGCCGCCAGTTATTATAGGAAACCGTTTACACTTAGTGTATATATGAAATGGGCTTTCATTTTTTAATGCCTATTAAGCAAAGGAATTACATGTTAATAACAATGGCTAAGATTTATTGACCCTCACACACAGTGGCAAATACTACACTAAGGGTTTTATTGGCATTGTCTCATTTATTCCTCTCAACGACCTGTGAGAAGACTGAGGGACAGGCAGGCTCCGAAACTTGCCCAAGATCATGTAACTATTAGGTGGTGAAGGCAGACTAAATAATAGACTGAATAAATTTATATTGCTTGAGAGCTCTGTAAGCACAGATTAAAAGTATAAGGTTGAACATGGTTATGATTCCTTTTTAAGCAAGTGGTTGGGTAAATCTACTTCTTCACATTAGAGGTTATATCAATATTTTGCATTTCTATAGTGTTCTGCACAGCACTTTGCACAGCGTTATTTTATTCATCCTAACACAATCTTAGGAGGCGTATAGGTGTAGTGGTATTGTCTTCTACTCCTGGAGAGGATAAATTTCTGCCCAAAGTTGCAGAGCCTGGACTAGAATCAGTCTTCTAACTCCATGACTGAGGCACTTTCCATTGAACCAGACTGTCTCTCAATGTAGGCCAACCCATTCTTTTGCTATCTATGAAATTCAGTGGGCAATCATTCAGAATAAAGCAAGCTATGAAAGAGTACACTTTAATATTGCTACATATTTTTAACCTGAAATCCACAAATATCTCATAAGCATTCACCACATTTGTAAACAAGTGTTTTATTTGTAGTCATAACTATATGAGTGGAAAGCTGAGGCATAACTTTACTGAAAGACATTGAATATGGGTGGTGGTATATACTGGGGAAAGGTTATTCAGTTTTTATTTCTTCAAAGAAAATGTGTGGAAAATCCAGATGAAGCAGTATCATGGTAGGAAAATAATCAATCCATAATAAATTTAACATGGAAAATCTATATATGACTTGTAGTGCAGATTTTCTAGCAGTCCAAGAAATAAATATTTACCTGTCTATGAGATAAACACAGAAAGCTTTCAGGAACTTTTCATGACAGTGAGGTATAAGTAAAATTTATCTTATCAAGTCTTCATAACTAGAGTATTGGAAAAGCTTCTTGTAAAGATTATTCTAGACAATGAGCTACATAAGAAACCATTGAAACTAGATACAAATGACATAATTCCAATATTTAATTCAGTATAAAATTCTAAGAAAGACCAAACTACTATAGTCCACATATACAATTGTCTGAGGGCCTGGGTTGATCCAAGGGTAAAATTAAAATATACAGAAGATTTCACCAAAATGTAGCTTGGGGGTCATATATCTTTTTTTTTTCACTGAGGAAGATTCGCCTTGAGTTAATATCTGTTGCCAATCTTTCTCTTTTTGCTTGAGGAAGATTCACCCTCAGCTAACATCTGTGCCAGTCTTCCTCTATTTTGTATGTGGGTCACTGCCACAGCATGGCTACTAACGAGTGGTGTAGGTCCACACCTGGGAATTGAACCCAGGCTGTCAAAGGCTGTCAAAGCAGAGCATGCCGAACTTACCCACTAGGCCATGGGGCCAGCCCCCCATATATCTTTTTGAGAATCAGATGACAGCTGTGGTTGGAACTTCTGTCTCCAAAAATACAGACACAAAATTACAGTTGTAACATATTTAATGAACTAAATTCTATGTAAAATTGAAGATCTAGTGGCATTCTTTATTCCTAGAAGCCCATTCCTTACATCTGGAATCCCTCCAATAGATGAATGGGTAGTTTTAATGCCCCATTATTTTGCCACAACCAGGCTTTTGGTAAGGATTAATATCAAGGATTTAAAAGTTGGAATCTTTGACAAGAGTCTGTATTTTTTTGTGACTGATCAATGGGAGATACAATCCACTGTGAAGAGCCTTTATGAAAATTCAGGAACACAACCAAAACATGAAATTTAGAGGCCTCTCTCTGACTAGAAGTGTCTAAAATGCCAATAATAATATTATTAGTAGTAATGATAATAATAACCACTTATTGAGCTGTTAGATGCTCCCACTGATCTCTATGAAATTAGTACTGTTATTATTCTCATTTTACACAGGAATAAACTGAGGAACAGTGAGTTTAAAAACTTGCTCAAGGTCTGACTCCAGGCATGACATCTGAAATAACAGATTTCATCTGGAAGGATTTCAGTTCTCTACTTAAAAAAAAAAAATTGTGACATTTATTTTTCCTAGAGAATAAATTAAACTCATAAAAGGCAAGCTTTTTGCATTAAAATGAATGTACATTAAAATAACAAAGTAACAATTTTATTTCACTGCATGCTGCCTTATCCTAGCATTTGAGGATTTTGGGCTCAGTGAGCTAGAAAGCTCTTCAATAGTGACTCTGTATGTCCCCTTGCAAATAGTAAACGCTTGTCAAATGTTCTTGGAGGTGTGGTTTAAAAAAATCTACAGCCTTATCTCACAAAATATTCTACCAAATTCTTCAATATATTTATGTATATTAGATATTAAATGTATATTTTGGTGGTAGTGGTAATAATTAAATTTTAGAATTTAAGTTTCTATTTATTCTTGCGCTATGCATACTCATTCACCTCAGATATTTATTTCATTCCATAAATTTATCATATCCTAGTACACATTTATTCTAGCATGCGCTTAAAATTCTATTATCCATTATTTATGTTAACTGAATTGTTACTTTAGAAAGAGAGAAGTTTCTCTAGCTATTGTATGACTGAATTTAGCTTTGTGAAAATAAACATTGCCTACAAATGCGAGCTAGCTCCTAATTTTAGGGTTAAATAACATTTGTCAGCTTTGACTTGTGTCCTTCAGAAGAATCTTCTGGGCTGGCTTATGAGAAGCTGCTCTTTGATTAATGTGTTATTGCCTTGCTTTAGAACAACACACAAGTTACTTTGCTTTATGACTACACACCTTTTAATTTTGGTTTGTTAAACTTAGCACAAGAGATAATGCTCTGAAACCCCAAGATATTGTTACATGAAGCAATACTGAATAAAATACTGCCACCCAGGTCAGTGGGTAATTATGTCCCAAACCTAAAGAAATTAGATAAGGAAAATTTAAAAATACACATTAGGCGATAGTATAAATTTAATTCAGCCCTCTTCCGGTTCCTGTCTACTTTGCCATTCCCTCCTCCACCCCCTTTAAAGTTTTCACTGTAATTGGTGAGTGAAGGCAGTTTTCTTCACAAGCTTGGGTTCCTGTAGCCCACAGATGTCAGGAGGAGGTGGGAGTGAATGCAGCTGTGAAACACTCATGTTCCATCCTCCCAGATAAATAGTGGGGTGAAAAGTGCTCGGCTCTGCTTTCTATAAGCAACCTCCTACTAAATTCAATTTTAAGATGACGGGTCCAAACTTAGTGGCCTCTAAGGTTCTGATCCTAGATTCCAGTCTGAGGGACCCACCCAGGAAAAACATGCTCAGCATTGTTTCCGCAAGGGCCCTGGGTAGAAATCCTGAGACATCCTAGAACTAAGCTAGAACTATTATATATCCATTCCAAGCAATGCTGCTCACGTCCCGTCCTGGCTGTCCCCACCCCTCAAAGCAAAACCACCAATTGACTTCTAACCTCAGAGATTCAAACCTGAAGCTTTTAAAAAACTGAGTTTCTGACATTTATAAACCAGGAAATCTGCATTTCTGCTATCCTTTAAGAACTGAGATCTTGGGCATGTGTTCCCTAGAGGCAGTGGCCTGCTCAAGCAGGAGCAGTTGTCCCTCAGGGAAGGCGTGGCCTCTCCAGGCCCATCTGGTTCACCTTCTCATTTTGTCACCTGCCTGGACCGCTGGTATTAAGAGCTTGCAACAGTTGCCTTTTTCCATCTCTTGATCCCAATTTCAATGTCTTTATACTTTTGACCATCCAAGGCTTTGGTACAACAAGGTGGTATTAAATAGATAAGTCAAAAAGGCAAAAAACTATATATATAAAATATATAAATTTTTTGCATAGTTACTTCCCTCTAGTAGCATTCCTAGCTGCAATAAAAATTTTATATACAGTGAAGGGCACTGTATATGCCCTTCAAAGGGATACAGTTCATTTATAACATTTTAATTCTGGTATTTAGGATTACGAAATGTAAGTTGCAATGAGATAGGGACTTTTAAATTACTTTCCATACACCTGTTAATATAATGAAATAATAGGAAAAGCACTTAAAGTCAGGAATGCCACTAATTCCTCACTTTACTTGGGTAAAATTCTTTTTAAATTTAATGTGAATTTTTATTACACAAGGACCATAGAATCATGTCCTCCAAATTATAACTACATAAACATTCAGCTGAGGAAAGGAGAGCATGTGCTAAAATAAAAACAGTTTTTATTTACTGGACAAAGAGGGTATTCTTTCTCTGACATTTTAGTCTTCACGAATGAACATGAATACAAACATGCATTTTCAAAGTATATGGAAAATACCCCTGGCTTCTAAATGCGGGTCTCAAGGGGTCTACCACAAAATCTATAGGCACAGTCTGCAGATTAGCATTTGAGAATACTACTAAACTATTATTTTTTATTATTTGAAATACTGAAAAATTAAAATGACAAGAATAAATGTGACAGCACACAGTGGGAGCTGTAATATGGATCACGTGCATTATTATAAAGGCAGTTTAATGAGTCATGAAAATGAGACATTGTGAAGACAGGCACTTTTATAAAACTAAAAGTGGTTGTTTTTCACCGTTATATGGAGAGAACAGAGTGACTGATGTTACAAGAGAAATTCTGAAAAAGAAAGGTTATCTTATCTCTGATTCACTTGATGTTTTTTTTTTTTTTTGCCCCAAAGATAGATATATCTGTTAGGAAATCTATTCAATTGGGAAAAAATCCTGTAAGTCATTAGGATCTGCATTCCCCTGTCGCTTATAACCACATGAATAAACCATTCTTACTGAACATGAAACAGATCAAGAAGAATAGTATATAGCTGCCCTGAGGCTAAAATTTTGAAAAATTATGACACCTTTCGAAAAATTAGTATTCTTGATGCCTACTTGTCTGGAATGGAATTTGGGAAGGATTTCTATTTCTCATTTTCCCTTTCTGATTCTCTGACTCAATATATTTCTCTGCTGGATTTAGTGCGTTTTAAAGAAATATTTGTGGCCTGATTTAGAGATCTTGGAAGCTTTAAGAAAAAAAACACACCACAGTCATCACCGGTCTTTTAGAAAACACTAGACTAAAATTTCAAAACAAGATACCAGCATCCTGTTTGCCTCTGTTGAAAATTTTTTGCAGCATTCAGGCATCAAACGTGTTTGATTTATAGAGTTAAAATAGTGGATGTATGAAAAATATGTATATTCAGAGCGTTCCCTTCTCTCCTTAAAAAAAGAAAACTAATTAAAATCCCTGTTTGGATTTCAAGTAGAAATTTCAAGTTAATTTAATAATGTGGTTTAATATTGGATCTATTCCAAAATCAAAGAAGTCATCTATATTTAGTTACTTTGGGGCTTTTTAGGAAGTTGTGCTTGATTCTTTAGTGAAAACAAAGTGTTATTTCACCATGATAAAGATCTTGAAGAGACTTGAAAAGTAAGGGTAGTCCTGGTCTAAATGAAACCATTCAAGCAGAGCTATGAATGTGCCTTTGGCAGAGATTTATAACATCTATTTAAAATGCTACCCTGGGAGGAAATGAGAAGAAGAGGAAAAAAAATCCTCTGAAAGTCAGGAAACCATTGAGAAAGCAGTGAAAATCTTAACAATAAAATACTGCAAATCACTAATAATATATCTTCCGCTATTTGGCAGTTAGTCTACAAAATGCACAACAATTGTACAGACTTCCACAGTGTAGAAAAGAGAATTAATTGCTTAAAAGTGACAGAACATTCTTTATTTGTGCCTGACAATTTCTCATGCAGGTTCAATTTATAGTAATTTTGATAACCACACCACACCTTGCAAGTTCAACTGTGAACAAAGATTTTGGTGAATGTTAAGCATAACCCAAGATCTCTTTTGTCCTCTGACAAAAACAAAGACAAAAGTAATGATGAGAATTTCAGTATTTAAATAGAGAAAATGAGAAATGCAAAGCCTTCAGTAAAAAATAATTGAGGGCAAACATCACTAGCTTAACTTAAGAATATATTTAGAATATATAGTGGTTTTCATAGGAAAAAGGTGCAATGTCATTATTTCATAATCACCTGCTTTTATGCATGCTCACACACGTTTGTGTGTATTTATAGCTACTGTACATTTTATATTGCATGATATCTAAGATATTTAGGAATCCGATCACAAAATCTTTATACTGGGAGAAAAACTCATGGAAATCAAAGAGAGTAGCTTTTGGCATTTTTCTTGAGGAAGGAGTACAAGAGTGAGCTCAGAATTTATAGATTGAGCTGGACTGAGCCTTGTGACTGTTGGATGATCAATCTTAAAAAGCTGCCAATTCAACCCAGTGGAACCTGGGAGATTTTCTTATTAATGTGGACTAAATGAATAGCCAGTGATGGCTCAAAGACATCAAGAAAGATCATCTAATTTACTAGAGATGAACATTTAAGAGATTAAGATTCATTATCATTGCTATCAAATATCACTTTTGGTATAGGTCCTTGGTTCAAACAGCTGAGCACGGAGATGTATTACTGACCAGATTTTCTCTTTAGTCCCCTGGTCCAGCTTCTTGATTACCCGCTTCCTGGAATTCATTCTTTACCTACTTTTACAGACGGCACTGCCCTCTCCTTGTTTCCTGCTGTCCTTTTTTCCCTTGATGCCTAGTATGGTGCAAACTAATCCTCTGCCAGTCTACCTGAATTTCAGACCCTGGCTTCCTCTACAAAGTCTTGGCACAATAAGTTACTCTGCATTCATTCCTTTATTTATTCTGCCAGTTCAAGTCATGCATACTACGTGAGCAAATTCACAAATCTTCCCTTATCCATATATTTTAATTTAAGAATTTCAATATGGACCACATCACACCCCTTTGCCAACTTTGATGACTTTCCTTACTTTCACCTCTCATTCCCCCTTTCTCTACCTATGTTCTTCCATCCAATTTTCCTTGTGAGTCATCCAAGAGACAGAGATGTTTTCACATAGATGTTTTGTATTCCTATAATATTTCCCAGGATGTTTTCCTTTTTATGTCCCCACACTTCATATGCACAAAAAGCAAGCACAGTAATGTCACTGTTACACTTGGTCATTCCCAAGAAGGGGAGGCACACTGTGTGTGTATCAGGAATTCTAAGGTACATAGATAGTTTGAAAAAGGCCTGTCTAAGTCAAATTTTCTCAAATGCTGCCATCCTGAAGACCACGCTCACTCAGGTGAAAAAAATCACCACTCTAGTTCATATAAATATACCGAAAATATCCTATCTCCCTATGGTTCCCTTCTTTTTCTACATTGCATTTTTTTCTCAGTACAGTGAAAAATTAATAAAAAATTTTTATCAGTTCACAAGAATTAAGAAAGTATTCTTGTTTTAGCAAACCCAATACAATTGCACTTTTTCAGCTTTTTTTGTTTTAGCTAATACTTCATCTTTCACCCAAAGTGAGCGCATGTATATGTGTGTGCACGCACAGTCTGCAGAATGCCATGTACAGAGATGTGGAAGAAAGTGGGTCCATGTATTTCAGATTTTCATAAGGACTAGGATTGCTGAGAGCCACATTATGTTTCTGTGAGAATTCGGGAGGAGTTGGGGCAAGACTTTCTGACGACAGTGTTCTGTAGGCAGCTAATTCCTAAATGGACACTTTTATATTGCTCTCAATGTACTTGTTTCAAATACTAACGTGTTCAGTTTTTTCACTGATAGTTTAGAATGGCATTGAACATAAAATCCATTTTAGCTGAGTGAATGCTTTTCCTCTTACTGTTAAGAGAGTGAGTTTGGAAAATTACAACATGAGTCACCTAAGAAATAACAGCAGGGATGCCAGCAAGGAAACTTTAAAATGTGCTGAAAGAGCCACCCGAACATGAGACTAAAAATGATCAGTAAAAGCCACGACTGAACACAATCAATAAATGACCCAGGCCTAGGGATGGTCTGCCTGGAATGCTAAACTGTTGATACACAAGGCCAGAATATGTGCTCTGAGGGAAATCAAAATGTAACTTACACCCCTGAAGAGGACAGAAAGCTTATTTATACTACCAAAGCTTGCTCTCCATGTGTCTCTGTCAATTGTGCATTCCAGATATTCACCTCAGTTTCATGAAAAAGTCTCAAGGGAATAAACATTGATATGAATTACACCCTCTGAAATCCCATTGGATCTATTAGCTACTTCCTTGTTTTTACCAAGAGGACAGCGTTGAATCCAATGACCTCCTTGATGTCCTGTGGTTGACACCTTCCCAGCTGAATTCTTCAGACATTAGGCTGGACGGTTGACTAAATTTTTGTGTGGTTCTTGTTTTTCCTCAAAGTTTAATGTTCTTTACTTGAATTTCTTTTATCTATATATCTATATAGATATAGATATATATATAATAGGTTGAATTTCATTCCCCCAAAATTCATACGTGTAATTCCTAACCCCCAGCGCCTCAGAATGTGACTATGTAGGGTAGGGTCTTTAAACAGGTAATTTAGGTAAAATGAGGTCATTATGGTGGGCTCTAATCCAATATGACTGATGTCCTTATAAGAAGAGGAAACTTGGACACATAGAGGTACAGAAGGAAGACCATGTGAAAACACGGGGAGAAGATAGTCATCTACAAGAGAGGTTTCAGAAGAAACCCACGCTGCCAACACCTTGATCTTGAACTTCCAGCCTCCAGAACGGAGAAAATAAACTTTTGGTGTTTAAGCCACTCTGTCTGTGGTACTTTGTTATGGCAGCACTAGCGAAATGATAAAATATATTAATACACATATATATGTATATACACATATATTTTGTGTACATATAGGGTACACTACATTTCTTATCCATGCTCCTAATGGTGACTGCGTTCTTATCTATTATCATTATGCTTGCAAGTATCTATTCAATATTAAGTGTGAATAACTCCCTCTGCTAGGTCTATAGGTTATACTGCAAATATCCAATATACTTTCTGCCTTGCAGAGTTTACAGTGAAGTTGGGAAAGAAGATATGTGCACATAAAACACACACACACAGAGCAATGAAAACCAGATAGGATGAGAGACAAGAGACTAGGGTCAAAAGCTAAGAAAACTGTAGGAAGCCATCTTGAAAGTTCCACCAGTTACATAATGGGTGAAAGTGAAACCAGAAAGGAAGGAAAGAAAATGAACGATAGAAAGAATAAAATACCTGCTGGCTAGGATTGGGGCCAAGGATAAGACAAAAGTTGACCAAAAGATAAAGAGATGTTTTCAGGGGGAAACTATTTATTTAAATATATATATATTATATTTACATTTTTATTACTCTTTAGAGATTTGCTGGCACATTGACTTAATCCTTGGGAGGTTGGGAGTTGATAAGATCTCTGAGGGTGAAGGTATAAAGAACAAAATGAGGGCAAAAGTCAGCATCTTGAGGGAAAAGCTCACTTTATGGAATGGGAGGACTGAGAAATACTAGCGAAAGAGGCGGAGGAGGAGGAGTCAGAGGGCTTAGAAGAGATTCAAGGCTGAGGCGTGACAGAATCTAAGGCATGGGAGAAGCAAGGAGTGGCTGATAATAGAACATATAGCAGAAAGGTGAAGGAAAACACAGACTAATTTAACAAGCTGATGATTATTTGTGCCCTTAAAACAATAGAAGTACAAGATGAGGACAGAAGCTTAACTGCAGAATATTAAAATGAGGGGGGTGAATATGATGGCAAAAAAAAATTATTTGAAAAGTTTAGATGAGCTAGAAATAAAAAATTGAAGAGGACCTAGCAGGAGAAGAGTCACATGATTTTTTTTTTTTTTTTTTTTTTTTTTTTTTTATCATAAGAGAGAGCTGTTGGGATCTTCGAGGGGCGGCAAGGGGGGAGTGGTTAACACTGCTGCAGTTCTGGGGCTCGGAGAGGCCAAGGTCCTGAAAAATCCAAAGAGAAAAGGTAGACAGCAATTACACTGCATTTTCTAGATGAAGAGTGATATGTATTATCCTTAAATATTAAGAGGATTGAAGGCTTTCTTTTCTTTTTCTTTTACACTTTGATAAATTGTTAAGATCTGGCAATTTTGGATTCCAGGCAAATAGCTTGCTGCTTCTATCTTGCCTACTCTCTATTTGAGCTGAATACTAAAGTTACAAGCCACATTTTTCTTCTGTGAGGAGAAAATGTAGGTGGAGGATTGCTTTTCTCCACACAAAGAGGAACTGAATTGTTGCTATTTCTGTTCCTTATTGTTGTGTTTTATTCCTCTTTTATTATCGAATTAGATCTCCATCAGGACATATATTTCATTATTTAGCAAGAGATAAGACATTTTAAGATAGGATTGGATAAGGACTTTCTGTCCCAAAGTCTTCATTTCAATCCATACATTTTATGTCATACCTACTGGGTACACGGTACTGTCTGTGTTAAGGGCTGCCTATGATAGAAATGCTCCAGACTCAGAAACTAAATGTTTTCTATAGGGCTTCCGTAGGCAAGTGAGAAACAAACTACAAACTCAGTTTTAGAAAGAAGAACATTAAACTGGCTCTAAAAACTACAACCGTTGACACTGCCACACTCAGCAAATTTGTCCCAAACAGTATGAATGAGCTTAGAAAACTCTAAGTGAGCATTGCTCATTACTACGTCTTCTAATGCCTTATTAGGCATTACATTAGGAATCATTTAATCTTGAGTTCTCAGAAGTTTTAGTTTCAAATTCCAGTTTAGCAGACTTATAGTATATATTTTACTGTATTTCAGCTCAAAAAATTTTGGAAATAGGTATCAGCTGTGAATTCCTGGAGCTGAAATAAAATGGAGAAGTTATTTAGTCCACTCTTCTGCTGGATTTAGGAATCCATGCTCAACTATTCTGACGTGAAGCTCATTTGCCTTTCTTTGAGGGCTTTTAGAGATGGAGAGCTCACTATCTTTTCAGCTTGATCGTTATGTCAGAATAAACACAAGCTCGTATATTGAAGTTATAGAAGTTATTTTTCAGATTCTGGCTGCTTATTACAAAGCAGACAGCATACGATATTAAAATAGTTTGTCACACATAAAAAATGGCTTTTTATAACGTAAAAGAAAACCATGTCTTTCTTATTAATAGAACACAAGTTCTAAGAAAAAGTGAATTATAAATGTGTTCAAGAATCAAAAGAAAACATTAGACATTTGGAACAGGGGCAGGTGTTTGTAAACAACGCGCGACTGTCTGCATAATTATCACCTAGAGGATGCAGTGCCCTAATTCTGATTAGTGGGTTCTGCTGGTTCTCAAGTTTCAGATCTTCTTTGCTGACTGTTTGCTTTGGGAGCAGAAGGAGAAAGCGGGGGAGAGAAGGGTGAGGAGCAGGGACAGTCCACCTGTTTTCTGTACCATCTCACCCTCTCTCACTATTACTCTCTTTAGGTTGGCCTTGCCCTATTGAGAAGGGTTATGCTTTACTGATACACAAACCCTGAAAGAAACAGTATGCCTGATTGATATCTGTGAGAAATGGGATGGAGACGGGGATTTTCATGTGAAATGTTATCCACGGGCATGGGTATCATCTAGGGAACACTAAGACTCAGTCCTCAACCACACACTTCTCAGCATTAAAGATGGAGCCGGGGTGTCCAGCTTCAGGCCACTAAAGTCATTCCCAGATTTGCTGGCATATTGCTTATCTGGGTCTCCCCACCATTCTCTCAATGTCTAGCTTTTCTTCAGCTACCTAATTTTGTACTATACTCTTTCCATAGTTTATTTATGGTTTATTATGGTTAAAATAAATGCTCTTTATTTAACTTGAAGTAAAATTAGAAATATATGGACTCCGTACATCTTTGGAAAATCATCTTTATTAAAATGCTCGTTCTCGAGTGGATCTCTAGGGATAGTTTTCATTTTATAAGAAGAACAAATGTAGATTTTTACAAACTTTATTTCTTGAGTAGTGTATCTGATTACTCCCCTTGTTAAGGATAGAAAATAATTACAAAGCAATTATTGGCTAACGGCAGGCTCGTGGGGCAACCATAGTGATAAGATTTAACGTGCTAGATTAGCATTTTTTAACGCCAATATAAAATGAGTTGAATTTTAAGGTGGTCTTTCATTGCTTTGCAAGAGGATATTTTTTGAATGAATAAAAACTTAACTGAAATGCTTTTCTTAAAAATACTAATTTTTTTTAAGTCTAAGAAGGGCATAGTTAACTTAGTGCTGCTCAGCACAGGCTGAAATAGCAGGCAAGTAGGTCTTCATTTTCATCCCTGCAGCCATGAGGAAGTCACTTAACAGAATTGTGGAAATGATGTATGTTCCAGGGAAGACATATTTCACAATTGGCACATTCAGAATAAGTTATGAACAGAAAACTTGTATAAATCAAAAGGGAAAATGAAAATGACCTTCCAGCTATACTGTTATTGTTCTTTTTTATTTTCCTAGACTTACCATTTAGTTTTTCTTAAAATAAGAAATCAATTAAAATCTCCCAATGTTAAAATTAAAAAAAATCATGATTGCATTTTCATATATTCTTTGTAAGGATATGGCATGGATCTTTTTTTTAAATAGTAAAACATTATACAATAAGCACATCAGTCTTTATCAGGCTGTAATCATCTGGATTCTTCTCATCTTCTTCCACTGGCCTAAGGAGGGAGGACACCGTTTCTTGGGAGAATGAAGAAAACAGGTTTAGAAGTAAATCCTTCATTCACTTACACAATTGAACAAAAAAGATGCTCCATTTTAGTGATAGTGTGGTGTCTAGTACTCTTTTATATGCTGTTTGAGGAAGGTTAAAGTTCCTAAAATTTCTTTTGGAAAACCAGTTTGACAATATGAATAAAGAACTCCAAAAATGTTCATACTCTTTGAACTTGCAATTGCATGGAATCTAGCCCAAAGAAATAATTAGACATACTCAGAGGCACATACGAAGCTGTTCTTCACAACATTATTCATGAATACAAAAACATGTGAAGCAACATAAATGTTTAACAGCAGGGTAAGAGCTAAATAAATTTGGAAGATGGAACATTGTGGAGCAATTAAGATACTGTATTTTAAAACTTCATCATATTGGAAAATGTTTTTGTAAATCCTACAAAATATTTAATTGCCAGTGTTAGGATTATTGGTGATATTTATTGATTCATCAATTTTTTTCTTTTTATCCAACTTTCCTACCACGAACGTTATTACTTTTTTACATACAAGCTAGATACATTTACAATCTAGATAATTCTTTGAAAAGTGACTGGATAAGCATATTCCAAAATGTTGGATGGTGAGACAAGCCTGATTACTGACTCTTCTAAATAACTTTTTCTATTTTCCACACTGTGCATTATGCTTTTGCAGTCAGCCATTATATAAAGTTGTGAGAGAATCAAGATATAAAATTTTGTAGATACCATGATCCCAGTTTTGTAGCAGAGCAATGTATCCATGTTTATATAAAGGAAAAGAAATTCACTAAGATATGAAAAAAATGAAGTGTATAATCTGAAAATTGTTAAGAACTTTAGGCGTGACTGTGTCAGACTCAATTATTTTAGAGATGAGAAAAACATTCTTCCAAGGGCATGTGAGTCAGGAGCGTGCTTGTCCACATTAGCGATGCCAGAGTTACCAGCTTGCTTCTATTCCAACCAAACACAGCTTGAGATTTAGGGCTGCATAAGAGCATATTCTCCTGATTTTAAGTCCTGAAAACTGAGCACCAGCCAGCCAAGTATACAGATTTTAGGTAGCCAGAATCATTTTGTAAGGAGACTCTGTATGTGTAGTCTTTATGTATTTGTTTAATATATCTCTTTGTAAGAGTGAAGAATGGAATCCATTTCATAGTAAGGATCTTATAAGTAAGAAAATTTGGGGTACTTTAGAGAAAAACAGCTGCAGAAGACCATCATTCATAGCTCCCCCAAAGATCAAACTACTGCTATTTGTTTTGTTGAAGTTGCAAAAGCTAATTTGAATTGGAAGAGGGAGAGAGAAAGAGAGGGTGAGGGAGGGAGAGAGACAGAGTCTAGAACAGTGGTTTTTCACCCTGGCTGCACATTAGAATCACCTGGAAAGCTATAAAAATCCCAGTGCCCAGGTGGTACCTCAGTCCAATGAGAACAATCTCTCAGAGTAGGACTCAGGCATTGGTATTTGGTATTTTTATTTAATGCTCTCCAGGTGATTTTAGAGTGCAACCAAGTTTGAAAATCTCCAGCTTAGAAGTTATGGATAATTTACTTTATTTCTTTGATATCTTGTCCTTTGCTTCAATAGCCTTTAACTAAATGTTTAGGTTCTCTCTTTCTTTTAAATTTTTGGGTCCTTTATCAGATATTGTAACCAAAGGCATTATTGAGCACATTTACTCTTATTTTTGCTTCCATTTGTTTCTTCTCAAGTATTTTCAATGGCATTTTTAATAATCTTTCATTTTTATTTTCACGTACGATGTGTGGAACCTGGCTGTTGACAAGTGTTTCTGTTCATTTATATGGTTACAAGACATTTGACAGTGATTAAGTTTAAGCTACCCAGGTCAATTTACACCTAAAATCAACTCCTTTTGGAGGCAATTAAAAGGGAGTTCTTTAGCTTTTAAAACTGAATACATTTAGCTGCATTATAAACAACTGTAAACAGTGTCATTTTTGTTCACATTCTAGATTAAATTCTGTGATGGGAAAATATAAATACTGTCCTCTAATCAGAGAAATAACAGGAAAATAATCAGACCTTAAACCTTAACATTTCCTAGGATTCACTTAAGTTAGTTCTATTACGTTCTCATTCTAAAATGATCTTTAACTTAGCCTCTCTTTAAATGTCTAATACTACCACAGGAACAAAAGCACAGAGATTTAAGTGTTAAAACAACATACAAGTATTTATAATGCCCAAATTTAAGTTCTTTAAAGATGATAATGCTATACAGAAAAGTGAAGATAGGACTTGTTACAGGATTCTAAATGCCAACTGAAGATGCATTTTCCAAGTCCTTTCCCTTCATTTGTTAAGAAAAATGTCTTTAGGTGCCCTGGACTACTAGGAGAAGCAGCCGTCACTACGTGACTAGAGGAAAATAATTGTTATATAAACTTAAGGGGGGAAAATGCAAGTGTTAGAACAATTGTTTCCGGAAAAACCTCATTTCCATCTGCAGTGCTATGGGAACTTCAGATGGGCTGAGCTTAGAAATTTGTTTCTTCTTGCATTTTTGGTAGACTTTCAACATTTTTGTCACACCTTGAGGACACTACTTGCTGCTACCTTTCAATGTTCATTTTATAGTTGCATCTAAACTCTGATTGATAATGTGTAACATAAGACAAAAAATGGAAAAAAAGTGAAGCATTACAACACGAGTGACATAGTTATTTTTCTCATACATGCAAATTTAAGTGTTGAGGGAGATTAAAGGATCAAGTTTTGCTGCTTTAGCAGACAGAATTTAAAGAACTATGACTGAGAAGAAAATATCATAATATTTCAGATAGAATAATTTATTTTGAGGGACTCAATCTAAAACGAATTCTTACAGTCTAACTAACAAATCATTTCTCATCAAAATCAGAAAACATTTCAAGTTAAACATGTAAATGTTTAATAAACCAAAAGGATAACAGCATTTTTAAAAAGGAAAAGATTTGGTGTGTGTATGCATAATTATTAATCTATGTCTCCTTAGTTCTCATTTCCAACTATTTTATTAGACTGGTTATATAGATTATGTTCACACTTTCCCAAACTGCCAGACTGTAACAAGTCATCACATGTCACATTGAATAAGGCAACGTACTGCCTGATGTATGCATAAGGCATTTGCATGAGTAATAAATTAAGTATAAACTATATATGTAGAAACCATACACCTTTGCACTGGTTTTGCAAATCATGATGATATAGAATGAATTGCCTTTGAAATCCATTTTCCAGTCCAATACCACAACCTATGTATCTACACATTTACTAATTTCATATTAATGTAGGAAAACATTTTTTGAACAGATGGCTTTGTACACTATTTAAGCAATCAATGAACTATATTTTAATTTGCTTGAAAAAAAAGCAGACACTGTTCTCATAGGCAAGACCAAGCAATTGCTCTATCCTCAGGTTCTGCCTAAGCCTATATGGTAAGAATCAGGGAAATCCTTCTTTTCATTTAACCAATTGGCACACAGATGAAAGTAAAGCAGATAAACACCACCAATAAGGAATTGGTCATGAAGATAAAGCTGGGAAAATCCCAGTTAGGAAGCTAAGCATTTCTGCTCACTACTGTTCCTCTTTCTGTCACTATTCCCTAGTTTTACCACCCTTAATTAGGTTTCTGATAGTAGAGATTAAATAAGAGAGAAATGACATCACAGAAAAGGGGAAAAATATTCTAAGTGGAAAATGCAACCAGTAAATCCATATAACTGTGTTTAGAATACAAATATCTAACTTTGAGGAAGACTAGGCTAGCGGATCCTATTGTTGACAAATCCTGGTTTATTTTTAATAGTCTAATTGGTTTTATTTAGCCAGATGTTTAGGTGATGTATATTGAGGAAGATGGTTCATTGAGAAAGAGTTATGTAGCTTTTAAAGAGAAGACAGATGTTGAACATGCAAAAGGACCCTGAGGAGTAATTTCTTGCCATTAGGCTTTATGTAAAATGAAAAACTAAACTTAAATTGTTTCCTGCCCGTTTTTCTAGGATAGAGTAAGAGAAGCACGAAAAGCTAGGCTGCCCTCAGTCCAGGAACTGATTCCAAGAAGAGCCAGGCTGCCTTAGCTTTTGACTTTTTCTTTCTCTCCCTCCCTGTTCCCCTCCCATTCTCCCCCCCTCTCTCCCACAAACCCCTATCACAAGGCACGGTCCCTGAAGAACTGTGTCCAAGTTGAGCCAAGATTCTCTCCAAATTACTTTTTCTGATTTCAGTTTTAATTCACTTATTAAGTCTAATAATGTTTTCTTTCCAAATCCTTTTCTCTCTTTTATTCATATGTCAGCTTCTCTTTTCAATTCAAAGCTGCAAAGCTGGGTAAATTTATTGGGCACAAATAAAGACTAAATATTGTAAATGCTGAGCTAGGAAAAGATGTTTGGGGACACGCAGTCCATAAGTCAACCATGTCATAAATATCTGAATGTGGGTGGCAATGGAGAGGAACTTACAAGCGGTGTTTTAGTGAAGCTGTTAGGTGGGGTGTAGGTCTGGGTGCTGGAAGAATGGGAGGAATAGTTACAGAAATGGCGCGGAGTTAGAGAAATGAACTGTAGGGTGTAAGTCGTTAGAACTGACAAAATTATGATAGTATTTGTATCACAGTGGCTCTTTTATCTTACAAACCTTTTTAACATGACTAACACAGATATATTTAAGAAATACCAACTGTTTATACCACTTTTATATTAGCCAGGAAAGGAAAAGTTATAGTTAGTTTTCAGAACAGGACTGCTGGTGTTACATTTGTGAAAGAAATGCTGCGTGGTGATGGGAATTTCAAGAAATCTGAAGATGAAGGTAACACTGTGAGGAAACTATAATAGAAATTAAACTGTAATAAATAAAGGAATGGTTGAATCCTTAATTGAGAACTATCTTTAGTGAGAAAGGTAATATGTTATTTACATGTGGATATAGAACAGGATATCATGACATTTAGTAAAAAACTAATTGCTTTTGAGAGAAAAAACTGAAAAGATTACATAAAGATTATCGGAAATAGAAAAATCAAAGAGAGAAACTCAAATATCACCAGAATTCAACGATCAATTCCCAAACATCTAATGTCCTTGTATTATGCAAATATCTTGAAAGGATGTTCTAACAAACACAAATTATATACAAAATGTTAAGAGGTAGGAGGAACATCAATTAAAACAAGTATTTACACAAAGAGGGAGACTGACACTTCTCTAAATATCCTTAACGTATTACCTAACAGAGACAGTTCTTGGAGTGTTGATCTTTTTTCAACCATCGTTAGCATTTGTCAAATAAAATCAATCCCCATCTGAAAGGTCCCCTGTCTCCATTATAGCTCAATCAACTTGTCACTCCCGTGGCCCTGTGCAGGCTGCTATCCAATTACAAAACAACCTCAACTGTCCTCTATCTTAGAACCTCAATTTGTAAACAAGAGTTTATAAAAAAATCATCTTGGAGAGATATTGTACTGTGTTTTACTGGAAAGAAAATTTAAGCTAAGTTTTTTCTTTTTTTCTATTCTCTAAACTAGATTTTCTTTAAGTAACACTTGCTGGGTATACAATTGGCAAACATGAGGAAATTTTCCCTTCTGACAATATTTTGCATTTATTGATGGAAAGTCAGTTTTGTTTTTCAAAATGTTGACTGTATTTCTTTTTGGCGATGCAGGAGCACTGCGCATGCGTGTGGTGGAGGCGGGGGTGGCGAGCAGACAGGCTTATAAACAGGCAGAAGAACAAAGGTTTCTTTAGTATGAGTTCTCAATTTTGATTTGTACTAATAATAACATCTCCAAAATGAGATAAATAATTTGAGATATTAAGTTTTATTTATAAATAAAGGGATGCAAGCATGAAATAATTAGATAAATAATTTTTAGAGACAGCAATTAACAATTAGAAATTGTATTGTTAGGAATACGGCACTGGAGGGTGTTTTGCTTCTCATATCATAAATTGAGAAACAAGATTAATCAAGGAAGCAGGTCTGGAATTAGAGCATCCACTTATTTGTAAATTCTTTAGTAATACTGTGGTTAAGGAAGATACCAACTACAACATACAATGTGGTCACCTTAGAAATATCTTTATATAGAAGGAATGAGCACAGCATGAGTAAATTGAAAAGTAAATGTACTTACTAATGCAAACTTCCTCCTGGGTCAACTTGAAATGAGAACTATGCCCAAGAGTTAGCATTTTATTTTTTACTCTATTCCTGTTTGCTTACCCTTTCCATCTGCCGGTGGTGCTAGAGAGAAATAGAATGACTGGAAGTGAAAGACTCATTCACTGATTCAGCCAAAGTTATTAAGCATTTATCTAGGAAGTTCCAGGGGAAACAAAAATTTAAAAAACAGACATGCTCCACCTTTATGGAGTAGATGAATAATCAATTCCAAAATACCAAATAATTCATCCCTACCATAGCAAACACTTACATAGCACTCACTAAACTAACTCCTTTTATCCTCAAAACAACCCTAAGTGGTAGATCCACTTAATACCTCTATTTTATTGATAAAGAAATTGAAGATACAGAGATGCTTAGTAACTTGCTGAAGGTAGAAAATCAAAGAATGTTAGAGACCAGGCAGCCTGGCCCAGAATCCACATGCTAATCCAGCTCTTAACACTAATTTTAGGTATTGTAATCCTCATCATTAATTATACTTTAAAGCAATGTTTCTGCAGCTGGAACATTTGCCACATATCTTAAGTAACTCTTTTGGAAGTCCTGGGGTTTGATTTTATTAAAATCTCTGCCCTAAGGTAAGATACCAATGTGTTTTAAAAGGAATGGTAATCCGTTAATTTGTCATTCATTTATAGTCATTTGAATTATTTGAAGTTCAATAAGACTTTTTTCTTGATGAGTCTTTTATGCTAATAATGGGAACACACATTTTGCTAAGCATAAATAGGAATCTTGTCAGTGTCATTAGAAAATCAGTAGTTCTAGAGTCAAACGATTTTTAATTCATCACAAAAGTACTGATGGAGCTTTAGACCCGAGATTTTTAGTTTAATATACAGCAGTCTTCATGCAAACCCACTGAATTTCTACAATATTACTCTTCAGGGTTAGGAAAGGGTTTATTTGCCACTGCCTCAAAGTCATTAAAGTTAGTTCTTCCACTTATGTTGAGAAAAGGCTTATGTAAATGTTCTAGGATATTTTTGTAGTGCTTTAAATTGGAAACTGATTTGTGTCAACCATTTTTCTTGTAGGTCTATTACCAAGAACATACATAAGGAAGTGCTAAGTTAATCCTTTATGCATATCTTGGTTAAATTCAAGAGCACTACACGCATCATCGATGCAACATACATATAACTGAAAAGATGAAAGAAATGAGTGCTTACCTGGTTTGATGCTACAGATTGTGATCTTATCTGCAAATATCTAATTTTATTCATTCCCCAAGCATTGGTTTTCTTTCCTGGTATGATGGCATGCATGATGTCAGTGTGCAAGATTTAAACTCTGCCACCAGCTTTGCAAGCAAAAATATAAATCTTAATGAAACTGTTATACTGCATAATTATCATGTCAGAAAGCAATTATAAGCAATGTTTTATCCCGGGAGGAGAAAAGCATCTACTCATTTTAGATATTTGTGTTTCTCTGAAAATATTTGCATATAAAGAAAGACAAGTGATTGCAGAAGTTTATAGAATGTCCTCACCTTGGTAGGTGAAGTTCTGTAAGTACTCTACCGTATTGTTCTTTCAAATGGAGAACTTTAGCTCAAGCTTTGTAGGGATACCTGAAAGGAAATCGACTTCTGAGTTCTGAATTGTGGCAAATTTATTTTCTTCTCAGATCCTGGGCTATTTTTCAGATGACAGACACATGAATTTCCAAACAATGATTATACCTGAGGCAGTCATTTGTATCAAGTGGAGGGAGTGATATAACAAACATAAACTGAATGCCATTTCTACTGAAGTTCTGGGTTACTAGGGCATTCTGTTAAGTACATACAATTACATATGGCTGTTCACAGATCGGCTAGCTAGGGCAGAGTATGGCTGTATTTATTATAGAGTTTTATAAAGGAGAATGCTCATGTTCTATGCAAAAGCATAGCAATACTTGCGATTGCTGAAGAGATAATAAAAGGGTTGGTTCTAATGGTCTTTGAACACAGACAAGCACAACAGGAGCAAGAACATGGAAATTCTTTTACAGGGTTTTTTTTTCCCCTTCAGAGACATAAGTCTGATAATAGACATTCGGACAAAAAATAGTTTCCTATTTCTAAAAATGCAAAAGAGGTTTATATACAAACAAAATGTTAGGTGTTTTTCAATGTATCATTAGTAAGCCATAATCATATACTTCATAAATGAGCCAGCAACTTAGCCTACTGCTAGAGGTTTAGGTATAAATGTAAATATATTTAAATTTATTTGCATAAAGTTCTCTATGAAAATCACGTGTGAAGAAAGATGAATAACTCAAACATTAAGAAAAATCCATGCCTGGGGCCGGCCTGGTGGCGTAGTGGTTGGTTTCGCACACTCTGCTTCAGCGGTCGGGGTTCTCAGGTTCGGATCCTGGGTGCAGACCTAGCATTGCTTGTCAAGCCATGCTGTGGCAGGCATCCCACATAAAAAAAAAAATAGAGGAAGATTGGCACAGATGTTAGCTCAGCAACAATCTTCCTCAAGCAAAAAGAGGAGGAAAAAAAAGGAAAAAAAGCCATGTCTTAAAAAGCAATAAAAACAAAATAAAACATATGGGAATGAGATTTGGAAACCATAATTATATATATATATATGTATATTTTATTCTGCTCCACTGATTTGTTGGACTTCTCTGAGCCTCGGTGAGTCTTTTAAAATAGTAATGGGAAATTATTGCTAAAGAGGTGACAGATATTTTAAAAGATGTATTCATAGCTAGGCTATTTTACCTCAAGTTCAGAATAATGAAGAAAGCAATGTTTCTTTTCTCAATGAATTCTTCCCCTTCTCCTTGCTCCACGCATTGCTCTACTATTTCAGAGTAGAAGACAAATACCAAAGTGGCGCCCTCAACACAAACATGTCAGTAAGAGAAAAGAAAAAACTGCAAGCGCCTGAGCAAGCCCATCCTTTTTCAGTCCTGGAAGTTCCCAGGGGCCCTTTCTATCCATGATGACTATCGGCTATCCCCAGTGGACAGCTATTATGTCTGCCAGCCCTTAATAATAAGTCCTTTAAGTTCGCTTTGATGAATAGGATGGCTTGTACACTCAGGAATTAGCAAAGAATTGTGTAATAGTTGTGTTAAATCACAAGAAAATTGACTATCATTCTCACCTTGACAGAACTTCTGAAAGTTAAAATATTTGTCAACGGTTGAGACTTTGATTTCTTAAGTTTAAAATAAAAGCAGAGACTTGCAAATTCCTTCTCAGGTATTCTCCAAGGATGTACAGTTATATTTTTTATCATATAAAGAAGGAACACTGTAGGAAGAGAATCTCAAGCCTCTTTTCTTCTGACTTAACAGACATGCACTTCATTTTAAAAATCATGGAATCTCAGAAACCCTCATTCTTGTCCAGAGAATGGTTTGCGATTTCACAACCAGGCAGAATGACTCTGACAGGCAGAGTCACCTAAATCAACTGTGTTTAGCATTTACTGGATCCTAATTAGGCCAGTCACAGAAAACCTGTTAACACAACTCTATTATGGACTGATAATTTTATCCATTGGATGGATATCCCATAGGGCCGTGCCATCATTCCCTTTACTGGAGATGTAACCCACAGGGCCGTTACAGTGCTAAAACGACAGTTTTTACTTATTCCCTCTTTTCTGTGATCAACAGACTCTAAGTAATACATAAGATACACAATGCAATCATGCCTTTGGAAACATGCTATATTTTGTGCTTAAATTCAGATTAGCAGCCATTGTCAGATGTAAAAAACTTGGTCTCACAAATTAAAATAATTTAACATGCATGAGAATGTCTAACTTTCAATCTGGAAAGCACTTTAAGGAGTATTTAGTACAATCTCCTTGCCCAGATATAGACCTTGAGGTCCACAGCCATGAGGGGCCTTGCCCAAGGTCACGGAAGTGTTGGCAGAGCAGCTCTCATGTCCAGTTCAGGCCTTTCCACTCCATTTCTAATATAATACCAGTAATAGGATAACAGTCTCATGAAAACAGTATTATCTTTGTCTATTCAGTGGGTCCCTATTCCTAATGTATAGAGTCCTACTTAAAATGTAAGAGAAATATATTATTTATATTAGTAGAATTAAGTATGAATGAATACAAATTTTGAAAATGAGAGCCTCACTCCCCTTACACGTGTCTACAAACGTTACTCTACGTGAACAGGCATGTTCAGCAATATATTCAGTATGATTAAAAAATACAGCGTCTTTGGTAAGAAAATCAGAACAAAGATGGGCACATTTTGGAAAGAGGATTCTAAAGAGTGAACTGATTAAAACCTGCATCAGAATCATTTGACGTTCTTATTAAAATGCAAATTCCTCAGCCCTCAACAAGAGTTCTGAATCAGAATTTCTAGCAGTGGGAACATTAATTATATATTTTATTATAAATCCTAGGTAATAATTAGGCACAGAAAAACTGAGAATCAGATCCTTAAGGTCTGTACGACTACATAAAGATTATTAGAGTCAATTCTTGACATTTCTTGTACTTTTTAAATAACATACTTGTTCTCTTGGTTTTTGTAGATGTTTTCCTAGGATGCATATAAAACATCCTAAGTTAAAACTTTCAACCCACATTAATTCTATGGAGAAAACCCCCAATACTTAAATTAATTTTGATGTTTTTGAGGTTAAGTCAAATTCTATTGCACTCTATTAAGAACTGCATTGCAGAAGCATATGTATTTATATTCTTGGTGAGTAATATCTTTATTAATCAAACAGCTCTAATTTATTGATGCAAACTTTTAGTAAGTAGTCATTAATTCATGGGCTACTATTGTGGTGTTCTCCAGGGAATCCTCTGACTGATGGACTGTCAAAATGTGGATGAGAGAGCCCAGATCTGCAAAATGGAGTTCTGCACAAGAAGAACATAGTGTGCTGTCACAAGCTGCTCATAAAAGCAGTTATATGTGTCCAAGGCATCAATTTCACAAGGAATCATTAACAACAAAAATTATAACAATATAGCGCATATTATATATTTGCCTTATTATTAGTGAGTTCTAGCTTAATTATCTTTTTTGATTTTTTTTCAGTAATCCTGTGCTTTTATGGATGACAAAACAAAGGCTTGCAGAGAAAAAGTTATTTGTTCAAATTCTTTTGTATATTATATATATAAATGAGATTTTTCCCATTCATTTATTTTTTTTTTCACTAGGATACATCTAAAAGTAAGGAAGATACACTCTTTTATTCTTAAGTAGCTTCAAGTAGAAACACAGATATATAAACAGGTGATTTCTATGTAGTTTTATAAATGTTCCAAAGGGGTAAATACAGGTTTGAAGGGGAAGTTATAAGAGATACCTAACTCAGTTTTGGGGCATTGCACAGGGGATCCCTGAAGGGGGGGACATCTATGTGGACAAATTAAAGAGTAGGCAATAGCCAGGCAAAGAAGTGGAAGAGGTAGTGTTATGATATTCCAGGCAGAAGGACAGTTCTTGCAAAGGCTTGGAGGTGAGAATGTGCCTGGAGTATTTGAGACACTGCAGGCATTCATTCACTTTGGCCTGAATGCAGAGGGGGAGGAAAACAGGAGTCAGATCATTAAGGATTGTGTACATTGTGTTGAGGAATTTGGACTTTAATCTGTTGGTGATCACAAGACACTGAAGATGCTACATTTACATCTTAGAATGATCCCTCTATGTATGGAGAACGGATTGGGAAGGAGCAGAATTGAACGCAGTGCGACCAGTTTGAAGGCTCAAAAAAAATGATAACTCAAATCTAGGTAGGGACAGTGGAACAATAGATGAATCATAGGCTTAACATATAGAAAGGGATTAGAAGTGAAAGGACTTGGTGATTGATGTCGGTGATGGGGAAATAAAGACCACAGAATGCTATCTCATGCTGGGCAACTAAATGAACAGTCTTGCTCTCTGAGGTAAGAAATACAGGAGGAAAGACTTTTATGGTAAGAGAAAAGCCCTTCACTGCTTCAATATTTTTCTTCTAAATTATTCTTGGACTTACTAAGTGCATATTCTTCCTAATGGTGGAAAAGGAGGAAAGTTTAATTATATTTCTAAGGGGGATATGACTATAACATGTCATAGCATTTTTCAGCCAGCTCTTGATTGAGTTCACGGAGCTAGAGAGGCAGTCTTTTCATTTCTTTCTTTATTACATCATGTGTATCCTTAAAGAATTTTCAACTTTTAAGTGACAGCGCTTTCTCATAAAGAAGAATTTTTTGATTACTAGGGAAAATAATTACATTGAGCTTTCCTGTAACAGACATGCCACTATTCTATTTTAGAAGAAACACTTGCAATATTAGCACCTCTAATTATGGTAAACAATACATGGCTTGATCAGGGTTGAAGATAAACCAAGAACATAACAATTTCACATCGCCTGACATTTCAAATTCAAATTTGTTTGCACTGCAAATAGTCTGAAGATTTTTCCCGAACATTAGTATAGCTTCCAAATACCTTTTCACAAAGATACTTTATCTCACAGAATCTATTAATGACAAAAATGATCTTTCATTATCTTGTAGTAATTTGACATATTTACTTCTGTTCACCAAATCACTTCTGGTTGTGTCCCTATTTGCTCATTACTGATCTTTAGAGTCACGTGCAATGCCTGGGGTTATGTACATTTACTATAATATATCTGAGTTTTATTTTATAGGATTAATCTTAGAGTTAACAATACAATGTTTAATGTCTTAAGTGATGACACACAATTTTCCTTTAAGAAACGATTTTATTTTTGAATGTAATTAAGAGCTTGTCCTTTAAAAGTGGGAGAACAACTTGATTAAGTCTCTTTTATATAAATATCAAGATGTTATTATCCTGGAAAAAATTATTTTGCTTCCCCCAAGTCCAACTATTTCTCCACTTCACAGCGTTTTCTTCAACAAGGAGTCCACATCATCATCCTGACCACCTCAGATTCATGGCTCAATGTTCCACACAACAGCTTTTTCCTCTACTGCTCAAATACTTCCTTGTTACCAACTTCAGCAGACACATTTCAGTCCTTCAACTCCTTGACTTCCCTTTGAAGCCAACACTGTGGAACATGCCTTCATCCTTGGATTACTCTTAATACACTATTGTCATGTTTTATTCTCTTTTCTTTCTGACTTTTCCATCTCAATCAATTTTTCTGGTTTATCTTCTGCTATATTTCCTTAAATATGGGTGTTTGTACTTCAGAGAACCTCACTTATCACTCAGTATACTCTCTCTGAGCAAACTTGCCCATATCCCTATTTTCAGCTGCTACTTTTGTGCTGAAAACTCCCAAAGAGATGTCTGTAGCCCCGACCAATGTGCAAAACTGCTTGACTCCAGAACAGATCCCTGAGTCTGTCCAAATAAAGAAACTGACCATCTTTCTCCCTTTCTCATAAATCTATTTGTACTTCTTCACATCCAATTTACTTTAGAAACACTTCCATCTGCTTAAGCACTTAAGCCATCAGAACTATTCTATAAAAGTCAGATAGCCTAGTGTTTATGAATGTGGACTCTACTGCTGAACTACTGGGGTTCATATCCCAGCTCTGTGACTTTGGGAAAGTAGTTCAACCTTTCTGGGTCTCGGCTTCCTCATCTGTAAAGTAAAGATGACACCAGTCATACTTATAGTGTTGGTTTGAGGATTAGTTTTCATAAATCCTTAGAACAGTGCCTGATACACTATATGGAAGTCATCATTAGCCTTCGCCCTCTCCACCTTCTCTTGCAGGCCTTGAATCCAATCAACCTTCCAATGTTATTAATGGTGTCTCTACTCTCCTTTTGTCCATCTTCTCCTCTACTGCTGTCTTTGAGAACAAGAACATAGTGGCTTTTACCTCTTTATTTGCAACGCCCAATGCATAGTAGGCTGTCAGTCACTGTTAAGTAATAGCTAAATTAATGTATAAATATTGTAAAATCTGGCTCTGAAGAGGGGAATCCAAAACTATTTTTGGCAATCACTGGAATGTTTGTATATCCGCTTAGGGTAATTGGTTATAAAGATCGATCATTTGGACACAAACATATTGGTGTATTCGTTAATCAGTCTCAGTGTTTGATATGACAGTACTAACGGCTAGCTTACAGGCTGACCAACACTTAGTCTAACAATTGAACATTTGACTCCCTACTATTTATGTAGCATTGGATAAGTCACATACAGCTTCTCTGAGCTCCATTCCCTTCTCCTCTAAAATTAGTAAGTTGGACTAGAATTATCTAAGCGATCCTTTAACATTTATGATTTCAATAGATTTGAGCAATTATTCAACATTTGAAATACGAGACACTGAGAGAAACACACCATGTAGAATATTTCAGTCAGGGGATATTAAACTAATGACCTTGATTTCTCAGCCTGTTGCTTAGTTCAATGAGACACGCTGGTAGACAGGGTTTTCTAAAAGACTGTTTTTAAATTTAATTCGGCAAGATTTTCCATGTCTTAGCATTCATTTGCATCTATTTCAAACACCAAATCCTTCTCTCCAAACAGTGCAAAAGATTTTAGCTAAAGCTGGTTACCACATTAAAATTTTGACCTTGAGCCCAGAAAGGACTCTATAGAAAACTAAATCCCTAGCGTTTAAAATGATATGAGCTTCTGAAAATGACTAGTTCCAATATTTTATTGTCACTTTTTCCCCTGATTATCTCACTGGAGGTGTTTTAAAGGCAAAATATTTTAAATCAAATTAGATTCATCATTCCACTTCAAGTAGCAAGTCTTTTAAATGTAGTCTTTTAAAACTACTGAATATCTAAAATTTTTTCTGCTGATTAATCTATGGCAAGGTTTTGTGTAATAAAAATGGACTGCAAAAATGATTTCTGGGACCTAGGAAAAATATTTTCCTATGGAAACCAGCAGTGTTTATAGCAATGTTGAATTATTTATGAGTCAGCCATATTAATGCTAAATTTTAACTGAGAACGACCTAACAATTTTGGCCCACCAGCACTGTTGGCTTAAAATTATTATTTTATGAAAGACAGTCACATTATGATTTCAGTAGAGAAATAAGAAAGTCATTCCAGTTCTATCACAGTCCACAGAAAGTTGTTTTGAATGTAACATTAAATCATTTATTTTATGTTAGTGTTGTCCTTCATCTGAGAACTTTCTGCTCCAAAGGACTGTGGATATTTCACAATACATCCTTCAAGATCGGAGTTACTATTTATTAAGGCCTTGATTAATCTTCTGATGGATGTCATCAGACAATTAATTAATGAACTCATACATGATGTGGAAGAGTAACATATCGAGTTTCAAAGATCACAATTAACTAAACCAAATGCTAGTGTAGGGCAGCTCACTGTATCACAGACTGGATTCCATGGCATGCTCTGAAGCACAAGCTATCTCCCTTTCTACCTGTGTGATCTTGAGAAGATTCTCTAACCTGCCTAAGCCTTTCTAGTCTCATCTGTAGAATGGGAGGAGTGCTCTCCAGGAGAAGTGCAGACCACTGACGATTGTTTGTGAGATCAAAAGTGAGATGGTCTGTGCACAATGCCTGGCAAATAGGAAGTACTCAGTTAATTCTAGCTAATATCAGTAGTAGTAGTATGGTTATCATCAGGAAATGGAATTCAAAAAGTTACTAGAAAAGGAATAATTTTGCTTATGGTAGCACTAGGACTATCACTTCACTAAGGAACAGAGTTATGCACTGAAAGATAATCATATTGTCATAAAAGGTGACAACTTCTGAAGCATGGATTAACACTTTCAATTTTTTTAACCAGTACTTAGGTCCACATGTCAGTAGTACAAAACAAAAAAAAAAGTATTTACACTGTGAACTCTGGCTATACCTCTTATTAACCATTTATCTATTCAGATAATTTATAAACCAAGGGGTCTTGGCATGATGTTTTGGAGTACTTACCTTCTTTTATACCATTGTGCCCTGTTGGATACGATGATTCCCTTAACATTTGCATTTGTTTCTCACCAGACTAGGCTGGGTCTACACAGACAAAGGAAGCAGATATTTTGAGGGAACAGACGATTATAAAAAAACCCAGAAATTTAAGGTCCAAATTATCCTGCAAATAAAGGACAAATTTATCAGCTCATCTCTTGAAAAGCTCAGGGAGCAGCTGACTCAATCTGTTTCACCATATGACAGACACCATTATTTTCAATGAAAGAAACATCCAAGTGAAGATATTATAAGAAACAGAGTGGCTAATTAGTTGTTCACATGTATCCTATAGATCCCATTTAGCTCTTCCTAGAATCCCAAGTTATGCACAGATAGATAAAATTAATTTAATTCTGAGCTGAAAATAAGGTGTTGATGTCCCCCTCCATTTCTAGGGGTGAACAATTAGAATGAGGATGTGACTGTGTGGAGGAGGAATAGGGTTTCAGAGCTGTTAATGTCACCAAGCATGCTATAATTTAAGGGTGCGATGGTTGTCCTTCTCTGACTGTCTTATCCCAGTACCTATGATTCCAACGCCTCTCCTTTTGTGATTCATCAGGGCCATTTATATTCTCTCCTTTGCACAGTTTTCCAGTTACTTTTATTATTTAAGCCTGGAATAAATCTTACCTTGTAAGAATCAGATCATCATTTTTTGGAGGTGTACCCTTTTGTTGAGTTACAAACTACATGGAAACATAATTAAACATGCCATGAAAATCTATAGGATAATTTTCTAAAGGCCTCTGAATATTTTGCAGAGCTCTGGAAAAAATATTAATAATAGAGCCATCGGAGGAAACATTTAGTAAAAATTTAAGAGGCCTACGTTGTTAATTTTCTCAGCCAGGTTGCAAGGAATTAGCCAATTAGGGCGACTGTGAATATTCAAATCTTATATTTCTTCAGGAGTTTGGTATTTAAAAACCAGCAAACAAGAATTATTCTTTTTAAATTGTTCATTATTTCTTTGGTGCCTCTACAACTGCCATATAAACTGGGAATAGGCTGTGGTGTTGACATGAAATTTAATGCAAAGGTTTTTCCTGAGCACTTATTAAGGGTTAATATTCTGTGAGTTGGAATTCAGGAATGATAGAAAACAAGGTTCTGAACCTCTCAAAGAGCTTAGGCCACAGGTGGAGAGTCATGCAAATCAACTAAAAATATGGATGTACTTTAGTAGGAAACTAGTAAGTATGCTATTAGTATAGTAAATAGGTTATTAGTCATAAAAACAAGAAAAATGTAGGTGTTGAGAGGTTAGGGAATACTCCTTGGAGAAGGACTCTGTACCGGGAGAGGGAAATGAAGAGAGATTTCAAATGGGACCAACGCATGATTAAAGGCATGGAAGAGACCTGAGATATTACTTATACAAATTGTTTTATACCATCATTTCATATATGGTTTTAAAGATATCTATATACAATTTTTTAAAAAACGGACACAAAACACTCTGGAAAGTATTTCTCATTGACAAGAGCTAGCGATATGTTATCGTACATAGGAAAAATGAACACTGGCAGCCAGTCTGAAAGATTCAGAAGTAAAATCATGGATGACGAATTTTAAGAGTTGGGAACTTTTATAGATGAACACACCTGTTGATTTAACCGTAGATGCAATAACACTTGTAAAATGTTAGTGAATAACACTGAGCAATCTCCAACTGGGATGAAGGTAATAGAAAGCCAGATCTCTACCCAAGGTAACTCTGCTTTATGCAATGTTAATGTCACAAATTCCTTACAGTGATTTATATTCCATGTCTATTATACAGGTAAATCTGTTTTATTAATATTGTAAGTCTAGATCGTTTGCCAGCGCATCTTTTTTCAAGCAATACTGTTTCTCTGCACATGTGTGCAATAAATCCCTCTCTCCTCCAAATCCGTGCTTTAGTAGCAAGTCCTCATTCTGCATCCCAATAAACTGAAATGTCACAGTGAGTAAAGGACTATAGTCACATATCTGATGAGATCCTAAAAGAATCTGCCAGAAAAACACTTTGTAATGGTGATAAAAGAGAAGCAAATTCCTGGCTAATGATCTGCCTCTTCTAAGGAGAGAGCCTTAAATGATGACACAGCCAGATCCCTCTGCTCCCCTGAGCAGACTTCTCAGGGGCTCCTTGAGAAGAGGCTCCCCTTTGGGGTCTGCTCTCTTCTGCTTTCTAATGATCCATACAGAATAGCTGGGTCACCTTCAACTGGCTGCAACTGGATGGAGGCTCTCCGTGTCTGCACTCAGGGGCAGTCAGGCCAGCACTTGATGGAAAGACTATTCTTTGTGAAGAAGATGCCTTCTCTACAGCTCACCAGGAGAATTTCTTTATTTTAGTGTTCTTTATACTCTTTGCAGGCTTAGAGGGATGGGAGGACAACAAATAATGTTGGAAGCCTTTTTGTTTGGTCGCTATTTTTCACTTAAAATGAATCCCTTTGAAGTCATACACAAGATGATGGTATAAAAGAGTTTGTATAAATAATCAGTTCTCCAGTTTTACTCACAGGCATCAATTTAAATTTGCCTTTGATCCAAGAATTGCTGAAGTGCCAGTAATTTCTAATACTGTTCTTCTCAGTTTTCAACTCCCTTGTTTAAACACTAAGAGTTATGATTCCTAATACAAAGTATATAGTATATCTAATGAATTTTAAGCTATTTTCTTCAAATGACTTTTGTCCATAAGGAAAAATATCTCTGAATTTTGTTTATGGGTATACTAATTTAACAACTATGTACTGTACTAAAGCCAGCAAATTTTTTGGCAGATATGTTCATATTCAGGGATACTGAGCAACTCAGTTGGAAATAAACCTAACTTAAATGTTCTCTGAAATAACTGTCATTATCTTCACATTTGATTTATATTGTATATCTATTTAAATACATCTTTAAATTACATTTCTTTGGAATCACACAAAGTGTCCTTTACACCCAGATTTTAATCTCTTCAGTTATATGAAACTACTGAGCAAACAGCTGGATTTTGTAGAGAACTCACTGTCCTGAATTTGTAAGAAGTTGACCAGACAGATTTGATTTTCAAGGAGTAGAAGACTGCCAATCATTGTTACTTTCTACCAACAAAATACAAAGCAGGAAAAAATAATGAATATGTCCATGTTTTTCCCCAAATTGAAAATTATAGTTGATATTGTGAATTATTCACTATTAATTCACATCACCCCAAACTAAAATCCCCCCCCTAATTTATTTTGTAAAAATCAATACAGGAGTAGGGGATGGCATCATGAGCCACTAGGGGTCAGCAGACACCAGGAATGGGTGGCCTCATCGTCCCTGTGAGAGAATCAGAAGATAAAGGACCTGCAGATCTCTGGGTGGACGTACAGCAATGTTGTTCCCTAGGACATACTTCAATTTATATTCACATTATAGTGAAAGAAGAGTACCATACAGCTAAATGTAGGATCAATCAAGACCTTATAGATTCTCAGTGCTTTATTCTTAGATTCACTGCCTTTGAGTATGTAATTGAATGGAGGAAGGAGAGAGAAGGAGAAATAGAGAAAGCCAGGCCATAGCTAAGAAGGAAGGGCGGAACCTGCTATGTAAGCAGCAGCAGCCAGCCAGGTTTCAGTCCGTGGCTAACTCCAAAGATCAGTGAGGTCTTCTTTCTGCAATCCAGCAGTTCTCAATATGTGCTTCTAAGACCAGAAGCATCAGCATCTCCTGGGAATGTTAGAAATATAAATTCTTGGCATCACCCCAGAATTACCAAACCAGAAACTTTGGGGTAGATGACATTGATCTGTGTTTAATAAGCCCTCCAGGTGATTCTGATGCCAGTTAATGTCTGAGAACCACAGCTCTAACTTCTAGTTGAGGTGGTGTGAAACTGGCCAGGAATAGCAGGAAAGGCATATTGTGTTTATTCTAAAAGATCTAATTAAGTTAACTCTCTTAACCACTATGTGAGTGACTGCCTCTTGGATCCTAAGCTACTTTTTACTATTTGGTGTGTAAATGTGGCCAAGACTGATTTTTGAATTCTTCTCCAGCCCAACTGGAAAGTAGGCTAACCCTGTTGGGAGTAATAACAAAACACTAGTAATTCCCATGCGAAGCACATTCAAGGTAGACGCCCATGAGGGTGTGAGCTGCTTATGGAGGCCAATAAGTCAGAGGATGAGATGATCCCAGAAGACCTCCAGCTTTTGCCTAAACAATCTGTATAATGTGCCTTATCTACAGGGAAAAGACAGAAAATTAGCAATGTCCAGGATGGGAGCCCGTACTCACAGCAGTCTCTGAACCATATGATCTGGGTGTAAATAACTGCTAGGATCTACTTTCTTCTGTACTTTATTCCAGTCCATCTCTTTAAAATCTCACTTCAGCCAATAAATACCATGAGAATCATTTTCCTTTGCTGAGTGATCTAATCTCTGCGCACACAGGATGGCCTAAAATCATCCCCAACAGATGCAGACCGTTTCTCTATTTAGAGATGGATTGAGATGATAATTTATCAGCCTCATCAGCAGCTGTAGCAGCCGAAAGAGCACATTGAGTACCCAGTGTACAGAGTGTGTTGTAATAGGTGCGAGAGCCACAGAGTCAGGGGATCTATTACCTGGTTGTAAAAACAAAGTAAAGCTTTGAACAAAATATTACAGACAAAAGGATAAGGTGTTCAAAGGTGTGGTAAGTGACAGGAAAAGGTAGTATGAACTTGTAAAAAGAGTGGATTTTAGAAATCTTCTCTCACGATTAGTTACTCCTTCACATCCAGTAAATAAAGACACTGCTCATTATTTTAATGCAATAGAAAGTAACTTTTGTGAATTCTTTGGGTACAGTATAATCAAAACTTTAACACATTTGGATCTCATTATAATTCACATTTATGGGATTATAAGGAAACATTCCATTCTAGGATTTGCATAACCTTATAGGAAACTTATTTTCCTTGAGGGTAGACATTTATTGCAATCTATTTTCTTAGAGTCTGTTTCCCATTTGGTTTCTTGTGTCCTGTGTCAAACTGGGCTGTTATGATTCCTGAAGAAGGCAGAATTAGAAGAGAAATGCATTGTAACCAGTACTAGCCTTCTGTCTCCTGGTTATCTGATGCCCTCCAGGAAATGCCATGCCTCCAGAGGCTACTTGAGGGCAAGACTTTTGTCTCATTCATCTTCATTTCTTCAATACCTGAGCACAGCAAGTGCCCGGCACATAATGGATATTCAATGAATATTAGATGAAGGAATGACTGGATACACAGATTAGAGGCTATGGCTATCATACACTGTGATCCCTTTAAAAGTATACCCAAGTTGATAGGAGGAAAAGTAAGAATGCCTTAAAAAATCTAGATCACTTATGGTTTAGCTAATAAGGAATTATGTGGCTTTTACAATAGTATTCTGTGGCAATTTTTTTAAAGTGTGAAAGCTAACTTACAATAAAGCAAATGTGATAGCATGTCTTTCCGTGCAATGAGAAAATCTGATGATTTCTATCCTGTGAAAAACGCTGACTCACAGGTACAATGTTATCACCAGATAGAAAGGCAATTTCAAATTATCTCCATACACCTTGCATAATTCAATCTCATTTCATATCTCCAGTACCTAGTACAGTGCCTGGCACAAGGAAGATGCACAATAACTATTGATCAATGAATGAGTAAATATATATGAACAAATAAAGAAAACTTGGGAGATATGTAGCCATATAGTAAGCTTTTCACTACTGGGGGTTCCTAAGGACCTGCTTTTAATACACAGGAATGGTTTATAATTGTGCAGTAATCCATTTTAATAGAAATTTTTATATGCTTACAGATAGTGGAAATTTTCTTTTCTTAAATTGTTCAAATATTTTCAAGTAACTATTCTGTTCCCTTTCTTTCCTAGAGTCCATCTCTTGAAAATAGTATGAAAAAGAACTTTATTAGAGTTCTGCAAGTTTATTAAAAATTCTGAATGAATAGAAAAGAAACCTATGAACTTTTATTGTACTTGAATGTTGACTAGCATTTTTCAATCTTAGCTTCGCTACGATAAATAATTGCAAATTCTCTTTATTCTTTACTTCTCTTTCCTTGTGGGCTTCCAATATAATACAATCTTCTCCTCAGAGTTGGTCCAGTGCTGATCATAACACCTCAATTTAATCTTTTAAAATGAGGTATTTCCATTTGAGAAGTGCTATTTCAAGGTTGCCTTTCCAACTCCATTCATGTGTTTATTTGACTTGGAAAGTCCATATGAAAGTGACATTACTTTGCCTCTTTCTTCAGAATTTGTTCTCTCTCAGACGGCTAGGAAGATTCCACAAACATAAAGGCAAATTGTTCTTACTCTAGAGGCAGGGAGTTATGAAGGCATGTTTAATCCTGAAATGGCTCCCTGGAGACTTGGAAGAGCATGTGTGAATACAAACAGCGCGAGCTTCCTGTGGTTGACTACAAAATGCTTGGTTGCAAAACCATTTCCTGTTTCTTAACATAAAATGGAATCAAGCATAGTCAAATACCATTTGGAAAATCTGCAGATACATCAGCCCACAATCAGACCTGACGAACTGGATATTGTTAATTCTGTATCTTTATTTTGGCCACATCTTGTGGGTTTTCCTGTTTTAAGCAAAATATGAAATGGAGTGATGGGGTAATTCTAACCATTTTATTCTGATCACTGGGTCAAGAGATAATAATCTATGGTCAATTTCTGACGTGTCATTGAATCTCATGTTACTTCATTTTTTTTCATTTGTAAAATAGGGATAATAATCTTATTCCCTGTATGCCTCACTAAACCATCTTGATAATATACTTTGCTTTTAAGGGGTATTTAAACTTTAAAAAAGAAAAGAAAACTAACTCCAATTTTAATACCAGTCCCAAAAAAGGCAATAGAACAAGCAGAACCAGTGAGAGCTAGCTATGGGGGGTGAGAAGATGGGTGCTGTGGGAACCTAAAATCTCTCTTTAGAGGCAGCTTCTAACTCCAGCTATGTGTGAGATTGGCTCTGTACCCAAGGGAGATTGCTAAATTGTCTGTGCTTTGATCTGTTCTTTCCAACTATCCTTTATTATCTTTATGCCCTTTATTATAATCATTTTTGATAAGGGTATCTCTATTTTGTTTTGCCAATGCTATAGAAAAAACAAAACCCCACAGCACAACAAATGGTGTGACACCGATGATGGCTGAGGTTAAGAAAAGAATTCTCTCTGAAAGAAAGCATTGCCTCAAAAAGTATCCCGAGAAGATGATATTTTCACCACTTCATGGAGTACTTGTTCAGGCAACTCCCATTAATGATAATGGAAGCTAATCGGTGTGAGAATAAACACCTTATAACACATTACATTTAAAACTCAGCATGAACCGAAAAACAGCTATTTTACTCAGTTAGCAGGATGGATGCTTTTAGAGTAAAGGGAAAACCTGCTGTTGAGTTCACAATTCCTCTAGGTATAAAAGAAAGAAATTATTTTAAATGTTATTTGTATCTGTAACCCACTATAGTGCTCTAGCTATAATTTGCAGCAACATGTCAGTTAAGTAATAACAGATACACGATAACAGTGTTAATCAGCACACAAACTCCAAGTGTGCAAAGACTGAAACCTCAGCGGGAGTGTGCTATTATGCTTAGAGAAAATGACTCTCTTCTCCATCTCCCTGCTCTCTCTTACTTCTTCTTTCCCTTTAACTTTTCTACATATTTCACCTGTATCCTCAATAGAAGTGGCTAATTTCTACCAATCATGACTGATCTATAGAACAGAAGAGGATGTTTTATTAAATCAGACATCACGATAGAGGTCTCCTTTAAAATGGCATGCTTTCTAACTTCCAACATTGCTCAATTATAATATAGTTTGAATGTGCCTTCCCTTCAGAATCCCCATGTCTAAAGCTGATCGCTGCTTCTGCTTTCACTTCAAAGGGTCAACCCTTGTTTCTCTGGCTTTTGACATCTTAATGGATGTGGGGTCAGTTTTTCTTAAGATACCAACCTTGTTAAAATTCAGTTCCTGCAATTGAGTGCTTCTTTTGAATCCAAAGTCTAGTAAAAAGATGACATTGAAATGCCACAACCAAATAGAAATGGTCATTGAAACAAATGTTGCCATAGGGTCAATGAGCTAAACACCCCTCTTTAGTCAGTCCTCCAAGGTGTGTTCCTTGCTTTTCCTCCTGTCAGGTGCTCAGCTTTGTGGTCCAGCCCTTTCTACAGTCTTCATGAGCAACACGGAGCCACGGAACTTGCCGCTGGTAAGAGTCCCCTTCTCCTTTCCCCACTCACTGAAATTTAACTTCTATATCAGTTCCCCTTCACCAGGCCCTGGTAAGATGACTGGATCTGATAGCATACTTCCTGAAGGAAAGCTACAAGAGCCCCATTCTTCATTTCTTTCTAATTCATTCATTCAACAATTATTTAACGAGCATGTATAGCTAAGGTACTGTTGTGGAATCGTCTTTCCCACTACGAGCTTTATGGAGTCAAGACCTCCCTTGTTTGATCTAGAAGAAATCAATCTCTTTGGGGAATATAGGCAGGCCAGCAGGAGAAAGGCGGGATAGAAGGGAAGTGATTTTGGAGGAGCCAAGGCTTTCAGACTTCGCTAACTTACCACACATAGAAACTGATAACACCATTTTAAACTAAGGAAGAGTCCTTTCACCTCTCTAGTAGTAGAAGGAAAAGAACGAGATGGTTTCAGCAGAGCTTTCAATTAGTTCATCTCATCAGAAATAAGATTATTTGCCTCCTCCCTCCATTTCTTCTCTTTCACCTAACTGTGATTCGGGTCAGTTCCATTCTGATCCAAAATAAGGCAGACTATGAAAAAGTCACAAACAAGGCAGACTTCCTTAGGTGAAGTGAGAGCTTGGCTATTCTGAATGAGTCTCCAGACTCCTCCTATGGTTCCTGAAGTGGGTCTTGATTACCCAGGTAAACGCATGCTCTACTGAAATCCTACCAGACACTTCTTTCAGGAAATTCTCTAGAGCACCTAAAGAATTGCTGCTAGAGAAACACTTTTTCTTTATCGAACTCAGGAAAGCAGAAAACACTTTAGAGGTCGTATAGTTGGAACAGCTGCCTTAATATAGAAATGTGGAAACTGAGTCTCTTGGTCATTGTCACACAACTTGTGACAGAGTCTGAGGCCAGAGCTCTTTCTGAATTACTGCTGCTTTTCTTCATCCTGGGAAAGGCTGTATCTCTAGGACACATAAAGGTGAACAAAGCTGACTGCCTCACAATCTTAATATATTACTCAAGTCTCAAGTCAGTATTAATGTAGCATCAATCATGTGGTGACATTCTATACCACTGACAATACAAAGAACATTCAAGAAGAACCTGTTAGTCTTTTTTTGCACTTAAAATTAAACATAGAAGAACAGCATAATTCTTAGTTGCCCAGAGTTATTTTAAGTAAAGTACTTTTTTTAAGATGAGTGAATAATTTATCCACATCCTCAGGCTGACTTTGAAATCCATATCACCCCTAGGTGTACTGGACTTTTTAATAGCAACAACAGAGAGAAAAAGCAGAGGCAACTGAGAGTTCTAATAGCTTCTATGGGACTGCAACAAACATATCCCCGAGTCTTTGCTTGTTATTTTGCCAGAGCAATGGGGGAAGTGAAGATTCTTTTGCAGTTAGAACTGAAAAGAAAATGGAGACTCAGGGACAACATGACCCACAAAAACTCACTTTCCTAGAAAGGGAAATCAGAGGCAGAACTTCCTTAGAAAAAACTTCAGAGAAGAATAGAGAATGATTTCAGTCACTGAGCTCTTATTACAGTTCATGATGCAAGCCCACGGGAGTTTTAGCCAAGTGAGTCCAAGGCTAGCCAGAGCTGATTCATTCACAGTTTGCTTCTCTATCTTTGACCTTTAAGACTCATTTTAATGTAACAGAACGAAGACTTAAATATAAGTAACTACTGAGCACCCGGATGAATCTCTTGTAACTTCATGTATATTATATACTTTATTTTCAGTTAGTTGCTATGGTTCTAGTGCCAGGGCTTTGAGTTCATAACAACTGAAGGACATTGGTTATAAGATGACTGCTATCATTTCTGATTTTGATAACAGAATCTAGACTTCATGGGAAGAACGAGATGGAGGATAAAAATGGAAATATAGGAATACTGTTCTGTATCGACTGAGAATCCACAACATGAGAGTATAAACAATTTTTAAAGATACTATATTTGTATTTAAGATTACATAGAAGATAGCATGAAATGCACATTATACCAGCTACTAATGGATATTTTCTCTACACAGATTATACCTGAAATTTAAATCAGATCAATGAGAAAAAGTTAAAAACAGAAAAATATATTTGTTTATAAGGCTAATTTATCACAGAAATTGTTCCAATTCCTTCCCCTTAACAACTTTCACTGCTAACTTGGTAAATAGTATATCTTAAAGAGTAAAGCTTTACAGAATCAGGAAAGGAGGTTTTACTCATGTAATTTATGTAATGAAAATCTTTCTCCAGATATTTAGCCCCCATTTTGTTATTTATGTAATACCTGTAAGATATAGTTTAATACTCAGATGTTCAAATGAACCTCTATCAGTTTGGGTTCTCTAATCTTTTTTATGAAATCTGGCTTAACTTCAATGAGAGTAGACAAGCAAGATGGATATCTGCCTTGTTGTTCGATTGTCCTATCTCATTCTCAGTGCCTGACTCTGCAGTGGTAGGCATATAGAAATGCAGAGATTGACAGGTGGGAAATAGAAGTAAGTTCTGCACATAACGACAGCATGAATAAAATTACTTTTGCAAGACAATTTTCCTTTCAAAAACACGTCTAAGATTAGAATCTAAATATTTAGTTTATACCTATGGCAATGTTTGATTGGATATATATGGGAAGAAAAGAGGAAAGGAATTCATAGAAATATGAAAAGATCTCTAACGTAGTTTTCAGAACCATGAAGGAACTACTAGAATCGAATATTCTCAGAGGCTTTCTTCAAGTAAGAGTTATCTTCATTTTTTGATATTTGGACTTGCTCTTATTTCTAAGGTAATTTAGGGAATTCTCAGCAGATTTAGACTCAGCAGCTCTTACCATCTCTTATCACTCGACTTCCCAAGAAAACCTGGTGATTTTGAACTCCAACTCTGTATAATGAATTAGCTTTTTTGGTCACTGAGGAATTAAGAATTGAGCAAAAGTCATTGAGAATGAGTTTGTGGGGACACGTGTAATTATTACCAAGGACAGAAATGGCAGAGAGCAAAATTTGTCCTGAGAATTTGATCCTGGCATTGCTGAATTGATGTTGCAAGTGGAGCCACAATTCATAACGTTTTTTAAGGACCAACCAATTGTAAAGCCAAGGTCAAGTGACCTCTGCTAACTTTGGGCTGATTCTAATCCTTTAGGAAAATATTTCCAGAATCTTGTGGTTGCATAATGATGATTAATTTATGAGAGGTTACAAATTTAGAAATCTTTCCTTAGATAAATCTCAATTTGGAATAAAACAAACAAGATATTTTAATGATGATACTGCTTTTTATAATTCCATTGTTGGGAAAAAATAGTAAAGCACAGATCTAAATTAAATGACATCCTTGCTTACAATTGTGTACAAGATAAGGTTGTGTCTATTATATAATGGAAACCAAGAATGAACTATTCCTTAGAACTTCTGCTAATCCTCCCAGCTGTGGTTCTCCTTTTCCTTCTGCTCCCAACCTATTATAATTTGCCTAAACATAGAACATTATCTCTTTTAAGAAATTTATTTTCCACAATATGCTATGGTCTCAATCAAAATTTACATTTATTTGAGCAGCCAGTTCAGAGAGGAATAAACACTTCCATATGAATTATAATATTTTTATTTGTCAAAATCCACAATTCAGATTGGTCAAGGAAGCAGAAAGCAATCACTAATATTCCTTTCTCAGGAGTCATGTGATTATCACCTCCCTGTCCATCCTCTGCCAGTGTTTCAGATTAGTTGGTTAGGGTGGTGGTGGATCCCAGCTACACATATAACTAAAAGGTTCATATAAGGCGACACTTTTTTTAGGAGACAAAAATTGCCTAAAATGCAGGTTCTTATCAGAAATGGATAAGAGTCATAAGAGTCAGTTGTGTTCAATAATATCTATTATTCAGAAGGCAGATTGGCTGAGAAAAAATTTCCAGACTTCTTTGCAAATTAGATGTTTAGAGAAGCAATGCAACCTTGGCTTAAATAGAAAGATAAAATAAAAGGGGCAGAAAGATTTTTGAGAATCAATGGGTGTTTCAAGTAAAGGATACATCCTCTGTACAAGAAAACTGTGTTTGGTTTTTAAAGCTCATGGGCTTAGATATAATTTCTACCATAATAAGACAGTGTTACATAGTGGAAAAACATAAATTTTTGGAATTTAACTGCCTTGTTCAAATTCTCGTTAAAATACTTAGTAGTATTTTAACTACTTAAGCAGTTGAACAGGCTAATTCACCTAGCAGAACCTCATTTTTATCCTCATTTTTCTTATCTGTGAAATAGGAATGTGACAGAGAAAAGAATTCGCAAATATAAGGGTTGGCATCTCTTCCCTCTTCTCCTGTCTCCTAAAGCAGAAGGTTGTTAGTCCTTTGTCGAATAGGAAAAGGTATGAAATAAGAGGGCAACTGGAGAAGACACAGAAAGGCTTACTCTAGTTGAGAAAAATGAGGAAATCCGGAGGGTATGAAACTGGACTGCAGAGGACACAGGAGAAGTGGTCAGAGAGGGAAATGGATAGAGCAGAGCAAGGCCAGAGGGACCGATGTTGGGAGAACAAAGAAAGAAGTTGTTTCTAGAAAATTTCTGTGACACATACAATGGGAAGCATTTATACCCTGCAAGAAAACTTTATACCTACAATATTTTTCAAGACTTTTAGAGACCAGTATGAGTGGTGTGTGTTTGTGTGCATCTATTTTATCTTTTTCTGGATTCAAAAATATCAAAATTGCCTTTTGTCAAGAGCAAGTAGCCTCAAATGGCCTGGCTAACAGAGATAATCCTTGCTTTGCTGGACTGCTGTAACAGCTAGAATTATTTATTACATTGCCTGACACATAGCAAGTGAGCAATAAATAGTAGCTATTTGCTGCATCCTAATGCAAAGAGTTGTTACAACAGACATCCTTCCAATATTAGCCATGCAGCCCAGGCCATGTGCTCAGGCATTCAAATTGTATCAGATGCTATCAACAGATTACTGGAAAAGGTAAAGATGTCTCTACTATTATTTAGGAATAAAAGTATTTCACTGGCTCCTGGAGGGGCCAAACACTGACAGGAAATATTTCATTAAAAAAAAAAGAAAAAATGGGAACATGCTGAAGTGAACTGAACAGAACATGGAGGAATGGTTAGGGAATTACAATTAGAACAATGTTAGCATTAGGTCTCATTCACTTAATGCTGTTGCTGTGCTAACGGTGAGACACTTATCAGGGTAATTTTATTATTTTTCTTATAGTTACAGAGAATCAATACATTAGAAATCCAGTGCTATTTGGGGCAGAATAAAAGGAGTCAATTTCTTTTAAAATTGCTTTACCCCAATAATACAACATGGTAATTGGCCAAGTGAATAGTGTCAAGTAGTATGACCATTTCTCCCAAAGCCAGTTATAAAAGTGATTTTAAAACACTTAAAAGATGTTGACACTTGAAAATGAAATAAACTTACCCAATGTACGGTAAGTGCTTATTGCAATCAACTTGAATCTAATCCAATATATTGATATTATCGTTTGACAACTGACACTGACACTGTCTTTGATTTATTTATTGCATTTCAATCTGGGGAGGTAAGTCTTGAGGATCTGAAATTTCAGGTTCTATTTCAAGCTCCATTAATTCACCACATTGTAATAAGCAAACAGTTGTCCCGTGTTCCTGATACCAAAGCATTTAAAGAACATTTAATAAAATAGGTCACAGAAACATCTCATTGAACCAATAAATGGCTGCAAAATGGTATATGTGTTTAAGGTAAGCATTCAGAATATTATAATGATCTATTCCTTCATCATAAAGGAAGATGCTGAATAGAAGATCCAATAAGACATTGGTTATAAAATACTTTCAAATGAATTGCCCTGGATGCCTATGAATTTATTACCAAATATGCACATGAACATACAATTTTGATGATTAATGACATAATATGGCCCATTTCTCTTTCTTCCTGACCAGAAGAATTATCACACCATGTTTATGCAAACTACTCAGGCCAAAATCCTCCTCCTGCTCTCAGATCATCTGGTGCTTCTAGGCTTGTGGCCAAAGGCAGCTGGAAAGTAAGCGGACTATGGCCTGTCCTGGTGAGCACCAACTGAAAGGCCTTATGTGCTTAAAGCATGCAAGCCTCATGCACGAGCCCAGAAAATCCTCCTCCAGACTAAGGATTCTGGAATTTGGACTTGTAAGCTCTCCAGTCTTTCTATATTTCATGAAGTCCTGTTGCAGCTACTTTTAGCATGGGTAGATGATCCATTCCACACTGTGGTCTGTATGAGAAAATATTCCCATCTCCTCAGTCATCTGAATAAATTTACTTAATCAGAATACTTCTCTTTTATCAAGCTTGCTCAGTGGTGGTTCTGCTGATCAGGCAGGTTTGGGAATAATGGATCTATAGCAGTGGTCCTCAAAGAAGCTAAGGTTCTCCCTTTTCCCCTCATTTAAGTTGAGATAAGGATGGAAATTAAGAGTACAGGTTTAAAAATTTAGTAGCTTGTTGATGAGTACTTTTATGACTTTTGAATCTAAAAAAATAGGTAGCACTTTATACGTCTTTATTTTTCTAGTCATTTTTTTCACTACAATTAAAAAAAGCAATTGGGGAGAAAACTGAAATAGAGCATAGGTTGAGGTGGAGAGAGAGAATAAATAAACAATATTGTTCTAAGTTCCACCATTCTGAATTATTTTTAATAAAAAGAGTAAAATAATTTCCAACAAACTGAGGAGACGAAAGGAATAGTCAAGTCAATTTGAAACTATCAAGTTAGTAAGTTAACCATTCTGCACTTACAAAATATTTTCATCTGTGTGGACAGAGACTAACCAATTCAGTCATGGATCAATAAAAGCTGTTATTTCTTTTGGTGAAAGACAGTCAATCCCATTCAAGGAAATCAGACAATAAAGTTGATATATAATTTTGATGAATTTTATTATTATTTTGATTGACTTATTTATAACAGTGGTTAAAAGTTGCCTGTGTAGACACAACCATCCTTCTAGGAGGCAGGTTTTGTGGGTACAACTTCTCTTGTAGTTGACCTGCTGAAGAAGTGTGTGAAAATATGAGGATTGCTCCAGATATGAATATTTATCTAAGGCTTTGGCATCATTCAAAGGTCTGAGGCTCTAATTAAGAAAAACTGTAATGTCACTCCTAAATTTTGACATGTTTTAAAAACACAGTCAAAGCTAGTATATCAACAAGGTATAACAAAAAGTTGTTATATATGGGTCCCCCCAACCAGCTGGAGATTATTTAAATAACTATATTAGGACAAGAAACTTAAAGTCTCCATGAAAAATACATGACAAATGTGTAGATTTATCAAGGACTATATACCCCTCCATATCAAAGGAGGACATTTTATAGAGACAGCCTTAAAGAGGTTTTGACAATTTTGTATCATAAGGTAAACTTAAATAGCATTTTACTTTTTACATAACATCTACTACTGAAACATTTTACAAGTACATCTTATTTCATTTGATTCCCTACCTATTTCATTTTCTAACTCCCACCCTATTGGGTTCACGACAATGGAGATTTGCCCTTCTTGTAGAAAAAAGTTTTCTTCAAGAGAATAGCAAGCCTCCATCTTTCCTTATTTTCCACTCTTCCTCCTCATCTCAGGAGTGACACATATCATCGATTTGTGATTTTTTTTGTGTGTGTGTGTGAAGAAAACTGGCCCTGAGTGAACATCTGTTGCCAATCTTCCTCTTTTTGCTTGAGGAAGACTGTTGCTAACACCTGTGCCAATCTTCCTCAATTGTTTTTTTCATGTGGGATGAGGCCACAGAATGACTTGAAGGGCAGTGCTAGGTCTGTGCCCAGGATTCGGGCCTGTGAACCCTAGGCCACCCAAGCAGAGCCCGCAAACTTAACCACTATGCCACTGGACTGGCCCCTTTTGAGTTGCAATGTTAAGACTTCAGAGTTAGCAAGGCCGCGTAGCTGTTCTAGATGCTATCTCAGGTTAAGACTCAATAGCCAAAGGTTCTTTCTGTGTCTCCATCACTGGGTTCCATTTTGGGTGATGCTTGAGTCATAGCCTCAGGAATTACGTGGGGGATGCGAGTCAGTGCCTCTGAGAGCCTCGTTTTCCAATCTTCCTTGCATGGTTCTGCTGCCCTGTGTTCACTGTTCCTTAGCAGGCTCAGAGTGAGCATCCTGCTTTTCCATCAAATGCATTGCAAACACTCATATTCCTGCAAGAAATCAGCAAATTGATCATAAGCCCCAAGGCTTTCTTCAGAGGTGACTTTGGTTCCGTAAGTTTGGGGGCTTTTGGAAACCAAATCCAGATGGCTGCCATACATGGTCCTAAACTCAGAAGGCAAATATGCAAATTAACTGAAACAGACTGCTTATGAGAAAGCATAAAGACATATGTATGTGTGTCTGTAATATCTATCAATTGATAAAGCATTTATTTGATTTTTTCCTAATAATCTCTCCTTCTTGTACTTGCCTATAAGATATAGTATGTATGGGTTTATCTACCAATGGTATATATAGTTAATATATATTAATTATAAGCAATACATATAAGTAATACATATTACTTATAATTAATAGATTATATGTAATTATTTTCTGTTTAAAATATTGAAATGGATGTCCAGCTTAACTAGTGGCTGCATTACCTGGGTGTTTCTAACACAAAAATGAATAAAAGACAAAAACTAGTGGACTGTATTTTATTTTCAACTATTTTTCAGCTGTGCCACACACACAGTGAAGTAATTCCGCATTATGGACCATGCTGAAGGGTCTTCTGGGGACCATGGACTCTCTCCAGCTGGATCCTTCATTCTGCTGTGCATAGCACCCATTTATTCCCTATTACCATCCACAAATGACACAGTACAATTTTAGAATGTTTGCCTCATTTATCAAAAACATTAATATCAATGTATTCTGTAGGAAATTATGAGAACTAGAAATTTAAATAGCCTTTTTAGAATCCAAAACATTGGTGAAATAATCGTTGTAAATACCACTTTGTGAGAAGTGAGTGAGAGCAGTAGCAGTCAGCTTTCCCATACCTGCTTAGCAACTAGGCATGTACTCTCAGATAAATGATTTACCCCTCTCTCTGCCTCAGTTTCTTTCTTTGAAGAATGAAGATTTTGTAACAAGTATACTCTATTTTACCTTCCAGCTCCAAAATGAACTTTACTGGAAATAAATGACAAATCCTCATTTAAATGTTGCACAAAACACTTATTAAATACAGGTTTGTAAGATAGTCTACCAAGTTATTTTTTTCCAAAGAAATGGGCAACTATAAAGGAACAGTAGAGAGGAAAATAATATTAAACTACATGTGACTGAAAGTACATAAATCAACAAAAGTAAAGTTACATTTTTGAACTACGCATGTCAATGAGAAAAGCACACAGAATGTGTATATACTGTTATATGTGAAAGGGAATAATGATGGAAGTAAGTCATGCTTTAGCTACAGCAGAACGAAGACATCTGAAGGATATAGAACAGCCCATAATTTTCCAGAAGATTACTATAATAGTAAGGTTGTATTGAGAATCATCCACTTTCCCTCTTATTTATTGAGACATGTATTTCAACTGTATTTGTAGCAGTTACAACTCTTTAAAACCAAAGACTATACATAAAACACAATCTTGCTGAAGTGATAGAATGGCTTTCTGGAACACATTCTTTAACTAGCATGCTTTTCATTTAAAGAATATTACATATCAAAGATAAAAATTATTTCTTTTATCATTCTGCTTAATGTGGTATATCGAGTATTTCTTATAAACATTAAGCGTTATTTTACAGTGGATAGCACAGAGACATTTTTATATTTAAATAAGCTTTTTAGAATCGAATAGATTTAGATTTACAGAAAAGTTGCAAAGATGGTACAGAGAATTCCTATATATTCCTCACCCAGTTTTGACTATTGTTAACATCCTACATTACAATAGCATATTGTCACGATTAAGAAACCAACATTGGTACATTGCTACCAACTGAAGTCCACACTTTGTTCAGATTTAATTAGTTTTTCCCTAATGTCTATTTCCTGTTCCAGGATCCCATCCAGGACACCACATTACATTTAGTTGTCAAGTATCCTTAGGCTCCTCTAGACAGGGGCAGTTTCTCAGATTTTCTTTGTTTAGATGACCTTGACAGTTTTGAGGGATATTAATTGGGTATTTTGTAGAGTGTCCCTCAATTTGGGTTTGTCTGTTGTTTTTCTTGTGTTAGAGTGAAGTTAGGGTTTTGGGGATGAAGACCACAGAAGTAAAATGCCAGTTTTATCACATCACATAATGGTACCTGCTATCAACAGGACTTATACTGATGTGTTAACCTTGGTCACACGGCAGAGGTAGTGTTTTTCAGGTTTCTCCAATGTAAAGTTATTCCTCACTCCTTCCATACTCTACTCTTAGAAAGCAAGTCACCAAACACAGCCTACACTCAAAGGGTAGAAGTCACACTTTACCTCCTTGAGTGGAGAGTATCTATATAAATTATTTAGATATCTTCTGTATAGGACATTAATACAAGAGGTACTTCTAATATTCATTTGCTAGACTATCATGGAATGTTACATGAATTTGTTTTGAAAAACAAAGATGTTTTTCAAAATCCCTGAGTTGTGGATGACCTAGTGCAACAGGGAGCTGGGAAATTTTTCTTGGCCTTACCATTCTACTTTTATGGCTCAGATAATTGTCAATCCTTCTTCAAACTGGTCACTTCCAAAAGGAGACCATTACTCATTCTGCACCAGTTATTATTTAACCAGGGTCATGTTATGTATTTGATATTCAAGATATTAACTCCCTTTACTCACAGTGGTTGAAGGACCACAAAGAGAGGTCTGTGGAAACATTTATATATCAAGATGGAGGAGACCATGGACAGATCTGGAAAAGGAGCAGTAAGAGTAGGATGCTGTAGATACAGTTATCCAATGAATATGACCTATGCTAGTTTTCCATAAAACCAACATATTTTCCAGTTATTTGAGATTAAACATACACATGTCTTCGTTTGGTAGAAATTATTTTTAAACATTAGTAATGGATTTATGTTAGTTCACATACCTGTCATCATTATTAAGAATATGAAAATTTGTTATGGATCTTTGCAGGTAGAGCTCTGAGTTAGATGCAGGGTAATTACTCTGTTTTTTAAATTATATTCCTTATACTTAGGCAATATAATTACTGAAATAAAACATTCTGCCAGAAATCCTTTGTCAAGTGTGAGATGAACAGTACCTGAAATGCTATCGGAATCTATGGAGAGAACAATCTCCAAAGGTTATGACGGTCCTAAAGGCCTCATGGAGAAAATGAAATATGAGCTGGACCTTAAAGGTGTTACAAGTTTGGCTAAAGGTGAGAATGTGCACAGTGCCAAAAGGTCAGAAGGGAGACCTCTTTGGTTGGAACAGTTTTTACATAATAGGTCAGAAAAATGATTGAAAAGTTGGTAAGTGGAGTAGACTTTGGAAGGTCTTGAATTCAAGATGAAATAATTTGTAAATAGGTAGAGACTAAAAGCTTTAAAGATGGGCAGTAGATTATTTAAATAATATATTGATATTAACCTCCGTCGATATTAAAGTAAAGAATATTTACTGACAAAAACAGACAGAAGTAAAAAGAAGAGAGTAAAATCACTTGTCAAGTTTCCATCTGAGAACTACTGTAAACATTTACCTTGTATCCTTCCAGGAGAGTGCACACGTGCATATGTGTGTATGTATTTACATGTGCATTATTCTTCATAAGATACTATAATGACTATAAAGTAGCTTACCCTATATTTTCATTTTATATTGCCCTGTGAGCACTTTCCTCTGGGATGACTATTCATAATTATTTTAGTTATGTTGTTTTAGCTATAACTCATGTAAAAAGCATATATATTGTTTAAAATTTGGTATTTTATTCCATTTATTTTCATAACTGATATATTTCATTATACTTTTTCATCATGCTTTTCCTATTATTTTACACTGCTTTTCTGCATCAGTGCCCCACTAAATCTTAGTAATCTTCTTTATCTTTTGTTTTCATAGTGATTTGAAAGGAATATATGATCTTTTTATTTCAGCCAGCGGGTACTTTCATTCCTTTTCTTAGTACTTAATCCTGATTTTTTCAAATTGTACATGTCACAACTAACTTTGTGAGATATGGTTTTTTATTAAAATAAGAATATTTTAAAACTAGGATATTATAATAATTTTAATGTTATATCATCACTTTTATTGATATGAAAAATAACTACTTAGCTTAGGTTTAAGTGATTTTAAGGCTTATTGTCTATATTTTAAACTAAAACTTGCTTAGATGTGAGCTTATTTGTTTGATTTATTTCTCTGTAGTGACAGTGTTAAAGGATGATGACACAGATTTTATTTTTTAATTTAATAGAAATAATGAAGCATTGAAATCATAGAGAAAATTTCAGAATATAACTTACATTGGTACAATCACCGCACAGATTTAGCAAGAATCACCATTTTCTTTGTTTTGCTTCTGTTTTTTAAAAATAAATTAGAAAGGGGCCGGCTCTGTGTTCAAGTGGTTAAGTTTGCACACTCCGCTTTGGTGGCCCAGGGTTTTGCCTGTTCAGATCCTGGGCAGGGACCTAACACTGCTCATCAGGCCATCCTGAGGCAGCATCCCACACAGAAAGCCAGAAGGACCTACAACTAAAATATACAACTATGTACTGGGTGACATTGGGGAGAAGAAGGAAAAAACAAAAAACAAAACAAAGAAAAGATTGGCAACAGATGTTAGCTCAGGTGCCAATCTTTAGGAATTAATTAATTAACTTTAAAAATATGACTTAAGCTCCACATCTCCAACATCAAGAACTCTGTTTGATGTATCTATTGGACAGCCAAGCAGAACTCAGAGGAGAATATGGGGCTTGAGACCTGAGAGTTTTTGTGATATTTAAAGCCAAAAGACTGGATAAGGTCATCTAGGGAACAAATGTAGGTTAAAGAGAGATGAAATTCAAGGTCAGGTAACTTCAGAACTCCAGCATTTCTTGGAAAGGGAAAGAAGAACCAAGAAATAAGACTAAAGAAGTAGTTAGTCAAATACGACAAGAACCAGAAAAGTATTGTGGTATGAAAGCCAAGTGTATAAAGTCTCTTGCTAAGTAGGTAGTAATCAACTGTGTCCGAAGGAACTAACAAATAAAACGGAACCTGAGAATTGCCCACTGGAGTAAGCAGCGTTGATGTTACTGGTGACTCAGGAAAGAGAACTTTCAGGAGAAAAGTGGGCTTGAAAACCTAATTGTAAAAATATCAAGAGAGAAAGTAAGAGAAAAAATATTTTGAGGAGTTTTTCTATAAAGGGTGGTAGCTACAAAGGGACATTTGATTAAGGGAATGTTTTTCTACAATGGGGGTATTACAGAAAGTTTGTATGCTGATGAGAATGAACAATTGGTACAGAAGAAAGATGGAGTTAATTATGAGCGAGAACTGAGTGCACGAGAAGGGGTGGGATACAGTTAAAATTGCTGGATTTCAGCAGCATCAAGGACAGTTCATCCACTTAATCAGGAGTAAAGAGAAGTATATGGGTAAAGGTAAAGCAGATTAGTAGATTTTGTGGTGGAAGAATTAGAAACTTATCACCTGATTGCCTTTTTAAAAAAGGGATATAAACAAGGAAGTGAGCTGAGAGAGTTTGGATCGGGGAGGAGACACTTGAGGTTTGAGGAGACAAGAGAAGGTATCGAATACTTATTTCAGAGTATGGGAGCATGAAATGACTACAGAAAAGCAGCAGGATTTCTGGGCAGTGCTGAGTCATAAGTCTGTGGCCGTAAAGCCAACATCAGTCAGTACAACTGTTAGTTTTCTCCAACCATGTTCAGCTGCTCTGATGTAGGCTGGTAGGAGGAGGAGTGCTGGATTATTAACCAAACCTGGGGATTGACAAGTGAGGTGGATAAGAAAAAAACAGGCAAAGAACAAGAAGGAATAGGCAAGGGAGTATAATTATAATTATGAATCATAATCTAAACTATGTAAAGAGCAATGAGTAAGGTTAAGTGAGGTGAGGAATAGTAAAAAATTAGTAGAGTCAATGAATTGCAGGCACCTGTGCGGTTGAATAATAGTTGAAATAATAGTTGAAAATAATAGTTGAAATAAATAGTTGAAATTGAATAGCTAATAGAGAGAGTGAGGTGGAGAGGTAATAGGAGGTGGTCGAACAGTGGAATACTTGAAATTGAGATTTTAGAGATGTTGCCTAAAATAATTGATATTGATCAGATCTAGGGAGACCCTGGGACTGGACGCATAAAGTGGGATGGAAGACAAGGTTGTTAGAAGAGATGACCAAAGATCTGAGTGTTAGACGGAAGACCTTCATGGACTCATCAAGAATGATGAAAGAGTAGAACAGCTGTTAAGTTTTCAATGAATGAAGTCTTTGGGAGTGAAAACAGTGTTATGTAGCTACTACAAAGGAGGGTAGTTTTCAATGAATGAAGTCTTTGGGAGTGAAGACAGTGTTATGTAGCTACTACAAAGTAGGGTAGCGGATGTAATCATCAGAAAACACATACTTTGAATAATCTATTTCAGAAGAGAAAGGAATGGGTTTTTTTCTGCAGAAGCTGAAGTAATTGAAGAGGTATGACATGGCGGGTTTCGTCCTGATCACTTCTTAGGGGAACATGGATAGCTTCCTTTTTTGAAGCTAGCCTCTGGCATTTTATAGTGATGAATGCAGTAGTGTTGGTCATACCGGAAGCACAAAGAGTGTGCTCCTCTGGTGCTGCTGAACTGTGTTCAGTCCAAGGAGACAGGTGGCTCGTTTCAACCAAGTTTCAACTTGAATTAAACAATTGAAAGCCTCTGCACAGGCATATGACTGCATTTATTAAAACTGACTGTGAAATAATCCTGATGGTAGGGTGTCTCTTCTCATATTTGGGGGTTAGTAGTCTATTTATTTAGGCAAGGCACTTTTGCTTCTAGCTTGATTTGCTCTTTGGGATTTTACTGACATAGTTGAAATGTAGCCAAGGTAACAGAGCATTTCAAATTCATCTGGAAGAAAAGCAGCTGGAGGGCTGCCATGAAAAGCTTTCTAGAAGAGAAGAACAGGGTGAAGGTGAAATGGCCCAAGTATATCTGAAATCCTGGCGTCTTTTACATTCCAATAATTCAGATACTTACTTTCACTGCTGAATAAGCTACTAGGAGAACATCTTTTTCACTTAATCTCAAACTTAGACACTGTCTAATGTCAGACCTTAATACAACCGGCATTGTGGGTACCTAAGAGGGGCAGGCAAGAAAAGAGACAGAAAGAATGCCTTGAGTTAGTTTCAAAATGGGTCAATGTGCTCCCAGATAAGCATTCACGGCACACATCTGCTGTACACAACTTCACTGAAGTTCCTTCATTGGGAATGCTACCAACAGCCAAGGAGGAAAACGATTAAGCAGAGACTGTGTCCAAACATTGTTTTTTGGAGACATCAATTCATAATATCTACCTTTCCTGCATTGAGTCCTGTATTAGTGGCTAGTAGAAAAAAAAAATTAAGGAAGTAATTAGTCACATAGATTTATGAACATGTTTGTCAATTTGCAGGTCCCGCAAATCCTATAGCTTTATTCTCTCATGTGCCTCATAGGTCAAAGCATTGAAGGGAAGGGACAGTGAAGCTGAGAATAGTAGTCAAATTGGATAAGGAGTTATCATTACTTGTTATAAGGAAAGAGTTGACTCCAGCATGGAGTTGAAAAATTTTGTAATACTGTAGCCATGGTTGACGGAGAGTGTAATTATTGCAGGGATGTTCGCAGCATCTTTGTGTTTCATTTACTAATCAGGCGTTATCTCTATGAGGTTAGCCAATTTCTGCTCCATGTTCTGGAAGGTGCTGGTGAGTCTGAGTATATTAAGATGGACAGAGTCCAAAAAAATTAGAAGATATTGACTCCTTTCTCAATTTAGTTTACTTTCAAATGATATATAATACCTTACATGAACATGAAGAAACATTTTGTCCAAATTGTATACTTAATTAGGTTGATTCAAGAACCTCAAACTAGAATAGCTCATTGCTAAGTGACCTTCTAAAATGTCATCAATTTGTTTTTTTTTTTCTTTTTAACAATGAATCACTTTTAAAACCTCTTCTACATATGTAACAAGTTCTCCTTCCTAATCGAACCTCGAAATCATTCCCCCCACCTGGGAAAAACTGAAAATTTAATTTTATATTGCAATTGAGAGTCTAAATTCTATGACTGCTGTCATTTTTAAAGAAGCTTTCCTGGTCCAATTTAAAGAGCAGTGTTTGTATAAACTACTGTGAAAATCATTCTTCTTCCCCTGAGGGTCTGAGAGTATTGGAAGAATGTTTGTCTTTGTAGCAGAAAAGTAATAAAATCACAGAGAAAAAGTAAGTATATTTGAATTGTTCTAATACCTTATTGTGCAGCACAATAGCAAAAACCACAGCTACATTTAAAAAAATATATTTAATCACTTTCCACAATTAGGTCACAGCAAATTGTGACCAAAACAGGTAGATAAATATTCCTGCTCTACAAACCTGTCTGCTCCTTAGTATCCATAACTTACACTACTTCACACAGATACACATACGTTCATCCATTTATTCATAGAATAAATATTTTATGATATTTCCTGTGAGTGTGGCTGTTAATATAAAGATGGATAAGTCACAGTCCTGATCTTTAATTAAGCAAGGGTCCAGTGTGGAAGAAAGACACATACACGTGAATTATAAAACAGTACACATTGCAATGAAAGCTGCAGTAGAAGTTTAGGTAAAGAGCTATGGGAACACAAAGAATGAAGCAAATTTGACCAGGGGGAAGATCAAAAAGTGCTTTAGGGGCACGTGGCTCCCTAAACTGGGCCCTGAAAGATGAACAGAGCCTTTAAAATTTCTTATAGCCTGTATTGATTATAAAGGTAATACAAGCTACTGGTTCAAGATGGCTGATTGTGTATCTTTCCTCTCAAAATCTCTGAAGTGGAAGAAGAAATATAAAAGTAAGTCTTTAGAAGGACTACTATGATTTATCTCTATTGGGTTGGCCAATTTCCTCCTGATTTCTGTTAGAGTATGGAGGATGTGCCTTCAACAGAACAGGCTGTGAGAGGTTTCTAGAAGATACCACACAGGTGGGAACAAATTGAATACAAAGTCCATCAGAGTTAAGGAACATGTGACTCCACACAGGGGAAAGACACGATGCCCGACACTACTGAGTTCCCTTGAGGAAACTTCAATAACCGAAGTTCATACGGAGGAGGGGAGTGGAGGCAGTTGGGAAAGAAAAAGGGAAGGGACCATGGGCTTTTTTCTGAATTATTAATTAGAATGTGGTGGAATACCGAACTAGCCTAATACCAAGGCAACTTTACCAAAAAATTCTGATTATTAAAAAATATAAACTTAAAAGAATAATATACTAGAGAATTATAGGGAAATTATGTATAATCTTAGGATCAAAAAATTACTAAACATTCACCAAAAATAATGGTTAAATAAAGTATAGTATATTCACTGTAGGCAATAAAATGGAACTTTTATAAGAATGTGGTATATATTATTCAGCGAAAAAACATCAGAATAATATGCATAATGTGATCCAAGATATGGAGAATATATATCTGGTGGCATAGAATATATATATATATTCTCCTTATATATAAATTAGCAGACATATTTCTAGAAAAATACTTAATAAATGGTAAACAGCAATTGCCTTAGAGTATAGTAGTAGAATTGAAAAAAGGAGGTGAGAGGAGGGAGGAAGCAGTGAAGAAAACATTATACTTGCGTTTTGCTTTGTTTAAAATGTTCATCAATTTACTTATTCGTTTTGCAATGGCAATTAAAAACATACAGTTATTTTAGAAAAGTTGAAAAAGATGCATAAATGTATTAAGGGGCAATAGAAACCATCTACATTCCCACATTCATGAATGAGAAGCAGGATCTGGACAAGTGAAAATGGGTAGAGACCATTTCCAGTCAAGGAGACTTTGAGTATTTAGGGAAAACAACACGTTTCCCGAGTTCTACTTGTCTACATACATTTCTGACCAATGACATATTAAATTCACATATTAAAAGTTTCTCCGGTCCAGTTCCATATTATAGAGCTAATGCCTACCCAGCAACCTCATCAGAGATGTGGGGTACCGAAAATTAGGAGTCTTCAGGATTTGGCAGTTTTAGGGATGCCTTTGAGCTGAGTCCAACTAGCATGCAAGAAGAAGTTATAAAAATATGACCCTTGAAATGCTTTATTGATTTCCAGGAATGAGGCCCCTAATGACCACTATACTTTGCTTGCAACATGTTTTATAGATGTTTTTATTAAAGTTGATTTAATTTCCCTCAGTTCACGTGTTCTTGCTAATTGAATCATTTCCCTCAGTTCCCAGAAGACGATAAAACAGAGAATTTATTGTATACTGTGTAACAATATACATTAGGGTAAATATATTGATGGGACTCCTTAGCCAGCACATTGTGCCGATCTGATAAAGTGCCATCATAATTACTCAATGAATCTGATGTACTTCATTATATTATCATGAGCTCTATAAGTTAAAGTGATCCATTGTTGTTGTTATTAAATTATAGTCAAATATTTTATGTGCTTTCAGGTATAAGAAAGACATATTACTTTCTTCTCAAAATTGATTCTGGATGGTTATTTGGGGCTTTAGCTTACTGTCCTTCTGACAATGAATGAAATGTCAATAGAAATTGAAAGACTGAACAAAAATCACTTTCCTATATTGAAAAAGAGAAGTGTGTCCAGCATGAACATCGTGGCATTTGAAAAGTAAGTATTACCCGGCTGGCCCTGTGGCCTATTGGTTAAGTTTGGTGTGCTCCACTTCAGTGGCCCGTGTTCAGCTCCTGGACATGGACCTACACGACCAGTGTGTCAGTGGTCATGCTGTGGTGGCAACCCACATAGAAAATAGAGGAAGATTGGCACAGATGTTAGCTCAGGGCAAATCTTCCTTAGCAAAAAAAATAAATAAATAAAAAATAAGTACTATAATAATTATAAATTTAGATAAACATTTTTCCATAATGGATTATTATCAAAATGATATTTAACTAGTAAATTAAATCTTCCTCCCCCCTACAATGTTTCATTTTTGAATCACTTATTTTATTGACTTATTGGACACATGATATGTTAAAAAAAATAAATCAACAAAACATCAAGCTTCTTTTGTTAAATTTCTCAAACTAATTCAATCTGTTTGCTTTGGGGGTGCATGGCGTACTGAGCACTTCCTTCTGTATATGAGGAAACAACTTCGGGAGCGTTTAATGGAATAATTTTCCCCCAGAGCCACATGTATTTCGTTGTTGGGATTCATCCCAAACGTTTGATTTAACTCCATTGCTCCTTCTTCTTCACTCTGTTGTTTTTCTGAAATGCGCAATAGATATTGATTAGTCTAATTCTGGGTTGAACCAGAAAGCAATGTCTGGTGAATGGTACCTATAAACCGATAAAAGAGAATGTATAGATCACACTCGTATCTCAGCATGGTAAGGAGCGTGACCTGGTGAAAATGCGTTGGGTCAAGATAAAAGGCAGTGACTTTCCTTCTCCTGCAGGGAGGCCTTTAGTGACTGTGTGAAATCCCAGGATAATGGGAGAGTATCATTTGTTAAGGGAGAAGAAAAGGTGGAGAAGACAAGCAAACACGCTTGGCCAGACTATGAGTATTGGAACAACACAGCGGACACAATAAGGTTACGATGACGTATTAACACGGGAACACTGAAAGTATTTCTCAAGAAAAATTCAGACGAGATTGTGTGCATAGAAACAAACAAAAGAAGTCTCAATTTGGCCTTGCTGACGTAAGATAGGTCAACTGAGTATTTATGATAGGTTTTCTTTTTTCACTCATTAATTTAGCAAATGGTTACTGAATGAATAAATGGAATGGCACAAGGCACATGGTGTTTGCTTTCAGTAATGAGTAAGACTGTACAATGTTAATGTCAGAGAATTATACGAAGGGTGTAGAGAGATTTGTGAGTCAATACAAACCTTGCAAAGGCGTGAATTCACCAAGTGTGTGGCCACCTGGGGAAAAGACTGGGATTTCCTGCCAGATACCTAACTGTGCCCTCAGAATTGTGAGCAGGAATTTGGAATTGATTTCACTTACACCAGCTTCTATTATGCTGATTTAAGACTAGACAGTCATAGCATTCTGAACACAAGTTAGTGCCCAACAGAAAACAAGAACATTCCCAGAAAGTCAGGTAAGAATTTAGAAAATAATTAAAATTCCAGAGACTCACGGGGGGTAAGTTTCATGCCTTAGTACGTTTTAAAAACCTCAGTTTCCATTCCATTTAAAAGTCTCAGTTTCCATTCTGGAGCTCTAAACTTTAAAACTTTGTCCCTGAATCATAGTTATAAATATAATTTTAAGTTTTTTCAAGTGGTTGACAACTTGAATTTGTACAGCACAGCAAAGGAACCCTTGGGGAAGGAATTAGTAGGCACGCGGACTCTGGGAATTTATTTTATCCTACCCAAAACTAACAGTAAAACCAACAGTAACTAACATAAGATAGAAGCCGTTTAGTGGAAAAGATAGTTCACGATAAATTCTAAGCATACCTCACTAATTAAAATGACTAAAGAAGGGAATCAGGAACAAGTCATGAGTGCTAAGCATTTAAAAAGAAATGCAAGTTCCAAGTCGCACTGGAGTGTGAGGTCCTGAAAGACAGGTGTGATGGAATAGCTTTGCTATCCTCACGTTCGATACACTCACAAGAAAGTGAACCTTATTAAGTATCTGTTAGGATAATTGGGTTCTCTAAGCTGGTTAACCCAAGCAATTTGTTGGCAAGAAAGCATCTCTTGTGAGTTTTTTAAGTTTCACAGAATACGCCTTAGGATATTGACCAGTCTTAGTGTTATCAGAATTATTAAGAGCTAAACTAAAATTGTCAAAATAAAGGAATGAAGTACTTCCTGAGATGAAATATCCATGACTGTTATTATATTTGTTCACATACTTAGTAATTTGCAAAATCCGGCAATTGTCTCCCTGTCATTAGTGTGAATTAGCAAAGCTCTATCATAATAGTAGTTATGATGGTAATTATGGAAAATGAAATTACATTTCTAAACAAATGAAGGTTATGTCCATATTTAGCATTGCCTTAAGACTAAGTGTCAAAGAAAAAGCATTTAAGAATATGTTTTAAAAGCTAGCATGGAATTGAAGCAAAGACTTTCAAAAGCAATGCAATAGTGGCACATTTTATCTTACTACCAGGCTTTACTCATTTCTCAGCTCCTACTATCTTATTAGTACGTTTTGTTAGCTCTCTCTGACTTTGGCCTTTTTAGGTCATTAGTTGACTCTCTAATTTTTGAAATTCAAAAAAATATTGATTTTCAAAAATTTTCTCATGAAACTTTTATACATTTCATATTTCACTCCTCTTGATCCAACTTTTTTTTTTGGCTTACTCAGAATAGCTATATTTCTACTTCTCATTGAGATGTTTCGAAATGTTGAGCTGGCATACTCTGGTTATGATTACTTTTATATAAAAATTATGCCAGCTTTATAAAAAATCTCTGGAAACTTTAAGTTGCTTGTCCGTCTAAAGATACACAAACATACACAGACTACTACATATTCACATAAAATCATTAGTATTTTAAACATTTATTTACTTAATAAGTAGATAAGGCTAATTTGTTCTGAAATGTCTGGAAATCTGTTTCATTACTAAAAGTGCACATAGAGGGCTGACCCAGTGCCATAGTGGTTAAGTCCAGCATGCTCAGCTTTGGTGGTCCGAGTTTATGGGTTTGTATCCCAGGTGTGGACCTACACCACTCATCCAAGCCATGCTGTGGTGGTGAACCATATGCAAAATAGAGGAAGACTGGCACAGATGTTAGCTCAGGGCCACTCTTCCTCAAGAAAAAAGAGAAGATTGGCAACAGATGTTAGCTCAGGGCCAATCTTCCTCACCAAAAACAAAAAAAGAGAGAGAGAGAAAGAAGGCATTTCCAATAAATTTTTCTTTTAAAAAAGTACATATAGAATTTTGTCTCCATGGATTTTTGCACAACATTCTTTCATGACAGGAAGCCAAGTACAGTTAGGATAGAGTGGTAATGTTAAAGAACATAGCTTCCAGTAACTGAAGTGATCACCTAAACATGAGGAGTGGAAACAGCACAATCACTGTAGGATTTACCACATCTGAAATGAGATGGACTCAATTTAAAAGATAGGTGGTGATCTTCTACAAGTATTTCATTGCTGATCTTTTAAAAAATTATTAAACATTATTGGTGAGTCAGGGTATAAAGGTCACACATTGGTTACTTTGGAGATATAAAATTTAAAGCCAGGTTTGATAGCATGTAATTTTACATTCTAATTCCATGTTCAAACCAGAATGTAATATTTGTGTCCAGTTTAGATTATAATTAATTTTTAAAAATAATTCTTTCACTGAGCACCACAGTTAACTATGTACTTGCAATAAGCCGAAAACTGTTTTGGGGGAAAAAACCAAAGATGATCAGAAGCTGCACACAGTCCTCCAGGATTGACAGTAAAGTGGGGTAGGCAGACATTTACAGAAACGATTATAACAATATACTGAGAACTATGGTCGGGAGGGTAATTTCACTTTGCTGTCTTTGAGAATCGAAGAAAGGATTATGGAGAACCGCCATTTCGGCTGAATCTTTTGCAGAGGTTTAGACATAAGAGAGATCATCACACCTGTAGAGCACTTCAAATAATTTCGAATGGCTATAGTTTAGTGTGAGTATGAGCGCGTGATGGAGAATGAGGCTGGAAACCGAGGCGAGGGTCAAATCATGAAGAGCCCCAGGTAAGTACACTGACCATACATCCCAGTTTGCCCAGGGCAGTAGTGGTTTTTGCTTATTGTCACAAAAGTAATTAGTAACAGTGCCTCCTTTCACTCAAAAAGGTGAGATAAATGCTACCTCCACTCTACTTATAAGCTGTAATAAATGTTTGCTTGTTATCCTATATGCAGTAGGAAACAAAATTCTGGTTTTTCTGAAGAGTTAGAGATGAATAAATCACAGTATTGAACTTTTAGAACTTTATAGACTAGTGGAAGAGACTGGATATGTACACAATAACTGTAGGAGGAGACGGGAAGTAGTTTGTTTCACAGGAGAACTATGGCAGTTCCGAGCGAGCCATTTCTTCCCTGTGGATGAATCGGGGAAGGCTTTATGCAAGATCTGGCATTTGAGGCGACTCTGAATGAGAGCTAGGGTTTGCACCTGCATTCTTTTTGTACCCAGTGGTCCAGACAGCTCAAACTAACACACAAGGATAACCTACTAATCTGCTGGGTGACTTATTATAAATGTTTAAATATTAGAATATTAGAAGGCATACAATAAATTGGTATCTTTAAAGATTTAAGAGCTGAAAATAAAGGTTCAAGGAGACTTCAAAATGACAGTTTACACCATAGTATTCTTGATTAGACAGATCTGTGAAATCCATACACACTCAGATCACTTTCTGTGCCGAGACTTAGCAAAGTGCAGCTGTGCAGGCAGAGGAAATAAATTAGCATAAATGATTAGGTTTATGATCCTACCAACCTAGCTGATGAAGAGGAGAGAAACAGACAGTAGCAAATCTTCTGAACTGTGTATCAGTTGCAAGATTTACAAGTGCTCTCGTCATCCCCCATCAAGAGTTGTTCTCCACCCTCTGAATTGCCTCTGCCAATAAACTATCTGTTCACAGTCCAGTCTGATATACTAATAAGTGAAATGTTTCAGGTCTATCTGGTGGTTTCTAGCACCGTGACTCTAGCCTTTCCAGGTTACGGTAGGGGCTATGGCTTCCCTCAGGATCGCGAGTGGTTTTATGTTTTAAATCCATTTACGCACACAGCTTGCATTTAAAAGGCCTTTATTTCCTGGTACTACAGAATCCAATGGATTTGAGACACTTTCACCCTCCTCATCTGTATGATTCACCTATATAGGCTCTGGGTTTTCTATCTCTGGTTTCCTCAATTTAGGTGCAAATCTAGTGAAAAACATTATGAGCTCAGAATAAGAATAAAAATGACAGGTATGTCTAAGTGAGGAAGGCAAGAAGCATTACTGAAAATTGGCAGACTACAAGGACTCCCTTTATTATTTAGTATTTCCATAAAATGAGCACTTTACAGAGATTTGCTTTACTATTCATAAAACCAGCACTAAATTTACCATATTTTAGAGACTCGGAAGCTGAGACTTGCTGCGATGTGATTTGCCTAATGTTACAAAGCCGCTCTATCAAATTGAGGATTTAGAACATAAAGAATTGAATATTCATGACTTTTATTTACCCTTTCTGGTCTATCAATGATGATTCTTAGTACTGTTATTATAACTTATCCTGAACAATCATTTTTCCTAGGATTCGTAGCAATGTTTGAAAACGAACAACTTACATGGCAATCATAACAAAGCACATTAGAGTGACTCATTTCTAAAAGCAAGGAGAGGACTGGAAGAAGTCTTGTTTACCTCTCTGCTTCCTTCTAAAGACCACTTTACATATATTATCCCACTGATCTTTCAATATCTCTATCTTGGAGTGAGTAACTAAGGTAATTCCCTCAGCTAAAGTCTGACGAGATTAAGTGATTCACTCAGGGTCCCACCATAAGTCCTTGGTTGAGAATCAGTCTTGGTGTGTTCTGTTCTAATGCTGTACCCTGGGTCCAACTGGGTAGATTAACTTGGATTTTTGAATAGTGCTTACACAAGACCTTTTCTAAAAAGCCCCAATGAAAGCTAACATAGAGGACCACAGCAGACAATAATTTCCCTTCCTAAAACAGGCCGAGGACAAGAAAGGCAAATGGAACTACAGAAGAGAGTGATTAGGAAGAGGAGCAGGGAAAACCATAAATGGAGGCCCAGAACCAGGGCTGAAAAAAGGGAAGCTGAGACTAGAAAGAGTCACTTGCAACTTTGTGTGGGACATGCGATTCCATATCATTATGATTTTACTTTTTCATAGAATAACAGAGGTTGATGGCACCCTGGGTGATCATTGGGTGCAAGCCTTTCGCAACTAAATAGCTAGGATAGAGGAATGTTAAGACTCTCATTCAAAAAATACATTTCTTCCAATGTACAAGTACACTTTAGGTATGCCTGTGTGTGTATGTGTGTATATATACATACAAACTACACACACACAGATAGATAGATAGATGATAGATATAGATAGATTTGTATTTATAAAGCACTTTCAAATCTTTTTCTTCACTTGAATCTTCCAACAGCCTTATGAGGTAAGTGAGGCGTACAATAGGCTCAATTTAGAGACTGGAAAATGAATACTCCAAAATGTTAATTGAATATATTTAAAAATTCAATTTTATCTATTCCTTTGCTGAATGTGACTCATTATCTAGATTTATATATTTTTAATATTTAATAAAAAGCAATGCATTAACATTTTTGAAAGCCCAAAGAGAATAAAAATATTCTACAAATTAAAGAGTATTTGATTATGCTTATAAAATAAATCTGATACAGGTAAAAGATGCAGGCTCAATTGATTTAGTAATCATTTCCTTGATTTTGTAATTTACAGTTATAATTGAAAATTAAAGGAAACATTTGGATTATAACTCTAGAAAAAGTTTTTTGAAATTGGCCATATTATATTGTACCCTGAGGGCAAAGCTGTTAGGTTTCATGCTTCCTAGAAGGTGAAATTGTACATTATAGGGTGATGTTATTTTAAGTTAGAATATATTTATTTTCCTCTCACTATATTTCTAGTATCTTTATGTTAAGGTGCTAAGACTACAGGTTTTGCTTTCATGTCATCAACAGAATTTTCACAGAGCTTAGTCAGTAGAAAAATAGAGTCGTATAATGTCCCTCTTTCTCTACTGTCACGTCCAGACTACATTTCCCAGTCTACCTTTGCATCCAAGCTTGGCCCTGTGACCAGCTCCTACCAATGGAATATGTACAGATTATCTACTAAGTGAGTATGTCTTCTCCACCCTGTTTCCTCTTTAGCTATAAACTCAGAAAAGGATGGTAGACCCAAAAGATGAATGGAAGGTGGGTTCCATCCAATCGCTACATGGGAGAAAGCCATGCACCTTGACAGGTGGGGGCTAAATAAACTTCTATAATGTCCATCCACTAAAAATCTGAAGATTATCTGTAATAGCATCTAGGGTTATCTAACTAATACACACATCTAAACTCTCTCTTTCTTTTTGCTTTTTTTCTACATTTTCATCTTTTCCTTTATTTACTAGCAACCTATTGCCAATAAAAAATTAAACGTTTCATTGGTTTAGCTGCTCATTTGAGTAACATAATAAAATATTTTTATCTTCATGTCTGTCACATAATCTAGTTACTATCACACCATCACACTCCTTCATTCAGGTCTATTCACATGTCTCAACTAAATATTCTCTATTCTTTTTCAGGAGCATCCTCAAGCACATACACTGTGGTTGCTTTTTTTTTTTTCACTGCTTTTTCTTTTTCTTTTATTTCACTGATTCGTGTTTATTTCCTCTAACCTTCTCAAGGTCAAGGACTTTCTTCATCTCTCTAGCCCATTTAGGAAACGTTTGCTAAATGAGGACTTCTATTCTCATACATACAGGGGTAGAGAGCTCTTTTCTCTCATCCGGTGCAGAAGCCAATGAATATCAGCATATCAAATTAAAGAGTAGATTATAAATGATTATATATTGTTTGGAAAAGGCCAGCTGACCATCTCCAATGAGAAGTTATAAGGTACCTTTGTTCAGTAAATTTTTCACAGTTCAGGGTTATAGCTAAATCCTGCAAATCTCAAATCTTAATTTTGTCACCATGTTGAAAGGGCCACACCTCTTAGAGCTATATTCACATTAACCAATATAAAAAATTTTATATAAAATCAGAATACTAACATTAATTTACATGAGCAAAACTGAGCCAGCACATTCACATTTTTATAGCCATCGCATTTTCTTCCTGTAAACCTAATCAGTTCAAAAGCCAACTTGGAATCAAAAGGCTTATTAGAAAAAGAACATCAATAAGAACTTGTTGATTTAAATGTTTAATGAATTAGACTAAGGTCGACTGATGGACCCATTTATGAAAAAATGCGAACTTTGCCAATGAAACTACAATACTTGAAGTCCATTGGCACCTTCATTTGCCATATTGTTCTAGAAACTTGATTTTACCGAAAGGTGATTTTTGCTTTTATGTGTGAGCTAATTTGTAGTATCACTTTCCTTCACTCATTCACTCACTCATTCATTCATTCATTTCAACATACTTATTGAGCACCTATTATATATGTCACTGTTCTAAGCATCAGGTAACAAAGACAGACTTTATTCTCCAAGGGTTTGCAATATGTTAAATGGAGACAGGTAATCAAATAATCACAAAAATGAAAGTATAATTACAAACTGATTTAAATAAGTGGTCCAAAGGAATGAGGATTAAATAAGTGCATATACAACACAAACAGATCCTTACCTGTAATGAGGGTGTTGGGCTGATATCTGAGGGATAACTGAGTATTAACACTACAAACGGATTGGGAGGTGGGGCCGAGGGCACAGTGTGAGCAAAGACATGCTATATTTGGGACGTTGACTGAAGGACGACACAGATGAAGAAAGAGGAGTAGAATGTCTGGTGGGGGTAGGCCATGCTTGTTCTTGTTAGCCAAGTTAAGAATTTATCCTTTAACCTCAGAGCTAAGGAGAGCTATTAGAAGGTTTCAGCAAGGTCACATGGGCAGATCTACTGAAATCCACCGTTCTGAAGGCAGTGAGATGGGAGAAATGGAGACAAGGAAGACGGGGTGACTGTTGCTGTAATCCAGATGAGAACGGATGTGGCCTGATTCAGAACTGGTAAAGATGAGCTGGAGAAGATAGATCTCTTAGTGATTTCTCTGAGCAAAATCTCAAGGGTCAGTTTTTATTCCTCTCATTTTCAAGTGTTCTTTTTTTTTTAGTATTTTTCTGTAAGCATAATGCAATACCCATTCCTGTCCAAGCTTAGACTCTATCAAGATACTGAATTACGTGAGGAGAAAGACTATAATCAGACACACAGAGTTTAAGAACTAGGCATCATGATACAGATTTCTATTTTTAATGCATTTCAAGAAAATCATTAGCTATTGTTAATATATTCATTGTGAAAGTGTACTCCCAAAATGAGAATAACCATTACTTTTGAAAAAATATTTTCACCATGAAAATATTATGATCTTAAATAATTATGATAATTTGTAATTTATATTCATGGCTCACCTGATAAAATCATTATATGTCTTAACATTAACTTTGATTGCATAAATATTACATTAACTTCAATCACATAAGAATTTTAGAAACTATTTTAAATAAATATGTAGGTAATGAATCAGGCTTGAGTGTAAAAACCTTAACTATGTAAGAATAGATTTTATTATCTTTTTTGAAGTTTTATTTTGTCTGATGATTCTGTTAATGAAATAACACTTCATATAAAAGAGAGTTGGGGAAAAATCTTATACTAGTTTTCTATTCCTGCCATACAAATTACCATAAAGTTAGTGGCTTACACAATAGAAGTGTATTATCTTACACTTCTCTATGTCAGGAGTCTGGGTGGGATCAGCTGGTTTCTCTGTTCCTGGTCTCACAAAGACAAAATCAAGGTGTCAGCAAGCCTGGGCTTCAGTGTGGAATTATGAGGTCTAATTCTGGAGAAGAATCTATTTTCAAGCTCATCCAGGTTATTGGCAGAATTCTGTGCCGTGTTGTAGGGCCAAGGTCCTTCTTTCTTTGATGACTGTGAGCCAAGAGCCACTCTCAGCTCCTTAAGGCCACCTGTATTCCTTGTCACCTTGCCCCCTCTATCTTCAAACTGGCAACAGTGTGTCCAGTCTTCTTCATGCTTGACATCTCTCAGACTTTCTATTGTGTGCCATTCTTCCAGCCAGAGAAACTTCTCTGCTTTTAAACACTCATGCAATTAGATGGAGCCTACCTGGATAGTTCATGATAATATCCCTAATCCAAATGACACCTACAAAGTCCTTTCTGCCATGCGCAAGAACATATGTACGAGTTCCAGAGATCAGAGCCTGGACATCTTTGGGAGCCATTATCCATCCTATGGCAAAGTGCTATCATAGTGAAACAAATTGTTGTTTCAGTTCCTCAATTCTTATTTAGCTCAGATGACACATTTCTTACCCATATAACAAATATAACGAAATTTAAATTCACTCTAACAATACTTTTCCACTTCATATCTGCATATTTGTAGAGTAAATGAATATAATCTGTACATACAACTTCATTCTTGAACTTCATTCTAGCAGATGGTTTACTGTATTGATGAGTTTTAGGGAAAATCTATTGAATTCAAATGAAGCTCAGAACTATGATAATTTTCCAGATGATTCAAAACGAAAAATTTTAAGAACTTGTTGATTTAACATCTTATGCTTTGTTTGATAACTAAGACATTTGCTTCATTATTTTTATGTTACTTTATTACTACGTAGTGAACATTTACCTCAATGTTGCAACTGACTTTTTTTTTGTTTTTTTGTTTTGCTGAGGAAGACTTGCCCTGAGTTAACATCTGCTTCCAATCTTTCCTCTGTTTGTATGTGAGCCACCACCACAGCATGGCCACTGACAGGTGAGTGGTATAGGTCTGTGCTGGGGCACCAAACACTGGCCACCAAAGTGGAGTGTGTCAAACTTAACTACTAGGCCACTGGGGCTGGCCTGCAACTGAATTTTTAAAAATGTTTTAATAATAAAAATTATTGTGACATGAAACTATGTAGTCAGTGAAATTTTTTTGATGAGAAAGAATCCTCAGATGGAGAGGATAGTATAGATTTTCTTAGAAAAATATTACAGCAGACTAAGAGATTCTGATCATGAGATAACACACACAAAGGGTGTAGTATAACGCTACATAAGTCTAATTTCCTATCCCTTTTTTAATTCCCAGACCTGATGCTCATCTTTTGTAGAGACAAGGCCACAGATCCCTATTTAACAAGCTCATCCTTTACGCATAGATGATTGTATACTCTCAAGCCGTGCAGAGCCCATAGAACATGCTGCTAATAAATGGCTAAAGTGTAGAGGATGCAGGGAACAAAAGGCATGCTTGAGTCTTCTAAAAAGACCTGTAGCACAAACTGGTACAAAATTTTAAAATAGATGTTATTTGACCAACACACTGAGGTTTCAGGTAAGGAAAGTAGTATGATATTGAAAAGCAGTTATGAAATGCAAGAGGATTTATATTTAAATGCACTCCCGAAATGAATATCTTATAAGTTATTCATGTATAAATATGCAACAAAGACAGATAAAAAATGGTTAAACTTGACAATAGCAATGTATTCACAATAGTTACCCTTTATTGAAGTTATGTGCTAAGCACTTGGCCTCCTAATTTTTTTTAACCTGCTTAACAAATTTAAGAGATGAACATTAATCTCCTTATTTTGTACATTGAGAGTTTCAGAGAAATTAAATAATTTGTCTCAAGTCACATAGCTAGTAAGTGAAGAAGATTGTATTTTAACCCAAATCCTGTGCTTTTTTTCTATCATATTACACTGCTTCTTTTAGAAACACACACTAAATAATGATTTTGCTGACACTTCATGGCTTACTGATATTAATTATAACTTGAACTTCAGCTATGGATAGTATTTGTGAACAAAAGTTACAGAAATAGTTATAGAAGATGCGATTCTGACTCAACAACTATAATGAGTATAACATTTTCCTTATTTTCTTCAAAAAGGATACTGAGTGTATCATTAACAAAGTCTAACTGCAATCAGTTTTAACTATGACTGTGCCTCACGCAATACAAATGAATTCACAAAAAAAATCATTACCTGTAAAATTAGGTGCAAATCCAATTTTGATAAATGGAATTGCTTTTTAAATATGCAATGGGGTTACTTTAATAAAAGTAATTGTGTAGTCAATAATTTGTAAGATGAATAATCGATTTCTAGTTTACCATTGTTTTGTAGATTAGAACCTGACATGCTACGAATAAAATTATTTCACTGGAACAAATGGTTTCCTTTGGAGCCAATGAAATTTTGACAACAAGTTATAATGCTGATTTCATGCTTCTCAGAACAACCTCAGATTCTCTGGAGTTTTATGTAGAATCTGATGCAACACTTCTTTAGAGTCTGTCCATATTAGTTGTTACAGAAAGAACTCATTGTAAACCTTTCTATCCATTAAAAAGTCTTCCTGAATCTCTAAAGTGTAACACGTAAGGGTCTAGGTGTTTGAGTCTCCGTATGTGTATTTTTATATATGTGGATATGTATTTGTGGGTCAACAGCAGAGTTCCCATCTTCTGTCAAGTTAAATACAGACTATTTATATTAACGGAGTTCAGCCGATTCACCCTCATGAGCCCAATTTAACAGCACTTGGAGAGCCAGGCACTATATACCTAGACTTGTGCGAGTAAATCATTTCTGGATGTGAGTAGCAAAGATCTTCATCTTGAACCTCAGTTTCTTCCCCAGCTTCTTCATGCTCTATCCTCTTCCTTCAGTTGGCTCAGCTTTGAAACACCAGCAAGGGCTCTTTCTGGGATTCTGCTCTCACTTTTGCTTGGTCGAGAAAGGAGAAAGTGGTAAGGCTGGACTGAGAAACAATAAACCTTTTGAAAAATTGAAGCAGTATTTGCATAATTATATAGTCTACCAAAAGATTAACTTTAAAAAGAACACTCTCTTGTGTGTATTTGTTTGGATACATGTATTATCATAAGCATACTCAATAAAATCCTAGAAAAATTATTTGAAGTGTCAAGTAAAAGAAAAACTAATTTTCTAATGATCTTCTTTTATAATAAAACATTCAGGACTTATAATTGAAAAGGAAAGGCCTTTGATTTTGGGAAATTCATGCATTCATTTATTCAACAATATTAATTGAAATTAGGAAGATCAAAATATGAGTCATATTCAGATATAATTTTCAAGGATCTCAGAGACTGATAGGAGATAAGATAATACAGTGCATGAGAAGGAAGAAAGTGCTCAGTATCTGAAAGAGGTATAATTAAAATGCTAAGGTGCTGGTTATTAAGTTGTTATCTCTCAGTGTCAAATCTACCCTTCTACACGGTTTTGTGATGCTGGAGCTGGCTTCTCCTTTGCCAGCTGGCTCTCCCTTTGCCAGCTGGCTCCCTGTTAGTTTTCTCCAATCAAGAGACTAGATGGTTGAAGGAGGGAGAAGGGATATGCTACTTTACTGTTTTGCTTTCTCTTTCTGTAAACATCGCCCCAACAACTGACTCTTCACCTTCACAGCATCAGTTTCATATTCCATTTCCTTTTCAGTTCCTGAAGTAGATAAAAGCCTCAGACAGCTGGGATGCCTCATTCTCAGAACTCCAAGTCCTAATTCTAGGTAGGGGGGGGAACCTCCTCTGAGTTCCTGAGGTACCACCAGCAGCAGAACATAACCCCTCCTAAAGGTAGGGTCCCAGCACCACGGGGACGCTCCTCCCAGCTTCTAACTTATCATAATCCCAACCTCTTCCCTCTGTTCTCCCGGCTGTAGGGGTGATATCTCCTTCCTACAGTTGTCTCTTCATAACCTCAGGGTTCCTCTCTCCTTTTTGCACCCCCATTCCTGTTTAAACAAACTTTTAATTAAATTCTCCCCAGTAAAACACCTAGCATGTTTACCAGATTGTTTTTCTGACTGGATCCTGACTGATACAGCAATAAAAACTCAGAGAAAGGAATATACATTTCCAGATGTAGATATCAGGGAAGGCCTCACAAAATACATGTATTTCCGCTGGGCCACGAATGATAACTTCGATGTGAGGTAAGATTGAAGGTCGGGAAAATAGAAGAGGAAGTGGCAGAGGCAGGAAAGCAGGAACATAAATCAGGAAGATGAGCAGGTCAACTCGGCTGGAGGGAGGGTAAGTGAATGGAAAGAGTGAGAATAACTCAGAACGATTTGTCTTTTTGGTGTGCAAAGAGCACAAAGTATAGCTTGGAGAGCTTTTAATCTTACGAAATAATATTACAAGAGAACAAGAGGTTTAAAAAGGTGGAACAAATAAGAATGCGTTTTAAATAGGAGTGAACTTCCTGACTTAAGTAACGCATATGGGAGTACACATTCATTATCTAATTTGTTGCAGTAAAAATAAACTACTTTACAAATAAGTAAAGAAAACCCCAAAACTTTACATTATTGGATAGTAAAATGTCCTGTTTAAACACACTTTATAAATATTTATATTAGATCGGGATATAAATTATGATTGATTAAATGTTATGTTTTATTTAATCCGTAAGAGCTAGATATGTCCCCTGGGCATAGGTGACATGTACTTGTGGGGTGCTTATAACTTGGGTGTTTGCAATTTATACACTGTCTGAGAAAACTGAACCATGACTTCTGCTTCACAACTGATTTCATGTTCTTTTGACAGTTTTTTCAGATTTTTGACAGTTACAAAGCATTCTTTGCCTCTGGGTTTTTGGTATGGACAGGTAAGAATACGAGCAGGTCATTGGTCATGAGCAAAATCTTCAATTATACCTGCTTTTAAAAGAGAAAATAAGATTTAACTTATATAATTTATGTTTGCAACATCTTTTCCAGGAACCTATGAGTACACTATAGATAAAAGATAAATCATTACATCAATGACCTAGTCCTTCCAGAATATGTCCTGTTGACAACAATGGAAGTAACATATGAGCATCCAAAGGCAGAGTTTGGGCCATTACTGTTAATGAACTCACATTTAAATGCTCATTAGTGGGTTTAAATTGTTAGTAAGCACACATTAAATGCTAGTCTGTCTGTTTTGCTAGAGTCGTGGCACGGTTTAAATCAAATTGTCTTCAAAATAATTCCTAAAGTATACAGTGGTTTTAATGTATAAGACCCTTGGATTGATATTTTATATCACTTTATTAGTTTCTCAAAATAAAATTTTTCACATTAAATGTGAATTTTATCTTCATGATACATTTTTCTATTCTTACATGTCCAAACAGGCAAAGAATTGAGAGGAAAAAAATAACACCCAAGTGTTATAACTATTTAAAATAGAACAAGGTTTCTCTATATCTTTTTTTTTTTTTTTTGAGGAAGATTAGCCCTGAGCTAACATCTACGCCAGTCTTCCTCTATTTTGTATGCGGGTAGCTGCCAGAGCATGGCTGACGAGTGGTATAGGTCCATACTTGGGATCCAAACCCAGGAACCGGGGCCACAAAAGCAGAGTGCGCCAAACTTAACCACTATACCACAAGAGTGGTTCCCCTCAACATCTTTATATTCATGTACTTACCTTGTAGCCATTTAAACTAAAGCAACTGGTTGATTCCACTAATTTAATTAAACTGGAGGTTCACGTCAGTGAAATACATCAGTCCAATAACTGGTTTTTAAAAATGGAGTACCTGAGTCTGTAAAAATGTTAAATTCTTTAACCTCACATGGACACAACCTAAATCTGTATCATAAGTGGGAAAGAGAGTTTAAAGGCTAAATGAATAAAGATAATAAACAAACTTTGTATGTGTGTGTGTTAGAGAAAAAAAATAGTGATGTAATCTCACTATTGAGTGCCTGGACTAGTTGGCTTCAAAGTCTTTTATGGTTAAACTCTTTGAAATGTGCATTTCTCAAAACATGCTTCAGAATGTGTGTGCACAGTCATTAGAATTTTGTGAGCTGCTTGGATTCACAGATTAAGATATAAAAATCGTGTTTCACTAGAAAATTGCTCCATTCATCCACTTTAAAGAAACTTCAAAGACATCTCAAAACTATAATTCTTAGTTGGTTTAGACAGTCTCTAACCTTCCTGCCTTTATAAAAAAGGAGGAAAAGAACGTTCACTAATTTGTTATAATTGATCCTAACATGCTTGTATCATCTACAAATAACCTAATCAACATTCAGAAAGGATTACCTAAATGAACCTGTCTACATATTGCTCCTTATAATGAGCCCCCTCAAGACTAATGACTTATTAGTGCCATGGGCAATGAATGATTAATTTGTTGATTCTAAAGTGAATTGTTAAGAGTATAATTGCTACCTTTTCCTAATTTCTGAAGGTTAGAAGAAGTTAATGTGATGCTAATGTAGCCCAATAGGCTCAATAAAACTTGTTTATCAACAAATTTCAAAAATATATTTGAACAAACTAACCATAATATATACTAAGAATTTTAATATTTATTTTCAATTAATGTTTAATATCTAATATTTACAACAAAATGGAAAACTACATACATTCACCAATATTTCTTTCTTACTATTCTATCAGTTCTTTATTTTTAATCTATTTTTTCATTAATAGCATTACCAATTTTCAAAGTAGATAAAAATTTAGCATTTGCATTGTTTTTTGAAATGCATTAATTCTTCTCTATTCGTTTGAAAGCTGGAGAGTTCTCTGCTTTGAAAAGTGAATTGAACCATGGAATTGTTGATCTTCCTAAACACAATCAACTCTCAATTATTCAGTGTCAATGAAGGGAGGCATCGGTATGAATAAATAATACTAGTTGGAAATTCACACATCTTGGTTAGGGCAAAGGCAATTTATCTCAGGTTGCTCCAATCATCTGAATGAAAAGGAAGCATAACTGGAGAAATTCCATTTGTGCCAGGTTTGAAAAGTGGTGAGGAAGTGGGGGTTCTATCATATAATACAAATGGGCTGGTCTGGGATCCTATTCTGTTAAGGGCAGAAATGCTCTCAGTGATGAACGGTTGTGTATTAGCCTGACATTTCCATATAACACTAATTTAGTATCTTCTAGGTATTATCTCTTCACTGAAATCTGTAAGATAGGTGTTGTTATCCCCATATTACAGTTGAGAGCACAATCTCAAACACGTCAAAAAAACTCATACATAGTCCCACTGATAAAAAAAAAATGACACTATCAGAATTTAAAGCCACATGTCTCTACTGTGCAGAAAATGACATAGCAACAATTTACTGTATTCAAATAATGTAGAAATCATACTTGGGATCTATGAATAACTAAGGAAGAAAAGAAATATTATTGATGAGTGTATCCCACTACACACTGCATAAGTTATACAACACTTTTTATATCCACTCATTCATTTATTCACTCAATAAATACTACCAAATGCCCACGATGGACCAAGTAGTGGAGATACCCAGTAAACAGAACTAGTCTCCGCTCTCAAAAAGATCACACACTTGGGGGACAGGACAAATAAAAATCAAATAAACTATTAACAGTATAATAATTTTAGATGGTGATAAGTCTTTTGGGGAAAAACAAAGCATGGACACAAGGGTTTGTGTGCGTAGTCCGAGGGAAGATTTGGGAAGGTCTCCTGGAGAAGGTGAGTTTTTGAGAAGAGATGTGAAGAGAGTGGGAAGGAGCCATAGAGCTCTCCAGGTGAAAAAATGCTCCAGAGAGAGGAACTATAATGCCCTGAGTCCAAGTGATCTTGACATGGCTGGTGAGGTGTGTGCAAGGGAGTCAGTAGTTAGAAGCTCTGACGTGTGTGTGTGTGTGTGTGTCTTTGGGAGTGATGGGAGCAGGTGTTGAATCATGTGAGGTGTTACAGAGCATATTAGGATTTGAGTTTTTCTCTGAAAATTGGAAGTTATTGGAACGTTTGGGTAGAGGAGTGATTTAGATTTTCAAGGACTTACTGGCTGCTATGGGGAGAACTTATATGGGGGGGCAGAGGCTGAAGGAGGGAAAATTGGTAAGAATGGCTGAAGTTGTAATTTGTGAAAGATATGCCCAGCATCTTAAAATGTTCTAGAAATCAATATATTCAAAGATGCGGTTGCCAATAGTTGTGAATGTGGGGAAAAATATAGTGCTCATTAGATGGAGAATTTTTGAAATTCATGGAGGGCTGTTAAAAGATATGATGTCAAATAGTCGCCTACCCCTAATCAATCTTTGGGACACTGGCATCTGGTTAAATTGCATATATTTATTAATGAATAAATTGAGATGAGGTGCTTTAAGGACTTTTAGCTGAGGTTGGGCTTGAATTTAGGTCTTAAAGTTCCCAAAAGTACGTTTTCCTCAATATTTTGATGTACTGGCAAGATTCTGGAAGGCAGTATGTGATAAGACTTTGGATCCAGGCTACCAGGTTCTAGGTTCAAAACCTAGAACCAATACTTAATAGCTGGGGATCTCGAGCAAATGTATTAAAATTTCTTGCCTCAGTTTCCTCTTCTGTACAATTGAGCTAATAGTGCCAACCTCAAAGAGTTCGTTAAATATGATCTTCAATCCACGTCGAGTACTTAGAACATTACCTGGCTGTCTCGGACAGCCAGAATATGATGCATTTCATATGCTACCAGCTACCTCTTTCACTGACAAGAGGGTCTCTGAGGTTAGGAAAGACTCAAGGCCTCTTGGCCTGAACGTTAGTGCCAGTGATGCACGTACCAGGAGATTTCTCCCACAGGAAAGCTGAAAGGTTAAACTTCAAACACTAAAGCTCAGAAATGATAGGGGAGAAAGGGACTGGCTTCCTGTAGGGTTTTATGACTCCATGGTCTAATGTAGGAGAGAGAGTATCTTCACCACACAGCTGTCTCATAGCTCCTGCTACTTTGGCAAGCGTTCAACTAGAAAAAAGAACCAAAGCTTACCCCAGGTATTGCATTGTATTGAATCCTAGGTATTGTATACCTTATTGAAGGAATTGTGGGAACTGGCTTCTTAATTATAGGTAAAACTCATTTGAAGCACATGACTAGAAGTTGGCAAATATTTTTGCAACTGGACTGTTTTATGTTGCATTGAAATAAGCAACAAAACGAATGCCATCACAGCGATTTATAAACATGTTAGGGCACACTTGCCATTCCATGCACAAATATGATAAATGTCAATAAGTAATATTGCAAAATTAAGATGCTATTTGACTGTTAACAAGCCATCTGAATCCTCTAGTGTGCTGCCAAAAGAAGTAAAATGTTTGACCTTTGTAAGCCTTGTAAATTGAAGTGACAATTCCAACCCAGGAGAAGAGATTATTGTTGAATACCTATCTCTGGACAACATTATATTTTAATGTATTTTTTTAAATGCACTTTGCCGGGGCTAGCCCCCTGGCATAGTAGTTCAGTTTGGTGCACTCCACTTTGGCAGCCTGGGTTCGTGGGTTCGGATCCTGGGTGCAGACCTACATCATTTGTCAGCCATGCTGTGGCAGTGACCCACATATAAGGTGGAGGAATATTGACAACAGATGTCAGCTCAGTGCTAATCTTCCTCAACAACAACAACAAAAAAGCACTTTTCACTGTAAAACTCCTTTCAGTTTACAGAAAAATTGCAGAGTATAGAGAGTTCCTATACACCCCATGGTTAATCCCCCCATTACTAACATCTTACATTAGTGTGGTACATTTATTATAATTAACGAAGCAATATTGATATATTAGTAACTAAAGCCCATAATTTATTCAGATTTCCTTAGTTTTACCTAATGTTCCTTTTCTGCTCCAGGATTCCATTTAGGATACCACATTATATTTAGTAGTCATTTTTCCTTAGACTCTTCTTGGCTGTGACAGTTATCATAATATTTTTACATTATAAATATAATTAGAAGTAAAATAAAAATTTTAATTGATATGGTCCTTATGCTGATTTGTAAACTTCTTGGCGGAAGTATCTCTTTCATGTTTTGCCAGTTTATGTCACATGCATATTCACAAATATGTTTTGTTTCTAATATGTTATCAGTGTCTAGTACTTTATCAGTATCCAATATTTTGTCTAATATTTAATCAGTAGCAGTCTCTGGAGACAGTGGGGCTAGGGGCAAAGTACAGCCTGTTCACTCTTTTCTCTAAGAGGGATTACTGAAGGAAAAAATAAATCATAGGAGGTACCTTCCAACCTGAGCATGTGTATTTGGAGGAGGTGAAGTGGATTCATCAATTTTCCTTTGCTAATAACATTGGTGGATGCCACATAGTTGGCAGGAAAGATATATAATTCGTGTGGCAGAAGAGGCTTCCTGTAGTTTGGAAGAATGATTTTACATATTATTGGGACCAATTTTTCAAGTAATTTACAGAATCCAGGAAACAATTAAAAAAGGTGTTTTTGAAACTTGAGGCATGTGTGTTTTTTCGCATTGCTTTTTACTCTGGCGTCCTTTTATTTATTTCTTTATAATTTATTTTTTATTGAGATATAACATTATATTGATGTCATGTATACAACATGATTTGATATTTGTATACATTGCAAAATGATCACCATGATAAGTCTAGCTAACATCCATCACCTTGGCTTCCTTTTAGACCATTAGAAAAGGATTGCTAGAGCAATCATTTTGGAAGATATGACTTAATTTTTAAAACATCACTTTCTTTCCAGCTTACTGTGAATAAGTAGTGTGTTGCAGCCAGAGGGCATAATGAATTGAAAAGTTATATCCACAGTTACTTCCTTGAAACTATTTTTCTAGCAAACTCCTTTGAGTATGAAATCTTCAAAATCTATCAGTTCTCTTTGGATGTCATAAAAAATAATAGACTTCTTGTTTGGATATTCAGATAATGTTAAATACTTATTTCTGATTGGAAATCTCAGATCCCCAGATAACACAAATATAGTACAGTTGATTTTAAAAAAAACCCTCCACTGTCTCATAGAATGTAAAACTGAATATCAGCAAAGGACATGATATTCATAATAAGACAGTGGTCTTTTTAATTATAAAAATAATTTTTGATTTGTTCTAAAAACTATTAAGAAATTAATTCTTTTGTGTGTGAGGAACATTGGCCCTGAGCTAACATCTCTCACCAATCTCTTTTTTTTCTCCCCAAAGCCCTAGTACATGGTTGTACATTGTAGCTGTACGTCATTCTAGTTCTTTCACGTGGGCTGCAGTGACCACATGGCCTGATGAGGAGTGTGTAGGGTCCGTGCCCAGGATTTAAATGGGCGAACCCCAGGCTGCCGAAGTGGAGCGCCTGAACTACTCACTCTGCCATGGGGATGGCCCTGAGAAATTAACTTTTAAAAAGAGGAAAAACCAACCAATTCTTTCTGTTGATGATTTTGTTTGTTAATAAAAGACTAATTAAAGTCTTGTAAATGTGCCTTAGTTAACAAACCTCTGAAGTTCATTAAAATGATCAAAGAGGCACTAAAGGCTCAAAACCTCTTAACAACTCTAAACAGACCAATCTTATCATTGAATTAAGGACAATATAGTTTCAAAGTAAACTTCCAAATATTTGACATTTACCCCCAATGAGCTTATGTTTATGAAATGCTACTATGAAAATCAATTTAAACATATTATATAATAATCTTGCCATCTTATGTTAAAAATGGTTTGTTATATGTTGTTTAAGTATAATTTAGAATGCTAGTGAAAAAAATCTAAAAAACCCCACTACCTTATTTAGGATAAGAATGTATTTCTTTTTCACCAGAAAGTCCACAATTAAGAGGTGTAGGGCTAACAGGAGTCCCATGATATAAGGGATCCTGACACATTCTGTCTTGATATTCCGTAACACGTAGGCCCCCCTTCTCAAGGTCACCTCACATTTCAAGATAACTGTTGACATGTTAGTCATCAGATGCGCATTCCAACCAACAGGGAGGAGGAAAGGGAAGGCACGCGCCTATAAGGGAAATTTCTTATAAAGTGCACACTCAAGACTTCTGCTTACATCACATTGGCCAGAACTTCATCTCTTGGTCACATCTAACTTCAAGGAAGGCTGAAAGATGGAGTCTTTATTCCATGTTGTCATATGCCCAGCTGAAAAATCAGGGTAGTATTTGTAATGAAGAAGGAGAGGACAGATAACCAGAAGTCTCTGCCACATACGTTTGTGCAGAAAACTCAACAGATGTCACCATTCTCCACAAATTTGGCAAATAATTATGAATCCTATTCATAAAAGGATCTGTTATAGATTCAACATCTACATCCTGTTATTCTTTTCAACTCCCTGCTCTGAAAGAACATGACTAAGAAAAACTATTTTCCTAAAATACTTAACATAATTTATTAAGAAGATGAAGAAAAGGTCCATACTAAAGAATGTCAAATAACCAATTTGAATAAATGTTTAACTGAACCAATTAAGTCAACTGATTAATTTATCATATAAAACAATTTATAGGTAATATGTAATGTATATATAAAGGCAGAGATACAGACTATAATATTTAGGCAGAAATGCCATCCTTGGTTTCTTCTTGTTCGTGGACTTCCTCAGAAAATAAATAAATAAATAAAATGATGATTATTATAATTCTGATACCAATTAAAGACTTATGCAAATACTAATGTAGATAGTAATTAAATAAGAAAATTAAAGAAGACGTAACTGGTAATTCTATTGTGGAAAATTTGTCTACAGACAGTTTAGCTACAACTACGAAATCTCTCTATTCTGCAAATTATTATCTTTGTATGCTTGTATTTGTTATCCTAAATCTAGATTCTATATTTAAGGCTTGGTTTCCAATAAATAAATTAGGTAATCTTTAAATTTCATTACTTTATTAAGATTATTTTACAGTTTTAAATGGTTTCAGATTGCTAAATTAATCAGTCCATTTTGATTTCAATGTGTTTCACAGGCTAAAATGGAAATAAGATCTTTGTACATTTGAATAATCTTATGAAATACATTCTCAAAAAGCCTTTTGTATTATCTTTTACTGAGTTCTGAACTCTATATATCTTTGCTGTATGCTCTTTCAAAGTCTTTTTGGCAAGAGATAGAGTACAAATGCACAAACCCATGAAAGTATCTAATCTATATGCAATCTTGGCCATAGAACAAAGACGAGCTAATTGGTCCATAAGTGGAATCTATGATCTTGGCATCATTTAGTATGCTGCTCTAATCCAATTATCCAGCCACTGCCCTTGTCTATATGCTGCTCAAGGGCATGAATCATACTTATTTTTGTGTACGCAGCAGCTAGCACATTTCTTGGCACACGAATTGAGCTCAATATCTATTAAATAAAACTATAATCCCATACCTTTCACTTTGAAAAAATATCTGCTTTCTTCATGTATTTCTTCTTACTTTCAAACTTCACAGAAAAAAACAATTTTAAAAACAGAGTTTTGAAAGGGAAGTCAAGACCAACATTTTTCCTTTTGAGGGCTTCAAATCAACAATTAGTTTATATTACTGGAAGCAAACATAATGTAGAAATGACTTTTAAAATTGTTTTATTAATATCAAAGAAAAACACATTAGAAGAAAATTATTTACTTTTCTTGATAAGAAAATAGATTTTGATGTTAAATGCGCTTTTTTTTGTACAGGGTCAAACAAGGGGTTAGATGATATAAGAGCAAGTAGCACAGAGACACTGAATGGTGGGTAAAATTGACAGGAGTAAGCAGGTCAGTCCTTATGACCCTACTGTTCTCCATCAGTCTGTTTTTCTCATCTATATGTTGTATTGACTCTGAGTCCAGAATTCTTAGCACTATACCAGCTATCCATATATCATTCTAATATCTCTCTGGGTTTAGGTAGGCCTGGGGGGAACTGCCAGTGCTGGAGAGTACGTAAGCTGACATGAGTCCAGGGACAAGAGACTTTATTGTATCTTTGATTTTATTTTTTTTTTGAGGAAGATTGGCCCTGACCTAACATCTGTGTCCATCTTCCTCTATTTTATATGTGGGATGCTTGTCACAGCATGGCTTGATAAGTGGTGCCAGGTTCGTACCTGGGATCTGAACCAGCGAACCCCAGGCCACTGAAGCAGAGCACGTGAACTTAACCTCTGTGCCACCAGGCTGGCCCCTATTGTATCTTCGAGTTTTGATTGACATGATAAAATTTGATTTTTGAAAAAACAAAAGTACATTTTTCGTTATTTTGTTACAAACATACAGTTCCTCTGTATTTTCCTAGAATATTGCTTTGGCAGAAAACTAAAATAAAAACAATGGATTGAGTTTTTCCCAGCTGTATTTACAGCTGAATGCTTTACTTCAGCAAACACAAGTTCTGTGGCTGTGTCTGGTTTTGTTTCCTTTGCTCTCTGCTCTGAGATTTGTTTTTGAAGATTCCTAAGAGAGACGTCAAGTGGAGGAAGGAGAGGAAAGACACGTCTTTTATTTCAAAAAGGGCGCACGCTGTTTTCATCTTCAGCCAGCTCACGCTAGTCTTTACCTGACATATTTTTACTGAGTTTCAAAAGTAAAATAATAAAAATAAAATAATATTTAATGATGTAGCTAGAAAAGCAATTGTTTCATACTTCATGAGCACGAATTTATGACTTTAAACACTGCCCGAGCATTTTTACTAATTTTTAAATTGGGTAAAATGTTATCTTTAACTGAAGAAAATATTAAGTAGAATTCGGGCCCTTTATTTTAAAAAGCTAAAGTGCTCCATATTTTGTAATGGGACAATATTTCGTAGTGTCTTATCCAATATCTAGACACTAACAATATTCACCCACCTACTCACCTGCTAAAAAAGAGTATATCCATATTCATGAGCGATGCAGAATTCTACCAACAGAAGCAGCATTCCTCCAAGCCTTACCATATGTATATGAAGTGCATCTGTGTATTGTAATGATATTTAGAAATTAGGCCTCTGGCTGAACTCAAACCTTAGTAATACTTTGCCGAGCTTTCCATAATTTATAGAACCACCCCCTACTCCTTAATTCAAACATGTATACCAATATTTTTCCAGCTTTAATGACAATTGTACCACATGGTCTTTAGTATGGCAGGCTGCCTAGAAACTGTTTCAGTAAATTACACACCAAGATGATCTACTCTTTGGATTGTCTCCAGAACAAAGACTATGATGTATAATTAAAACCAACTAACAATTAACTGCCATCAAATATAACATGAGGGACAAGCGTTGTAAATTTAGTTATTTACAATAAGAAGCAACATAAAGGTTTCTTTCAATGAATGGCAAAACTAGATCCATATTACTGAGGTTATAATTCTGAGGTTTATGTAAAATAATAATGAAACAACAGAAAGCTAACATGTTCCACATTTCATAGTGTTGAACTAATTTTGTAGCATAATAAAGAACTGTCTAAGAACTCAAAAATTCTTCTATTTTTTGCATGTTTTGAACTAAAGAATTATTTTAAGAGATATAGTAATATTACTTTGGCATCATTATTAGTTATATAAGTGTGAGGGTGTTGAATGAGCCAAAATTATGTTTTTGTACACTATAATATATTTGCACATACCAAAAAGAGTTACTTAATTACTGTGATGTAGCTTTTATATTTAACACCCACTTAAGAATCAGATCTTGAAGATCCTAACTAACAAGTTTAATTCATTATTTATTCTTGCATAACCTAGGGGAAAGACACAGGGATGCAGCTATCTAATTATGACTGTTTTAGAAAGATAAAAGAAAGGAGCAAAAGATTTTTCAAGGCTTTTCATATATGGATGCAGAGGCGGATTTGCTGGGAAGCTAATGAAACTTCAGGGCCCTCACTTGCAAGGGTCCCTTCCAAGGTCCCGAACTTAATTTTATATTCATTATTTTGTACTCTATTTCTACTGCTTAATGTGGCTTCCCACCACTGCTCCAAACTGTGTAAGGCTCTAGGCTTCCTACAAAGTGGACCCACCAGTGTGTATGTAGGAACATCTGGACGTCTTTTCAGTTTTAAATAGCTGGGGATCTCAGAATTGAGGAGGGACTAAACATAGAAGATACTGAAGAACTATAAGCAGAATTGCGGGCAAGTTTTCATCATCTTCAGAAGTAAATAAAGACAAAGAGCAAAGAACAGAAGGCAGAAATGCGAAGGAAAGAGTTGGAGGTGAGGCGGAGGAACGGAAGAGTGCATGAAGGAGGAAGAGCGAGAGAGAGCACAGAAAGTTTGACAAATCTATGTGGAAAAGAATTGAGTCTCAAAACGCAACTGTAGTGTCCGGCCGGCGGTGCAGTGGTTAAGTTTGTGCGCTCTGCTTCAGCAGCCCAGGGTTCACAGGTTCGGATCCTGGGCGTGGACATATCACTGCTCATCAAGCCATACTGTGGTGGCATTCCACATAAAATAGAGGAATATTGGCACAGATGTTAGTTCAGTGACAATCTTCCTCAAGCAAAAAGAGGAAGATTGGCAACAGATGTTATCTCAGGGCCAATCTTCCTCACAGAGAGGAAAAAAAAAAATGTGTAAAGAGTACACACAAGTCTCACGTGCTTTCTTGGCCACAGCTTTCCACTCTCTGTCTCACTTTAGAAATGAATCTGTAATCTCAAGTTTTAAAACATAAGCACGGATTATTGCTACTCTTATCCTGAATGTGACATTTAATGCCAAATTTAAATGCCATTTAATTTTTATGTCATAAATAAAACATGCATTGGCGAAAAATGACATGCTATGCTTTCAACATGAAGCTCCTCTCCCTCCTCCCTCTCTTTCTCTGAATTTGACCCATTTTAGGAGGCTTGCAAAAGAACTGCTAAGCATCTGAAGTACAGTGGATTATATTTACTTTAACAAGATGTTAAAATGAATTTCAGCCTAGACTGTAAGGCAATAGGTAACAGATAAGTAAGCGGGCATACCCTGCAGGAATTTCAAAATAGATAAACAAAAACTGGAAAAAAGTTTTGCCTCTTTTATGTCAGACATACAACATAGTTGAGAAAGTAGGTATGACGTGCAAGATTTGCAGAGCAGATTTCCTGGAGGGAGTTGTTTGTGAGCCTTACTGTTCCATCAAAAGGGAAGACAAGGTGCTCCCACTTTACCGCATATCAGAAGAGACAAATTTAACGGGACCACTTGGAATGGCTTTGTATATGTCCTCTGCAGCTGGGAGATACGAATCAGAGTCCAACCCCAACTCAGTAAGCCTACCAGGAAGGAAGCTTGCTGACTGCTTTGGTGTGGACTGAAGGAGAGTGGCTGCTGTGTTGCAAGTAGCTTGCATTCCTATGCTTTGTTCAAGGAAAGGAACACAGAGTCCTGTTTGATAGGCCACCTAAAGGGGCAATGGACACTCAGCAGACCAAAGCTGGAAGGGGATTGGTGAATTCCTAGTTGCTGCTGAAGCAGTAAGCAACCAGCTGGAATAGAGAAACTTTCATCCAGACTGAGGGAATTTTAGGTGACCGACCCCAGTTAAGTGGCCCATAAGATAGCTTAAATATCTACTGGTTCAGGGAAAGCAGTCATCTTACCGGTCAAGAGCTCTCTTCCCTCTCCTCTCTGTTCGCCTCTCTCAATCCTTCTGCAACCCTGGTGAGGTCAGAAATCTTAGTTCACAAGACAGTGGAAGAGGGAGTGAAAGCCTAGAATAGGGAAAGGAGTTAAGAAGGGCAACGTCTTAAATTCTCTAAGTTAGTAGCCAGCCTTTAGCGAGCCTTAGCTTTGCAAGGTGAAAAAAAATTACCCTGAATTTACAGTGTTTTGATTGTTATATGGAACTGAACGTTACATGGGACTGAGTTTGCTATTAAAACAAGGTAGCAGTGAGGGGTTTCCTCCACTTTCAATCCTTCTCTACAGAACTCTCCCCACTGAGTAAATTTTAAAGGGGCAGTAGGGACAAAAATAAAGATGCTTTCTGATTACATGGCATTTGTCCGGCTTATTCAAAGCACTGCTTACAAACACTTTATAGTTCTCATAGATTGTGTTTCTGTGAATATGCTTTGCTTAATTGATGCAATGAAACATTTTTAAAATATATGCTCCTGAAAAACTTTAACACTGTCAAGACATTTTGCATCTAGTGACCCAAAGTGAATACTTAATGGAAAATTAAATTTTAAAAGTGAAGGTTTTTAAAAATCTGAAACACCCCCAAAAATACCGAAAGCCACAGAAGGAAATATATGATCTCATGGAGCAAGAGTTGGAATTCTCTAAACAAAGCAGAATTGTCAGCTGAGGCTGCATTTCTTATGCTTATGTGTCCATGTATGTCTGCAATTCCCAGACTGGAAATAAATCAGAGAACATACTGAGTTTAGACGTGAAACAATTCAAGTAAATTTTGATTTTACATATATTCTTCACTTTTTAAAATAATTCTCAGGGTTTTTTTTCAAAATTATAAATTTTTTTTTTTGCAAAGATGATGCTCTAAAAGGGCAGAGGGCACTTATTTAAGTGCCACTTGTTTCTACTGCACTGGCAAATGTTCAGTTTTTAGACTGGGCATGGAAGAAATATGATAATTAAGTGCATTGCTCAAGAACCTGAATCACAACTCAGTTGTTTTCTGCATGCAGTTATTCTCTCCTACAATGTACAAAACCTTAAGGGGCCTGTCACATAAATATTTCTAAAGATCAGTCAATACCTGCAGCATTGCCATCCATCATCGCTGAACAAGTTCTGTTTTACACAGTAATCACATAAATCGAGTTACAAGAGATTATAATTCTTTAAGACACACCTCTTGGTCCTTGGCAAGGTCATTACTGTCCTGTGAGTCTGTTCCCCAAGATGACATATGTCAAAGTATAAAGACTGGTGTAACTAAGAAACAAACAAGACGGACTAACAGATTCTGGAGTAACTAATCCGACTTGAAAAAAAAAGACTCAAAATATAGCTTCAGGGTTTAAGCTAACATTCGATGAGTTCTTATGAAGCCTAGTACATTTAGTATTGCATTTTTTTCACACAAAAAGAACAAATTCTAGCCAGAAGTCAAATAGAGGATTTAACCATCATTTGTGGTACAATAGACTGAAAACTGAATCAAAAGTCCTCTTATTGATTCACGTGCTTTGGCGTTGTAGGCAGAATATTCTCAGTGATGATACTTCAGCCCATATTCATCATAACGCATAGATCCGTACATTTTAGTCAAGTTTTTCTATGAAGTGAGGCAAAATCTCAAGTTATGTAACGACGAAATTCTGCTTTCCTTTGGGAAGTTGCAGAACTTAGAGTTTTGGCTTTATTTTGCTGTCGTTACTGTTGTTTGTTAGATTCTTTGATTTGTTCAGTTTCTTTTTTGGATTAAATTACCCCAGGATATTTAAAGTTTTTTTTTTTTTTAACATCTGGTCCATAAAGTGTTTCTCTGGAAGAATTTCAAAGAAGTACAAGCACCAGGGAACTTCTAACACTGGAATTTGTGACCCTCCTCATGAATTTTGCAAGAATGCTCCAATAGTGAGGGCTTAGCATCGAGTTAGGCAGCCCAGAAGAGACACTGGCCTTTATCCCTGATGGGAGAAGAAAATCATAAGGCCTGCTGAAACAGTGATGGAAATGCAAAGCACTTATGGGACAAGAACCTTGACATGTTTACGATGATTGGTGAAGATGTCTTCAGTAGAGGCTCTCAGCCCTTTCTTGCTGGGGTTTGGTGAACCACAGAATAAGCAGTCACTCCTATCTCCAGACTGCACTTAGTCCAAAGAAAACCTTAACTCACACCATAATTGCCAAAAATGCACGTTAGAGACCTTAACTGATCTCTGAGAGCAATATCTAATTTAATAAAATGGTTACGAGGGAACACTCAGAGAAAGCAACTCTGGAAACGAAAAAGCCCACACATAAAACATAGTTTTATGAAAATGCCAATATAACCCAGCATCTACTTAAGTGTTGCTTTCTTTTGCATCCACGACTATCCCACTTTTTGAGCATTCACTATGTGCTAGGTACACTGTGCTACCTGGGGGGCTGTGGTATACCAAAATTAATCAGATAGGGATTTGATGCTTAAGAAATGAGTGATCTGGGGGCTGGCCCGGTGGCATAGTGTTTAAGTGTGCATGCTCCGCTTCAGCGGCCTGGGTTCAGATCCTGGGCACAGACCTACACACTGCTTGTCAAGCCTTGCTGTGGCAACATCCCACATACAAAATAGAGGAAGATTACCACAGATGTTAGCTCAGCAACAATCTCCCTCAAGCAAAAAGAGGAAGATTGGCAACAGATGTTAGCTCAGGGCCAATCTTTCTCACCAAAAAAAAAAAAAAAAAAGAAAGAAAGAAAGAAAGAAATGAGTCATCTAGTAGGAGAGATAAGAGGAAGACAGAGTGGTGTAACAAAAAAAAGAATATGGTGTATGATAGATCAGGTAAGTACATGTGGAGTGTAAACGAGGTTGGCACAGCTTCCAGGTGGGGACAGCATAAAACATTTCCGTGATGTCATGTAAGCTGGGTCTTTAAAGGTAAGTAGGGTTTGCTCTAAGGAAGGGTGTGTGATGGGGACGGAGCATGGGCAGAGGGGACTGGAGCAAAATGAAGAAGGACTTTCTCGATAAAGAGAAAAATATAGTAAAAAGCTTTACACTACTTATAAAAATTTCTGTGATGAAAATTCTTACTTGAAAATGGTTTTAAGATCTTGAAAAATAAGGCTGCACCTCTTTATGTACTTTCTATAGATTGCAAATCATGCTTTTCTCCTTTATTTTTGAACTTTAAATACGAAATAAAATTAAAGGGCTAATAAAAATTATTTATTACTTCTTTCTTAATTGAGTTATAATTTATTTATAATAAAATACATGAATATATTTTGAACACATTAATTTCCATAAGTCTGTCTGAGCTGGCTTTGTAAAATTTCCCTTATCAGAGAATGCATTTAAATACAGCTCAGTATATCACGACGTTTTCTTCCCGTTGGTTCGGCTGAATATTTAGCAGTATAAAACTTGACAGAGCAGGCAATTAGAATATAATTTATGATACAAGGCTCATGCGGATGAACTGCTTCCTGCCCATAATTTTAAATGCAAGTCAAATCACAGATTTCTTATGCTAGTCCCAAAGAAAAATTTTCCAATGAACCCAATAGTATAATATATTAATGATTTTACTTATATCTTCAAGTGACCATGCTGGAAAATAGTACGTAGCGCAATTCATTTGGCCTCTTTAAAAGCGATTAAGAAAACATGAAAACTTCATACACTGGTCAGCCTAGGGCTCATGGACGACATCTATTTCCCGAGGGTAGATACTAAAATCCTCAGGTTTCCACAGTGCCTTTTAATATATTGTTCTCAATTGGTTTCTTAACTGCTCTTCTAATAGCCCTTGGGAGCTACTACGCTTTATAATGCGCCTATCTCGATGAAAGTGCTGCTTGACACTTACAAAATGTTGGTAAATGGATATCTCTTTGAAGTGACACTAAGTAAAGACCAGTATAGCAAATTGTAAAAATTAGTAAGACCTTGTCGCTTCCTCTCCTCTCCTTTCATTAATTTATTTCTTTAAATGCCTTCTTTGGAATCTGTACTGCTTTGTGGCAGAGGCTGCTAGGTCTCCTCTCGTATCCATCCTCCTCTTCTTCCATCATAATAAAACTCCTGAGTACATATATTCATTTGACATAAAACTTCTTTCCCAGGCTTTTTCGTGTTAAGTTTGACTGGGTGATTAATTCAGGTCAAGAAAATGCAGTTGGAAATGTCCTGTGCCTTAGGGCTCCTGCATCCCTTCCTTAAAACACACTGGTGCTCAACCTTTGCCACTTTTTCCACTGTCCACGGACCTTGAGTGTAATGGCTGGAGCTACATTTGCCAACTTGGAACATGAGAACGAACAATGGCTACACTCTTGGATGGCAGAAAGGTGCCTGGGTCCCTGAGGACCTTGTGGAGCAGAGCCACACTTACTCCTGTCATGAAGAAAATATAAATCTCTATCTTTTAAAAACCTATTCCCATAATCCTAATTTAAATAACATGTGAACCTAATCTTATGAAATACAACTTGTTATCTCTTATCTTTTTAAACATTCTGAGGACTCATCTCTTCCAGAAAGTTTTCCATGACTGAGCAATATTACATATGTGACCTTATGAATATTTTATTTTCCAATTGTGGCTATGTTGACTCTCCAAAGGATCTTTAAGGACAAGATGATCTCTTAAAATCTATGTCATATGAAAGCGGCCTTGGGATCTTGCTGGCAGGTAATAATAATGCAATTAAAAAGCCCTTGACAGAATGAGATGTTCTTCTGTGCTTATTAATTTTATTTCTAAATGTTAGCCGTATCCTTTATTTTTACTTCACATTTCAGTCTAGTTAACAAAGAGAATGATTAATCAGTATTTTTACATGCTATACATAACACTCAGCAGAGAAAGGATATTATTACAGTCTCAGATATATGACAGATCTTGTAAATTATCTTTATCTTAAAAAGAACCTAGACAAATTCAAATGCCACCATCATCATCATTAAGCCAATTAATATCTGTTCATGGGGTTGGGTCTTAGATTTTATTCAGCTCAACAAGTGATTGTACTAGGTAGTAAGGGTGTGTATACTAATTACCCATAATTCCAACTCTTGGAGAGGTTAGCATCTTTGGGGAAAGTAAGACAAAAATAATTATAATACAAACTAGAGGATGATCCCTGCTACAAAGTCAAACAGAGATCTGGAGAAAAGAAAGGTCACAGCCAGCGAGCAGGACTGGGAAAAGCTTCAAGAGGCATGTGGCGGTAAGAAATTGTGCAACTGTGAGTCAGTTTAGGATACGCGGCCTTCTCACCTGACAGCAACAGTGGCCTCCACTCGGACCAATAGTGACATGAACAGAACACAGAGAGAGGTTAGAACCAACAAGTCTAAGGTTAGAGAATCAAGTCCTCCAGCCTTGGAGTGGATCAAGGCAACTTCTCCCGGGAGAGTGATGCAGTTTACAGGGCAGCTCTCCCCCAAGGAGACCTCCAGGCCAGAGCAGATCCCTTTTCCTTTTCTTATTAAACTACTGCTTCAAACAGCCGTTGGTCTTGCCTTCTTGATTTCCACAATCTCTGAAAATGACTCATCTCATTTGTATCAGTTCTAAAGCTTCCTGTCTACTTGACCTGTTCTTTATTTCATTTTGCTTTTTTCTCGTGTTAATCCAGACTCCTTCTAGCATCTCTCTGGCTGTGTCACATGCCCACTGCCTGTTCCTGGTACGCTGCTTGCTAAACAACAATACGGCAGGGGAATGTTTCACTTCTTCAAAGCCTGGGAAATCCTTATCCTTCTTGCTGCCTTAAACACAGAATTACTGACTTGAGACCTTGCTTTTGCCTTAACTCAGGTCGACAGCAGCTCTAAGGTGAGTGGAGCAGGGCAAGAGTAGAATACTTTGGACTGTTGTCTTCACCTTTCTTTCTCGCAATCCACCTCTCAAGCTTGATCGCAGCTGGAATAAGGGAATGTAGCTTCTACGAGTGACTTTTAGCCTAGGAAACTCAGGAAAAAGAGAATTTCATCTGAATCAGATCTACCCTTGACTAATCTAAAATTGTAACTTTCTACATTTTCTTTTCCTTCCTGAGTATGGGGAAAAGTTAATGGCATTAAAATGCATTAGGTTGATCAGCTATTATGCTAATGAACAATTTGCATAGTTCTGGGTCAGTAACATTACAGCCCCAACTTTTCTGATTGAAAGGGACACAGCGACCTTGGCAAGTTGGTTTGACAGGCTTGTTTCTTATCTCACAATGATAAAATACGTCTCATCGAAGACCTGGATCACATTGAATTGAGTCAAAAATAGTTGTCACTCTATCCTGCTTCAAAATATCCAAGAGTGGGTTGCTAACATCTCTGTTTTTTCCATGAAATATTTGATCTCATTAATTTTCAAAACAACACTGTGCTTAAAAACAACTCACATTCTCTAGTGCTTGTTGAATAGGTTTAAACATTAGGATTCATAAAACATAAACACGAAGGCTTCCCAGGTTAGCAAGCTAGTGAGAAAAAAATAAATAAAACTAACATGTTTCAATGATTTGATTATATTTCCAAAGCATCTATTTATTTCAGCAGCTTTATTATTACTAATGCACATGATTTCAGGGGAGTAAGAGAGAAGCTGAATTTAAATAACTTCTTGTGGCAACACAGCACCAATTATACACTCCAAGGCTAGTTATGTCCTTTGGTCATCAACTAGCAGTGGGAAGCAAAACTGACAACACAGTAGTACAATCACAATTATGGGTCAAACTTCAACAAGGCTGTTTAAATGGTTCCATTAGGTCCTACTTGAAAGACTGATTTACATATATTTTGACTATTTTCAGACATGTTATCCACTTTAACATGCAGTGATATAATCATTTCCTATAAGGATGCATTAGTCTGGAGAGCTGAAAAATAAAATAGCATGTCACGCACACAAATTTCTGTAGAATTTAAATTGCATTAGAATACATCCCTAACCATATTTTAGAAGATTAAAATATCATTTGGATTCTACAGCAGGGCTATTCAATAGTGAATTTGAATATTTTTAGAATGTTTAAATGGACTTTTCCTCTGAACATTTATGTGTTTTTAGGGTAAACAAAAACTGTCCATAAGTCATGAGATGTCTTCCTATGCAGACCCATGCTATATCTAATCTTTATTATCTTTTATGTTAGTTTAACCTAAGTATAGCTTTTCCAGGTGATTTCTCTCTCTACCACAACTGCAATTCCTCTGTAAGGCTTTCTAAATATTGTCCTTTTAAAGACATGTTTTAATGTGACATATCTTGTTTAAACTGTTTCCTTTTAAACATGATGTCATAATATGTAGGAAAACATATGTAATGCAGGAGCCGGCCTGGTGGCACAGTGGTTAAGTTCGCACATCTGTTTTGGTGACCCAGGGTTTGATGGTTCGGATCCCAGGTGTGGACATACGCACCACTTGTCCAGCCATGCTGTGGCAGGCGTCCCACATATAAAGTAGAGGAAGATGGGAATGGATGTTAGCTCAGGGCCAGTCTTCCTCAGCAAAAAAGATAGGGATTGGTGGTAGATGTTAGCTCAGGGCTAATCTTCCTCAAAAAAGTAAAAAATTTGCAGTGCAGACTAAACTACAGGGCATAATGATAAAATGTACACCTGAAAACTCATCAATTTACTTCATATCTACACATTCCTGTTACTTGAAGCTACCTGATTGCTCTTTCTAGATGCATCTTCCATCTTCCCCCATGCAAGAGGAAACAGCTATGCCAAACTTTGTTTTTCTTATGATTTTGTTGCTTTAAAATATAGTTTTCACTCCACATATATGTTTCCCTAAACAGTATATGGTTTCACTTTGCTGATTTTTTTCTTCTTTTTTGCTGAGGAAGATTAGCCCTGAGCTAACATCTGTTCCAGTCTTCTTCTACTTTGAATGTGGGTTGCCACCACAGCATACCTGACAAGTGGTGTATGTCCACATCTGAGATCCAAACCCAGGAGCTTGGGCCACCAAAGTGGAGCACTCCGAGCTTAACCACTACACCATGAGGCCAGCCCCTCACTTTGCTGATTTAAACATTCTAAAAATGATACCGTTTCTATATGTAGTCAAATGACACTTTTTCTTTATTTACATTTTTACTATACTGTGATTCACTCATATTGAATGTAATTACCTGTAGATCAGTAATTTTTACTGCTTACTAAATATTCCATTGTATAAATATATTGTGATTTATTTAGAAATTGGATATTTGAGATGTTTCCAGTTTAACACTATTCTGGACTATGCTTTTATGAACACTCTGGATCATATCTCCTGATACAAATACGCAAGAGTTTCAAAAGTGGTGGCACCAATTTCTACTCCCATGAGTAATACCACGAGTTTGCATTGTGTCACATCTTCATCAGCACTTGGCCTTGTTAAAATTCTTACAAATATAGTAGGTATGAAATGCTATCCTGTTAAGGTTTTAACTTGTATCCTCTTATTACTGATAATATTGAGAACCATTTTAGAGATTTTTGGTGTTTTTGTGTTTGCTTTTCATGAAAACGAAATGCCTGTTTATGTCCTTTGTCAGTTTTTCTATTTGGTTATTTGCTTTTTTCTTTTGTATTTTCAAGAATCTTTTATTAAATCATATATTGTTTCTTCAGATGTGTGTCTCCATTGTATCACACTTTAAATTCCTTCGGTGGAGTGATAGCATTTTCTATATTGTTATATGCTCAGTGATCAGCACTGTGACACAATTATATAGTTCTCTTTTGCAGATAGTAGCATGTTTCTTTTGCGAAAATTTCTTCTTAAATCATTAAGAAAAGAAAGAAAATATTAATTATTGTTCTACAGGATGCTTTTAGGGTGATGAAATAGGAAAGGGTTGTGGTAAGGAGAACAGAAGCTTCAGGATATGTGTGTGTATGTACATGTATATGTATGTCTATATATTTATATACATATCTTGAAGCTTCTGTTCAGGATATGTCTATATCTTTCATATATACATATATAATATATCATATATATATGATGATTCAGTAGAAAGAGCATATCAAATTTTGGTGTGGTATACATCAGCTTGTCTATAAAATGACTTCAAGAAATCCATCTACCTTAAGACATTCTTTCTGAATCTTGCATTATGTTATGATTTTATGTCAGTACAGAGAATATATAACTTTTGTGTGTATGTGTGTTTTACTTTTTACTAGATTCTCATTCCACAAGAATGAGTAGAGATGGGAATTGAAGTATTCCAAGATCTAGAGAAAGAAATTACTTCTTATTTGATTGATGGCCATGAAATATTATGGTCAGGAAAATGCTGATGTCTGGAATTGATTTATACAAGGCATAAAGAAGCCATTTTTTCATTTTAAAACATGAAATTCTAACCGTGATTTTGCATGGAACTATTAATGAAAAGTTTGATTAGACACAATTTAAATGGCCAGAGATTTAAACTAAAATTCCTACAGTTATATGAAATATCTTAGCGTTATAGATATTTTATTAAAACATAACAAACTGTAATTGCTAGGTTGTAATTATTTACATTAATTACATAATTACACTAATCACATAAACAGGTAGTAGCACTTTCAAACATTCCCTAATTGCTTCTAAAATTTCAAATACATGAAATGAGAATCAAAACTAAAGTGAAAATGAAGAGACGGCAAAATTTTGAGAATTCATTTTTTTTAACAAACGAGTGAACATGTTCATAGTACTTAAATCCATACAAATTTTGCTAAGATTGGCTATTATTTCTATGTCTTTAACAATTAAAGACATGACTATTTCCTGTGAATCTCTGCACAGAACTTGCTCTGTCATATACTAGGAATCTAGACTATTAATCCCACAAGCCTTGGGTGAGCCTTTTTAGTATAGTTCCAGGAAACACGAAAAATAGTTACCTTTAATTAGGAATGATAGGCTACCACCATAATATGTTATCTTCAAAAAGAAGGGAAACCTTTCTATAATACTAGTAAACCGTTCTTCATGATACTAGAATGTCTGTAATCATACATCTGTACTGTTGCTGTAGGAATGACACAGTGCCTTGCCCATAATGTACACCCAATACCTACTTGTCTCATAGTTAATTGATACACATACATCTCAGGGAACACAGTCTTACCCAATAAGAAAGTTTTCTTGCTCCTCCATGGTATTTTCAACCAAGTAAATTCAACTCTTGGTATGTTTACGTGTTCATATTTCTTAGACATGTTTCAGAATCTAACTGTCATAAGCCCACATAATAAAAATGCTCTGCTTATTTTTGAGGACTCGGAGGTATTTGATTACTCTTATATCACAAGCATGGGTGGCGGGTTTTCTCTCCTATGGCTCATTAGTGTGAAAGCCCAGTAGCGGTTCTTCAGACACCCGCTCTTTCCTGCTCTTTGACTTTTAGTACGTGCCTGGTTTGGGTTTGTAGGTATGGCCTACAGGCCAGGGACTTTGTCCAATCATTCTCTGAACTTCAGTATAACTTCAGCAATGAGATGACAGATTTACTTGTTTTAGCAGGAGTTTTACACCAGATGGCGATGACTAACGCTGAATATGGAGACAAATATGATTTCCTGAGCTATTCATATTCGTTTTTTGTAAATAATTTTTTCATACAATCACCCAATTCCCTTTGTGACTATTGAGTACTTTGCAATCTCCCAGGGAGTGCTTAAGGTATAGACTAGAGCCACACAGGGGTGGCATAAAAATCACTCCATATCTTAGACCTGATGTGATATAAGGCTGCTGCTTAACTTGTGGTCTGCCTTCTGAGCATCTTCATGGTTTATGTGCCATGCACTACTTTAGCATTTTGGTGAAATACATGGGTTTCTTTTCTGAAAAAAGTTCTCAAATGCATAAAATAAAATACAGAGGATTAAAACAAAAACCATTGATACTGAAGCTCAGTTATAAATTTTTTAAAAACTAAAATCATGATATGCTTTGTTATCAACAAATCATATCAAATAATATCTAAGATTGGGTCTAATAACTACCTAGATAAAAAAAAATTAGTGATGAGTTTAACTCTATATAGTGCAACTACTATAATATAAGCTGATACAATGACATAGTAGTATAGTGATGCTACTGTGTTGGTTGCATATATTCATAACTGAGAAACTGAGACAAATGCTAAATATCAAGCCTATGTAAAGGAAAATGAAGTTGTAATTTTTTTCCACCCAAGTTCATGGACACTAGAGTATTCTTGATTCTCATGAGTAATATGCTCCTGGCCAGACTGCCCTCTGGCTAGGGCAGCTGTGGAGACAGAACATTCTGGTATCTCTCCTAGGTTTCTGGCTTCCATGTCACCCTGACAAAGCCTGGTTTTTTAAGCCTAGTTTAATAAGGGCACTTTGGTTACAGAATGACAAGACAACTTGCCTGATTCTCCGTTTTTTCTTTTCTCATCTGGCTGACCCACTTATAGGGGTGGGCGTAGGATTGAGTTACCGTCTAAAATGTTCTCAGATATTCTCTGCATTTCTGCCAGAATTATTAGAGCACTCCCATAATAGAAATTTAGCTAATCTTCACTGATTTCTTTAATGTACAAGAGTCTCAATATTTACTGCTTTAAATCTCAGATACTCCTTCTGTGTCCCTTTGGGATGGGACACGAAGCCTAGTGCTTTCTCCAAGGACAGAAAATACCACGACTTCAAGACTAACACTGTTTCTGATAAGGGCGTGATTGAATGAATAACAGCAACTGAAATGAAAGCATTTTAATCTTTATTGGAATCATTGTAAATGCAACATGGAAAAATAACTTTACAAAATATGCCTCTGTCAGCAAGTTGGACAATCCAACAAGGACAGAGGGAGAACATCTTTGTAATGGAGTGGAATTTCTGTGAAAGTTATTTATTTAGAGCATATATGATGACTTTTATTTCAGTTGGAGGTTTGTAGCTCAGCTTGCACAGCTGCATCAATTGTATGAATGCCTATCTTTCAAAAGGAAAAAAGAGATTCACCAATGAAGTAATAGAACTAATTTTCTATTAAAGTATTAACATTTAATTTGTTACTGTATATATATAATATGTAAACAATATTAACATATATATAATTTATACCCATATCCGACTCATTCATATATCATTGGAAGAGAACTAAGTTATAACAGAGTTATAATAACAACAGAGTGATCTAGAGGTATACAGGTCATTTGTATTATGTATGAATTAATTTCTATTTATGCTAAATGTTTTAGAGATGATGTATTAGCTGCACAAACATAAACCAGTTTAGAAGGGACCATAGGATTATTTTGGCCTGCACTTAATATACACAATATTAATATATATGCAGAAAGATTGAATTTATTTCTAGCAGAGTGGTAATTTTAATCAGAATACTTGTTAATATTTAGCTGTAACTGTCAATTTATCCTAATGATCTAACATTCTATACTTTCAAATGGTAGAGGAAAATTGGACAGATTATTTAGAATAACTTATTGAATATGTGCTCATTTTTTTGAAAGTCTGAAAAATATACTTTTGGTTTAATTAGCATGCTAGGTACCCAAAATAAGTCATAATTGATTATGTTGATTTTCCCATGTATATTATTTCTATTGAAAGGGTAATAAGGTCTTTCTGTTTATTTTTTTGTGAGCACAGATAAATGGAACCTCCCAAATTCATATAAGGGGATACAAAACTCATAAACAAACATGAAATAAGTTGAATAAATAGATTGAGGGTAATATTTTTTCCAAACAAACAAATTTTATTTTATGTTAACAAATATTTTAATTTTTAAATAATATAATCTTTTATAACCATTTAAGCAATAAAATATACTCTTAATCCTTCTATGAAAATAAAGACACTGGCACTATTTCCTGGCCCCTTTTTTCAATTGCATATCTTTTGTATGAGTGTTTCCATAATGAATAACTGACTTTCAAGCTGTTTTTCACTTGCTCTGCAAAATCTTCAGATCCTTTCTGCACTATTTGAAATAAAATCTTAGTTGAGGTGAAGTCTAGGCAGTCGCGCTGAGGTGTGGTTTCAATATTTCCTTACTTTGCCCTTCCAAGACTGTCATAGCACATAGGCATAGTGACGGTACTGCTGCCCAAATAGAGAGTCTTTCCACACAACCCCAAGGAAGGGGAGGGCTCGGGGAGACCACACACGGCCATTGCATTTGGACTTGTTGTCTAGGTTCTGTGAAATTCGGTGACATTGGAGATAGTTGATAACATTCTTTCTCTCTCTCTCTTTTTCTTAGTTTACCTCATCTCTTCTACTTCCTTAATTTTTCCTGATATTCCATTTTTTTTTACTAGTTTTTCAATTTCTCCTATCTAGGACTTTGGGGCTTCATCGTACCCAGAAGAATGATTTAGCTCAGTTTCTTATATAGAAAGCTAAATTGTTGCTTGCTCTGCTATTAAGGGCATCTTTCTTTGTTTCCCTTTACTTAAAGAACATTCCTTATTTCTAGTAAGAGCTGTAGGCCTGTTTGTAACAAAGACAAACCCGTTGGAATTTAATTTCTAGAATATGATGCCAGGCGTTGGTGGGAGCCAGGCTGGATCTCTAGAGTGCTCCTGTACTGTGCTTTTCACACTGGCTTCCAGTAGCTTAGCATATTGATTTTACAATTTATGGCTTTCAAAGACGTTTACAGCCTTGATCCTTCTTATAGTTCCAATTTGCTTATGTCAGTCAAGAACGCTGAAATTGATCCGTGGCGGCACGTTTCCTTTGTAGCTCTGATTTTTTAATAGTTCGATTCATTTAAATTGGGATTGAAAGTTAACATTGATTTTCCTTTTTAATGTCTAGCATTCTTCAAGTTCAGTCCCATATATTTTGGCCTTATTATGTATGTGTTTAAAAGGACAGCATTGGTAGGTACTAGTATTTTACAAATTCCCCTTGCATTGTTTCAATTACTTTAACTAACACAGATAACTTGGTGAGCTACTCAGACCAGAAAAAAGACAACAAATAAGTTAGCCAGACACAGAAAGAAGCCTGGAATTCCTCACCATTCAGGATGAACATTTTCACTTCCTCTCTTTGTTTTCATTTTGATACTCTACCTGTATCTGGAGTCCTTGAATCTACATATTAGCTTCTGAGTCAACCTCTGTGGAGAGGAAACCTCTGGTCTACTTTGTGGAAACCAAACTTTGTACCCTGTCTAGTTGGCTACCTGCTCTCTGTCCTAACTTTCTTTCTTTCTTTTTTTTAGAGATTTTATTTTTCCTTTTCTCTCCCAAAGCCCCCCCGGTATATAGTTGTGCATTTTTTTCAGTTGTGGGTCCTTCTAGTTGTGGCATGGGGGACGCCGCCTCAGTGTGGCCTGATGACTGGTGCCATGTCCGCGCCCAGGATCCGAACCAGTGAAACCCTGGGCCGCTGAAGCGGAGCGGGCAAACTTAACCACTTGGCCACGGGGCTGGCCCCTCCGTCCTAACTTTCAATCAGTCTGCCTTACCTTACACTTCCACCTTCAGAGGAATTTGTGCCTGCAATTCCTGAGTGTTTCTAGAGTTGTGCAGCATTAAACACCTCACATCCCCTCGGTTTCCACCTCCTGCAGGCTTAAGTTTCATTGTTTTCTGATCTACTATGTCAACCACCACTCCTCAGTTCATTCTTGGGCTTCCATGATGTCTATGACGTTTCTCATTCATCATCTCTTCTATCATTCTCTTGGATACTCCCTGGTTTTATGCCTTTTTAACTTGTTTTATTATAACCTTTGTTGGCCTTCCGGATGGAGTAGAGCTAAACATATACCTTCTCTTATACCAAACATCTCTAGTGGTAATTTGCAAAAGATTTGTGCCCCAGAAACATCTCAAAGATTGTGTTTATAGCATTCAAATATATTAGATACAGTTTGTATCATCATATAGCTTATATTTAAAGTCAGATTATCACAAATTATGTTAAGACAGACATCAAAAATATATTAACTTGAGTGAATTAATTCAAATAGTTCAGATCTGTTCATTCATTCATTTACACATTTTAAAATATTTATAGAACACATTATACACATTAGGTGCTGGTAATACAGCAGTGAACAAGACCAACAAGTCTCTTCTCTCATGTAGCTTACTTTCTAGAGAAGGGAGATAGAAAATACAAGAACAAAGAAACATATATATGGTGATAACAAATGCTAGGAAGAATAATAAAACATGGTAAAGGGGTCAGCAAGTTATTATTTTAGAAAGAACAGTCAGGGTAGCCTCTATGATGAGGTGGCAATTGTTACGAATTTTCCTTTTTATATTCCCTACTTGATTTAAAAAAACATTCTTTCTTGTCTTCCGCATATATAACACATGTTTTTCTTCTATAAGGAATCCAGTAGAGGCAGGTCTTCTGTGAAATACCTGCAGGTCACTCTTTTGTCTGAGCAAATCAAGGACTACTGTTCTCCTCTTTTGTGCCTTGTGAAAAGCTATGGTCATATGTCACTGGCCAGGTTCCTGGGCAGGCACTGCATTTCCATTCCTACACTTTGATATCTCATGTTGCCATGGAGTCAACTCCTTAGCATTATTTGAGGAGACAATGGAGATTTCCTTACTCTAGGATAATTAACCTGAGGCATTTTAAGATTTGATATTTAGATGAGAATTTTATGCTGAAGAAATAATGTCCAGATTACAACCTTAGTGAGTTCATCATTAATATAATACTAAACACACCAATTATTGTAACAAAGTGGTAATAGTTGTAAGTAATACATTAAATGAAAGGTTATTTTCTAGATCATCCAAAATTAAAAATAAAAGCAATAACACTAAAAGTCTTCACAATGTTGATTAAAGTGCTACTAAAACTTACTACTTACTACAAAAAATTTGTTTTTACGTATATGTGTGTGTGTGTGTGTGTGTGTGTATATGAGTGTGTGTGTGTGTATATAAAATGCATGTAAGACTAGATCTTAGAAATAGGGAGGGTGTGTGTGTATAATTTATTTCATTATAAAGGGAAAAAAACCCCAATAGCATAAAGCTCTCGTTTTGATAGCTTTTTTTTAACACTAAAACCTTGAAAAGTTTGTAAAACAAAATGAGAGGTCACACAAATGGTAAATTTCATCTCTTAATTGAAGGTTCTGTAAGAGCTTTGTATTATATATTTGATATGTTATATAAAAAGAAATTTAAAAAATAAAGCACTTAGAGTGGAAAAAATAGTAAAAGGTATAATAAGCAAGTTGAACTGAGAATGCTGAAAAGCAGCATTTTAATCTCATGAAAAAAATGTATTCGTTGGAATGCATTTCAATATACATTGAAAGATATTCCATATTAGATTTTGGAGATGGATATTTCTCCTCCTATGTAATAGAATAGATTCCATATCTGCATAAAAGAAAATAGATGTAAAGGCTTTATAGAATTATGGAGAATAACTCCGCAATTGGTGGCGTCCAGAGGACAAGGGACGTCTGTCTGCCTCCTTGAAATTATAGGAGAGCTATAAGCCCTTTCTAAACCTGGCCATAGACAGGAAGGATTGGATGACAATAACTACTCAAAAGGAAACGGATTCCTAACAGTCACCTCAGCGTGTCCTTTATGCGTACCTGCCTTGCCCTCATTTCCTATCTGCAAGGCAGTATTGCCTTCTCATTTCTAAAGCTCACCTCCCTGGTGTTTACTGGGGCTTTCTTTTCCTGTGTCCTCTAGGACCTCGCTCCTCGTGAAACTGTCTTTTGTCATTTTTTTCACCTTCACATTCTTTTTGTTTTTGACTAGTTTTTTTTTCTTCCAGTTATGACATCCTCAAATTTCTTCATGCTAAAATAAGTTTTAAAAAGCAAAGCAAAACAATGATAACAAAATCATCTCTGGATTCTTCTTCCCACTCAGGTACCTGCTCATATTCATTTTTCCCTCTCTTCTCAAACTTCTAGAAACAATATTCTATACTTGGTGTGTAATTCTTCATCTTGTATTTAATTATCAGTCCAACACAATCAGTCTTTCATCTTACTAGCTGACTCAAATTGCTTTCTTCAAGGTTACCAGTACCTTTCTAATTTTCACCTTCTGAATCCCTGCCTTAGTGAATGTGTCTGTAACTTTTTATACTACTGTTTCTTTCTTCCATTGTTTCTTGCCTTGGTTACTTTGATACTGTATTCTCCTGATTTTCCTCTTTCACTTGGATGAATCCACTCAGTTACCATTGCTACATTCTTTATTTCTCTCTCTAAATGCAGATATTTCCAATAATCTTTCATCAGTCTTCCTATTTCTCTTTTCAGACAATCTTAGATATCTCTACTGTTTTAACTATCATTTCCATGCAAATAACTCACAGATCTGTATATCTAGCTCTGACCTTTTAAAAAGTTGAAGGATACAGATTCATATTGTTGAGTATTTCCTCCTGGTTGTCATTCTGGCATCTCAAACTCAATACGTGCAAATTTTAAATCATCATGTTCCCTTTGCTTGTGTTTCTCTCCTCAACATTCCCCCTTGTTGAAAGCCACACATCTTTAAAGACCTAGTACAAATACTACACTCTTCTTAAAGTCTCTGATAGTGTCAGTAAAAAAGGCTAATTGAAGTGCTTTTTTGATTTTTTTTTTAATGAGGAAGATTGGCCCTGAGCTAACATGTGTTGCCAATTTTCCTCTTTTTGCTTGAGGAAGACTGTCACTGAGCTAACATCTGTGCCAACTTTTTTCCATTCTATGTGGGATGCCACCACAGCATGGCTTGACAAGTGGTGTTAGGTCTGCGCCTGGGATCCAAACTTGTGAACCAAAATGGAGTGCATGAATTTAACCACTACACCACCAGGCCAGCCCCTGAAGTCTTTTAAAAGTCAATCATTAAATAAAATATAAAGCCTTTAATTCAAAAAGCCATACAGCACAGTGGTTAAAAACCTAAGCTTTCAAGTCAGCAACTCTGGGTCTGAATCTCAGCTATTCCTCCTAGCAACTTTGTGAACTTTCTGAAACCGCTTAACCTTGCCAAGTCTTGGTTTTCTCACCTGTTAAATGAAGACAACAGAACCTAACATACAGGGTTATAAATAATAAGTGACACAGTTAATCATAAGCAATTTATCACTGTTCTCACAACATAAATATTCAATAAATGCTAGCAATGACTATTATTATTAAAAATAAAATAAAATTCTTAGAGTATGGTGTATGACCCCAAATGGCAGTTTGAGCCAAAGGCATCTTGTCTACCTCTAGAGCAGCATCAAGAGAATAAAGAGAAGGGCATCCTTTCTTCTCCCTTTAGAAAGACTTCCTGGAAGTTGCCTAACTTTTGTTTTGCAAAACATAGCTGCAAGAGAGTCTTGCACTGCCCCAAGAACTATGCTAGTTTGAAGTTTAACAAGATTAACCAATTAGACTTAATTATATCAGCTGTATACCTTAATTAATGCAATTAATCCATATAGTGATTACTTCTACGAAAAAAGCATTTATAGATAAGTTTACAGATAAACTTAAGAAACATGACGAGAGACTGATTTCAAGGTTCCCTAGATTCACATTTAGAACTAATCTGAGTAGTAATATGGACTGCCAGTTTAGATGCTATATGGAATGGGAAATGCATGTGAACGTGAAACCAAATCAATTTGGCCTTTAAAAATAAGCAGAAAAGGGGCCAGCTCCATGGCCGAGTGGTTAAGTTCGTGTGCTCTGCTGCAGCGGCCCAGGGATCGGATCCTGGGAGCGAACACGGCACAGCTCATCAGGCCATGTTGAGGCGACGTCCCACATCTCACAACTAGAAGGACCTGCAACTAAGATATACAACTATGTATGGGGAGGGGCATTGGGGAGATAAAGCAGAAAAAAAAAAATAAGCAGAAAAGATTTTGGTTTATAGATTTCTAAGTGCTGTCCAGAAAGAATTTTTTAGGCATCTATAAAATGTCACAAAAACGTATTTTAATAACCAGAAAGAACTCAAGAAACATTTTCCTCATATAATTCTAAAGTTAGGAATGTTATAATTAGCACAGAGATAAGAGAATTACATCTGATTTTGAGTATCACAAATGCCTGCCTATTAGCAATTTATGAATTTAATGGTTAACTTAAAAGATATTATGTTTTTTAAAAACTTTATTATGAAAAAATATTAAATATACAAATGTAGGCAGAAAAATATACTAAATCCTCATAAAATCATCAAACAGATTCAATAGTTTTCATGATATTGCCCCATTTGCTTTAACTACTCTCTCTCACCATTTTTTCTGAAGTATTTTGAAAGAAATCCCTATATCATGTCATTTTACCAAAAAGATATCTTTAAAAAAAATAGTATCCCATCATTATTTGACAAAAAATGTATCTCTACCATGTGTCTCCTAGACTTTTGGCAATATACGTCAAAAGTTCTCAAATGATGCCTTTTTCACAAAGGAAGAAGACTTTACATTTACAAATGCTTTGAAATCTCTATAACATAGCTTCTCCTGTGTTGCAGTCATCCACAGATCATAGTGTTAAAATCACTTCCTTCCATATAGTCAAAGAAGAAAATTTAGCATATGCACAGACCTAATTACAGTCAATATTCAATTTACTCATCTAATCACCACATAAAAGCAGATCTACATGGTCAAAGAATAGTCTATTCTAAGAAATGGTAATCTTATCAAATAGTTTAAACCTCAAAGTCTTCTTTTATGAATAAAGTTCTTGATAATTAAACACAGAAGTGTATATTTTGGGTAGGTATCAGCCTCTCTCACCATCTCATCCTTCCCTTGTAATAACGGCTTGCTTATACATCCCTTCTACATTTGAGTAGGCTGATTCTTTCCCCTTTTAGAGGGGTATTCATACAAATCAGATAGAAAATTTGTGCTGAGAATTACCGGAAAAAGTATCCTGGAAATCTCTGGAAAAGCACCAATATATATTTTTAAAATATTTCTTGAAATTCCTCGCCCATAGAAAGCAACTACTGTTGAAAATGATGTATATTTTGAGGTTCTGTATAGGTTCCTTTTAAAAGAGCAAAAAGTCCTTTGTTGTTAAATACATTTCTTGAGTTCTTTTGTAACTCTACATGCTTATACTTCTTGTTGTTTCAGTTCACAAACTCACCAGAAGTAAAAAGTATTTCAAAGTCAAGCTAAAGAAAATACCATTTAATTTCCATGGGTTGATAAAATAGAGATTTGAATGTGTGATAATATACTTCTTTTTAAAATATTATGTTAATTTTATTATATAAGAAATTGGAAATTTTATAAACACTCAGTATAATTTTCACCTCAACTTTACTGTTATACAGATACGTATGACCAATATTCCAATCAAATACATAAATTGGTGAAATCTGAGTGGCAATAACAATGATGTACTGAATCTATAATTAAAATTGAAATATTACTTTATTTTAACTCTGAATATGTTCTGTATTTGAATGAAAACAAACAGGAATCTGGATCATATATTTATATTTTTTCTAATAAACAAACATCTATATAGCTGTGCATTAAAGGATGTATTTCAAGCTTCTTACGAAAAAAGTTATGAGGTTTTATTTTTCCTTTGTTACTCATTGATGAAATTGTATGCATGAAGCCTCATAACCCATCTGCAACACTACAACCTTGAATTTTAACTTGATATCGCCTGTAGTCAAGTGTGAGTCATGAATTTCAATACATTTGTTTCAATTGTTCCCTACAGCAAAGATGCAGAAAATGCTTATTTCCCTGGTTAGTATCAAATTCAAATGAATTTTATCATTTGAACCAAGGAGAAGGCTCTAAGGTACTATCCTTCCTATAAAACCGCATAATAAGGGAGAAAAATATTAATGATTTAATACATTATTAAATTAGAGAAGATCAAGTTTCCTTCTATTTTACTGGGATATAGTTATAAAATCTCCAGTATGGTTATTTTCCTGGCTTGTTTAAGAAAGAGATAAAAGATCCTGTCTCTGGAGTCTGATAGAAAACATTATAGCCAGAGGCCAGCACAAGAAATTGTTATAGAGTCAGAAATATGAATTGTTAGTAGGGCTTTTTTTCCAACTCAGGTTTTTTCTTATAGCTATAACTATATTATTCAAAAATACGTATGCATATCTTCACCCAGATCATCAGAGATTTAAAATTTTTAAAAAGTTCTTTATTTTTCATATTACATTAGGAAAAGAAGTATTTTTTCATGATTTATCATCTCAGTTGAGGATAAATTAATTTCCTCTCATTCTATGGGCCTCTGGCATAAAGAAAAAATGAAGACAGTAGCAGAACTTGGTTCTGGTAACATCCCCACAGTACAGTCAAAATGTTACTTTACTGACAAGTTTTTTTTTACCTGAAAATCAGCAGAAGTTATTATTATATCAATGGGGTAGCTAGTATGACTAAGTGATAATTTATGGGTGATATAAGGTCAATTTCAATGCATGACGTAAGTGAAAATTTCTGAGTGATAAAAGCACAATTTAAAAGTGTCATATATAATATGACAGTACTGTATCTTTTATGTTTGAAGCATGCTTTAACTAATGCAAATATTTTAGGGCATATTTCTCATTTGGGCTACCTTTAGGGGCAATCCTAGTAGATTATAAATCCATAGAGATTATAAATGTAATTGACTTTATAGAGTCTATTTCTTGTTTGTTTTTGTTACAAATTCTCGACAAATTAATGCGTAATGCAGGATGAATCAATGATTAAAAGAACTTTATTATTATTATTAATATTGTTAGCATTCATATAAAAGGGATAGAATCCACTCTGAGCACACTGAGGGAAAAGCTAGTGATGAGAAAGAAATTGAGAGGTTTGCGACCACAATTTTGAAAAAGAACACAACTCTTACTAGTTTTGACTCCAATCTGTGTGTCTTGTAATAATTTATTTACTCAGGCTGATGTCACCTTTAAAGGATGGAGTCCAAATGGGGCATATCCCACAACTGTTGCTGAATTATTCAGTTGGCCCTGTATTGCTCTGATTTACTCAACTCCAGATAAACGCCATCCCAATTTGTCCAGCATGCTTGATTGCAGTGCCTTACCCAGACCAATTGCCTTTTTAAACAGTTCTGTGCAACTCCCTCTCTCTTCTCTTAAAATTAAATTTAGTGCTTCACTGTGCGGAATGCCTCTCCAAGCTACTTAGTACATAAGAAGGTGGTTAGCATATAGTAAGGCAGACAGTTCATAGGACGGTAGTAGTATATAGTGAGAGGACTTCTAAACAAATTCAAGCCATCACGTAGCTACTCTCTTACATATCTGTATCTTAACATTTATACACTGATGTTAGGCCAGAGGGTGGAATATGCTGGTGTTATGGAACAAGCTAACTACTTCTCACAAATGTCCTGTTGTGATAGCTACCTGATTTACCACTTAAGTCGTGAGATGAGGCCAGCTTTGCTGGTTAGCATTGGGAAAGGTTATGGCCTGTGCAAAAGCTTAGAGTCCACTGTGATGCTCAGACACAGCAACTACTCTTACGGTTTAGATTTCCTCCTTTTCCTTTATTGATTGTAATTTCCTATTTCTATTTTATCAGGTTGTGTTGTCCTCTAACATAAGTCAGCACAAATCTCTTTTGAAAAGAGAAAGAGGATAATGGTATTTCGAAAGGTGTAAGGATGCAATTTGTGAGGTTATGTATAAAAGCACTATTTCCCACCTACCTCCCTCTCCCTTCCCACACAGACACACGTGCACAAACACCATACAGCAGAAAACCAGCAATTTAATATAAAGAAGGGAAGGTCAAGTCTAAAAGTATTAACGGACCTAGAAGTTTCAGGATATGAGTAGAATGGGATGGGCTGGTTAGCTCCACATTGTCTAGTTTGCTTATTTGATTAAATAATAAGTATTCAACTAATTGATATATATTTGAAAGTATCTTTCTAGGCCAAGCACTGTCACAGACACTGGAATTACAGTAGTGAAGAAAACAGAGAAAAATTTCTGCTTCAGGAGTTTACACTCTAGCGATAGATAAAAATTTCTTTCTCTGTGCCAGGCACTGTATAAAGTTTAGGGTTTCTGTGTTTTAAGCCTCACAACAACCCCATCAGATGGGAACTATTGACACAGATGAGAAAACTGAAGTATTGAAAGGTTAAGCGACTTGCCTGTGGCCCTTGCAACTAGTAAATGGTGGTGCTGGAATTTGAACCACATTAACTTATCCCCATGTTCTGTGCACTCAGTCTTACATATCTGGGGCCTCATGGAAGCTTTAAAAGTTTAACATTTATAAAGCAACTGTTTTCTGAAAATAGAGACATTCTTTTCTAATAGAATTAAGAAGCATTTCTTAGGGTTGGTTATGATGATCAGTACTCATGTCTTAAGATTGTTGCATTTTTCATCCTCCCATAATCATTTTCTAGCAACTGTTAGTATATGGCTTGAGGCACCAGGAGTTGATTTTGTGGGAACTTCCTCATATTTTGTCTCTTCCATCTTTAATTTTAACCAAATTGGTCAGATTTGTGCTAAGATTAGCATTCAGCAGTGTTATATTGCCACAGCATTATGCAATTTATATATGAGCACATTAAATTTTCTATTGTTTTCTGTAGTGCTGTATGACCATATGATCATTGTTAACATGAAGAAGCTTGGAAGAGAAAAGCAGAACAACATTCCCTCAACGCATTCTAGTCATCACTTCACTATGCTCTGTTATTAGACACTGGAGCCAGCCATGTAAGCTCTGTGAACCTGTTTCCACCTCTAAAACAGAGTTACTAACAACCTTCCTCCAATCAACAGGACTACTATGAGGATCTGATATGGAAAATGTATATAAAAAGCTTTGAGGGGCCGGCCCCGTGGCTGAGCAGTTAAGTTTGCCAGCTCCACTTTGGCATCCCAGGGTTCACCAGTTCAGATCCTGGGCACAGAATTGCACACTGCTCATCAAGCCATGCTGTGGTGGCATCCCACTTAGAGAAACTAGAATGACTTGCAGCTAGGATATACAACTACATACTGCGGCTTTGGGGAGGAAAAAAAAAGAGGAAGATTGGCAACAGATGTTAGCTCAGGGCCAATCTTCCTCACCACAAAAAAACTATTTAAAAAAAAAAAGCTTTGACATTTTAAAAAACACCAGCATGATCACAAGGTCCATACTTAGCTCTCCCATGTACCCCAGAACCGTGACTTCCTGCATCCTCGAGTGCAGCTGAGCCTTGGGATTGCCTCCCAAACAACTTTAAGGATAGAGATAGGGCATTTTGCCTACTGTGTAGCAAGGCTTATGCAAGATCATTATCAAGATCCTTCTTTAAGGAAGGAGGGAATGAAATGATAAAGAGAAGCACCCCACGCAGTGCAGTCACTTTAACTTAGTTTAAAAAGCTAATGTTAGCTAACTTTCTTTATCTCTTCCCCTGTTACATATATATGGGGATATATTCCTAAGCACTTATGTACAACTTTAAGAACCAAATTAAAGAAAATAGAAATGTAATTACCTCTTGCTTCTTAAGGGCATAATGTTTAGAAACTCTTAATCTCTCTTTTTTTCCTTTGCCTTTATGAACATAAGACTTTTCTGATTAAAAATGTCTGAAAAGAATTAGCATTTCTTATAGCAGTAATTCCATAGAGTGAAATGTACAACACCGAGTTTTGGTATCTAAAACCAGGTCCTTAATGGTCAAAAGCGAAGACCCTGAGGAGAGCAGATAATTGAGATCATGCCTGGCAAAGACAAGAATGAGAAGATGTAGAGAAGCAGATGACCTTGACACCCCTCTACTCTCCTTCCCTAAAGAAACTAGGTGAAGATCACTGGGGCTGAGGTAGGGGGATGGTGGATAACTGAGGGACAGCAAGGGCAGAGAATACTCTTGCTTCTACTCCTCATTAAGGATTCTGAAAATAAGCCACCACTCAGATGACCCCACATGCACCTCCGATGCCTCACATGAACTTGGCAGAACAGAATGCTCAGGCTCTGGGAGACCTGAGTTCCCATGTGGTATCCATAGCACCGACCAGGAAGCTGTGGCTAGGGAATTTGTGCGAGGAGGACAGCATAGAAAAGAGTCAGGGTAGGTGGTTTTGTAGAAAGAATGGTGTGTCACCCAAGCTGGAGCTGACAAGAAAACACAGTAGGACCACAGTGAAATGACAACTGAGATCAGTAAGACACAGGCAAGAGACACCATTAGACTACATCACAAGCTACATGACTACAGATTTCAGTCAAGAATGACAACAGGCCAAGTAACAATTGATTGGATAAACACTACCCTGAAGTCCCAAGGACCCAAGGACTCCTCCCAGGGACCCTGAGCAACCCTTCTCACGACCTGGTCACAAAGCCTCTTCTCTCCCCTAATACACCCCGTGACTAGCTTAGGGAGCGAAGCAGGGTGAGGGGAGACCAGCTAAGAGACTGGGCATTATCTTCCACGAAAGCTGAATGTTCCTCCACACTGTTACAACTGGTGAATCAAAAAAAACCCTTTTTGATTGGATTAAAAGGTTTTGTTTTTCTTGTTAAACAGTGCATAGAGTACTCATGAAGGAGATCAGATTAATTATAGGCATAATAATGAAATCACATTACCTCTAAGCATGAGTTGGTGTTTGAGTGACGTTTGCTATTCTGATAGAAGAATAACTGGGGGCAGAGGAAGAGGCAGTATTAGGTGGGATGATCAGAAGAGGCCCTTTTGAGGAGATGGCACTTGAGCAGCATTCTGAATGGCTAGAAAGACTCAGCCAAATGATCATGGGGGAGAAAGTGCAGAGCCCCTGAGTCATGAAACCTGACCTGGATGCCTTCCTATATCGATGCTTTTTGTTGCTGTCACCAGGCACATTATTCCCTGTGAGAGTGGCCATGAGCACCAAGGTTAAGTTCGTTAAATTAAGCATAACCCATTGTTGCTTTGGATCACATTCCATCATCCACCAGCATTATCACAAGCTCCAGACCCAGCTCTCACATGCCCCTCAGAACCATGGTTCCTGCCATTCCTGAGCGGTGCAGCTGAGCCTCACCATTGCCTCCACCCCTAAAGCTGGGGCTGTGTGCTGGTCTGTGCAGGTTTCCAGGGGTGGTCGTGACCGGAAAGCTCCACATCCGAGGGCCAGCCTCCAGCCAGCCTTGTTATCAGTGTATTCCCGACCGTCATTGTCTACATTTTCACGATGAATTTCATTTTGGTTTTGTTTCTGAGTCCCTATTTATTAAGTGTTCACAATTCTTTGTCATCCCTTACCATCTCTTTCATGTGAATTTCAGCCTCACGCTGATTCTCAGGTCCATGGCTGGAGCTGTTCCTGAATGTCTTCCCTAGCGTCAACATTTGTTTCCACAAACTTACAATTATTGCCAGTTTTGGATTTCCCACTGTTCATAGCATTTTGTATCCTACTGATTCCTAAGTTTCAAGAGTCGAGTTCACTAAGTCTAGTTATGGCTGTCCCAAAGCTTGAGCTTTTCAAAAGACTCCAGGGTTCCTCCATGAAGCTAAAAAACCAACCAACCAGTCAACCAAAGTCAAACTTTGAGTATGAACATGTTGTGTCTGAGTGCGTATGAACATGTTGTGCCTGAGTGCGTATGTGTGTATTTCAAACCTCACAACAATCTTGTGAGAAAAAATATTATCACTATTTTACAAAAACTTGAAGCTTGATAAAGTAAATTGCCCATGATCACAAGCTGATGATGGGGACTTGCAACTCGCACAATGTTATTCTGAGACCCCTGCACTTTCCAGTACGGCAAAGGGACTTCTACTCCAGGAACTCTCTTGCAGCATTTTTCCTCTTCACTTACTCCTGAGTTCACACTATCCCGGCACATTCCTTTTAGGAAGACTCCCATCCCCTTGCCACTGAGTAGCAATATAACTTCAGATAAATTCCATCACTTTCCTGACTCTTGCTTTCCTTATTTCTGAAGTGGGGATGATAATAGTAGCAGTTATGGTGACAGTTAACTGAGGCAATACTTGACACATAACAAATGTTTATTCCTATAGTCGAGTTGTCGTTTTGCTATTGGCCTCACTCTTTGAGGATTTTACCATTCATGATCTCCCTATATCTCTACGAGTATGTGATTCCTTCTCCTACAATTTGTTTTACTGAATATTACCATATTTTTACAGTTCGCTCCAACACTTTACATTACTCGATATTAAAAAATACTGCAAAGAATATTTGATGCTCACTCTGATATTTAGTAATAGGGAGTAGAATTTAGTCTCCTGTCCAATAGGGTTAGTTTTCAAAGGAACAATGTTATCTTGTCATCATCAGTCTCCTCATGACATAGACCAGAGGACAGTGATTGTGAGGTGATAGTAAATTAAACTCTCAGAGAGATTAAATAGCTTGACTATGACTGAAGTGGACAGATAGCAACAGTAAAGGGCTCAAATTTCTGGACACCCATTATTAGAATCCTACCCAAGTCAAAAAAGGTGTATCTTGTAGTATCAAATGTAAGTGATTCCAGATCCACAGTGTCAATATTTCATGCATGTATTTTCTATTTAGAGATAATTTGGAGATATTTTTAAAAGAATCTTTTCCTCCAGTTACACATTTGAAAGAATTATAATTCCAGTAAAGACAACCATAAGTTGCTACTATTTGTACATCACCAATGAATTATGTTTATTTTGAGGATTTATAATATAAAAAAATTAATATCTTCAATTTGAGGACAGTTGGGCAATGAAGATAATTTCCCAGATGATTCTCAAAAAGTACTACTAATAAAAACAAGTAGCCTTTCATATTAAAACATAGTAGCTCAATCAAAAATTTCCTCATTTACATGTTATATAACAGTCAAGTACAGTTTGCTTACAATTTGGTGTGACAGCTGCTTACCTGGAATTCCTATCAGCATGTTAACCAGTTCCAGAGCCCTCCATGTCTATTAGTTGATGGTTCACTTGGTTCCTTATAATTTCTAATGGTTTTAACGTTACACACTCACAAACACATCTTTCTTTTTTCTTATTTAAGTTATTGGGATGTATATGGGGAGTCATTAAGCTCTGGCATTACCAAGAACATTAATTCAATCCTAAAGGAAGACTGGATACATTTTATCTATATTATATACTACATATATAATGTCATACAATATCGCATGTATAACATTGTAACAAATGTATTGAGTTACCATGATATCCATCCTTCTCTATTCCCCCTTTTCTACTATGATAGTTTCCATTCGATGCCTTTTCTAGACCAGTGATTAACTCTTATAGAATCATAAAACTCTCTAAGCTTTGAAAGGGAAGTTAAAGGTCACCTTGTTCCTTCTCATTTCTTTTTACCATTTTCCCTGAAAGCAAAACAAACAACAAAAACAACACATCCCCTACTTTAAAATTTTATGGAAACTGGATGAGGAACTGTGGCAGGAGGAGTCTATGAAGGGAAGAAGAGCATTTGCATGGTTAAGTTCGAAAGAATGTTATTATGATGTTAGATCTCAGACATAAAACATCTTAATCTGCATAAAAAAAGAGGTTGACATGAGCTCACCTAGAGAAGAGAGAAACAGGCAGGGCACATGCAATGCACTTATGTTAAAGTGCCCGATAGAGCAGTGGAAAATGAAGTGGGAGCCTGCAGGGATAAATGTCTCAGACTTATGAATATTACTAGTTGGAAAAAATTTCACAGCGTACAATTCATTTAACAAAATAAATAAATTGTATCCTTTTCTTTTGAGTAGATATAGCTGGTAGTGGTAGTGGTGAAATGATGCTGTACAAGGTTTGACTTTACGAATTTGTTAGAGCATGAGTGATTCTTAGGAAGAGAGGCGCTGTATGTACTAATTTTCACACTTAAATACGAAAGGAATATTAATCTTGCTACTTTTAAAAGGAAAACAATTTCAGATATCATCTCACTCTGGGAATCTATGCTCAATACTAAGTAAGAAAATGAAATGAAATTCTACGACACACCTCCATCATCAGAAATAAATTACTAGCCATAATCTCAAATCTCAGAGTAATGTTGAATATTCTAAACCTACATAGTGAACCAACATGTCACATGTGACAGTTGTACACTATCAATAGGATTTCAAAATTCATTGTTCTTATTCTTTTTTTTTTTTAAGGTATGCTTTTTTGGTGAGGAAGCTTGGCCCTAAGCTAACATCTGTTGCCATTCTTCCTCTTTTTTTTTTCCCTCCCCAAAGCCCCAGTACATAGTTGTATAACCTGGTTGTAAGTCATTCTAGTTCTTCTATGTGGGATGCCACTACAGCATGGCTTGATGAGTGGTGCGTAGGTCTGTGCCCAGGATCCAAAGTGGTGAACCTGGGCTTCCAAAGCAGACTGTGTGAACTTAACCACTCAGCCAGAGGGCTGGCCCCTATTTTTTCTTTCTTAATGAACCAGAAATTGGTTTTTAGCTTCTGATTTGTGTAATACCAATGCTAGTATCATGCAGCTAGTTTGGCAGTTTTCGATTTAGCAGACTCATATCAGATTTATAATTACTTCAATCAGAAAAACAATCACAATTGGTCTAACAGAGAAAATGGGAGATACTTGTGCTGATCTATACTTGACTCCAGTTCATGGCGGCAGTCCAGGGCTGCTAATTTGGTTTTTGACTCTGTCATATTCCATGGAACCTTTCTGGGGAAATATCCTATGCATCTGGCAGATAAAAACAGACAGAAACGGAACTGGGACTTGAGCTCCCAGTCCTCGACTACCGAAATAGAGCATTGACTAATGATGATTTCTCTAACAATATTAGTGCTGTTAGACTCTCCCATATCCTTTTGCTGAAGTTTTCCGGCACCGGCAAGCTAAGAATGAATACACAGGACATATTTAATGCTAAAAACGCTATGCATCCACTAAAGGCATTTAAAATTCCGAAATGAAATTATATGTATCACTTGACCATGAACAGAATTTAAGTATGCCACTCATGGACAAAACCATGAATTCCATTTTACTTTCAAATACACATCTTTATAAAATTATATTCAGCTAATAACTAAACCTATTCCATTACAGAGTATGACAAAGATGAAGTGCTGAGCTTCACAAATGAGAGGATCCAATTCATCTATGTTTTGTGAATTACTCATGCTTGACATTTGAGGAATCTATACCAATAAAATGCATAATGGATCAAAAGTTCGTAAGTTTTCAATTTAATTTTCAAATATAGGGACTCTAAGGTGGAGAGTGGCACTTTGAGGATGAGAGGTACATGTGGCAGGGAGGGGTGGGTTGGTGTCTATACACACCATATCCATAAAGATCTTCCCAGAATCTGCTATTATCATTCAGGGGACATGTGTCCCAGGTAAGTTCTAATATTGAAACAAGCAAGATTTCATGGCCAGCAGTATCCCTGCTTTCAGTCAGAGATCAAGGAAGAATATGCCTGAAGCTAGGCTTGTATCCTGTGCAGTCTCATTATGACAGGTTTCTAGGAAATCAATCTGTCTGCTGTTTATTGCACATTTCTCAGATAGATCACATTGAAATTCAGCCCTAAAGTTCTTTAACTCTCATCCCATAGAAAACAGCAACAGTGGAACCAATCAATGTTAAAAAATACATAAATATGTAAATAAAGTCATAGCATATACCTAGGCTTGTTGTTGGTATGGCCTTTTAAATATCCATAAAAGAATACAATTTTCTAACAATATCTTATGGGAAATTAAGTTTCTAACTAGAAGTCACTTGAATTTTTTCCAAAAAGGAATGTTACAAGTATAAATTTGGGAGTTTTCATGCAAATTATCGGTAGAAGGAACCATTGCTACAATACCATCTGGGGGATGCCACAGATGTGTATCACGGATAAGGTAATGACATTAAGAAGGACACTCCTAGGCCAGTGTTCAGACAAAGCCATCCTCATTTCCCTATCTGCTTTAGAGAAAATCATATTACAGCAGAGGGCCTCCATTTGTTATTTACTTTAAACCTGCAAATAAATTACTGATTCTCTTTCTCTTATTCATCTATCTGTGAAATGAGAATATAAGAAAGAGTTAAGTAAAGTACTTAGTTAATATTTGCAAGGGATTCAAATGGGAAAATAAAGAGAAAAGTCCTAATAGACGAACGCTGTTTTCTGCAGCATGAATAGAACTAAAAATTTTCACATCACAGTTACTAAACCAGCTGCATGCATTCTCCCAGAGACCAATTAGTTTACAACACACTTTTTCTTTACCAGAGGCTTGAAGCTTCCAGAGCCTACCTTGATGAATGCAAGTTTGGATATATATGCATAATTGTCATTTATCAACACTAATGTTAACAGTGAACTTCGTAAGTGGCCATTAAAAATTCTCAGTAAGGCCTGATTTTTCACTGCAAAAATACTACAGAAGTACCTTTATGGATTTATGTTCCAGATGGTAGTGCCATCTGGGAGCTAACTTTCATTGTTTAATGGTTTCTTGCTACATTTACATGTATTAGGCATCAACACCCACTTCTGGTTACAATCGGTTTCTTTCCTGAGTCAGTGCTTAGTAGAACATGTTGTGTATACCTTATTATGAAACTGATCTCGGGTGTCAAAAAGAAGCAAACAGACTGGAAATTTCATATGGATAATAATAGAGTGCATCGCAATAAAGTGACCTTCATTGACCATTTTCAGATGAGAGATCAGTAGCATTTGTCTCTAACACATTTGCGTGAAATGTGTCTCTTAAGCAGGTTGGATCTGCCACTCTGTTCCCTTGTGGATGTAGACTTGCCAGATGGCTCTGATGAAACTTTATTTTCTTGAGAGGCTGCATTTAAAGAACACCTGATGGCCTCAGAATGCACCAGAAATTAAACTGCTAGATGTTCTAGTAGATAGATAAAAATGAGAATAAAACAGAGTCAACGGTAACTACCATAGCACCTTAATTACCTGTTTCTTAGGGACACTGAGCCTACTCTAGTTCAGTCTTGAGAATCAAGGAACTGATGGATAGGGCTATCTCTTTTATTCCACATATCATGACCAATGTTTGACTTATTTTCAGTCAAACTATCTACCAAATGAAATTCTTCCTCCTCAATCCCATGTATCTAACCTACAGCATTCATTTCATATTGCAATAGTCTTCCTTTTACCTACAGTGGTAGACTCCCCCAGGGACGTCCATGTCCTAATTCTTAGACCCTCTTAATATGTTACTTTCCACAGCAAAAAGGAATTTGGAGATGTGATAAAGACGGGAACATTATTCTGGATTATCCATGTGGGCCCAACATAATAACAAAGGCCCTTCTAAGATGGAGGAAAAAAAAATCAGTCATAAGAAGGAGATGAGATGATGGAAGCAGAGTTTGGAATGATGCACTTTAAAGGTGGACAAGGGACCATGAGCCAAGAGATGCAGGCAGACTCTAGAAGCTGGAAAAGACAAGTGAACAGATTCTCCCCAGGAGCCTCCAGAAGGAACACAGCACTGACAGGCATCTTGATTCTAGTCCTGTAAGACTCATTTCTGACTTCTGGCCTCCAGAACTGTAAGAAAGTAAATATGTATTGTTTTAAACACTAAGTTTGGGGTAATTTGTTATAGCAGCAATAGGAAAGTAATGCACATAGCCTTTAGCATCTGTGGGCTTAAGCACTGTTTTCACAGAACCTTGAATTATTTTACTACAGGAATCATCTGTAGAGAGGGACAATTTGTTACTGAGGGAGACTAAAGGGAGCACTGAGCAAAGATCTTGAGAAAGTGAGAACAGCTGGAATCCAGGACACAAGTGGGAGGATTGTCTTCAACTACGAACAGAGACAACTGGCTTCATTTTTCTATCTCTATCTATGATAAGAATATCAGAGGCTATGATACTTTTGGCTGGCAGCCTCTCTTAGTTTTCCTCCAAACCCTCGTAACAGTATTACTTTCCATCTTTTCCTAGGTTTATTTTCCTCCGTCTTTGAATGTTTCTATTCCCAGTGACCTCATCAACAGACTGCTTCTTTTTCCCCATTGGGTGTCTCGATATTCGGTTTTATCTTCTTCTTATTGCAGTTAACTTTATTGATTGCTTAATTAAAATGAATGTCTTCTAGAGTAGTGGTTTTAATCTGGGGATGAATTTGCCTCCCATAAGGCATTTGGCAATGCTTAGAGACACAACTTGTCACAACTTGTGAGAGGTGGGGGGCATATGCTGCTGGCATCCAGTGGGTAAAGCTCAAGGATGGCTGCTAAATATCTTAGAATGCACAGAATAGGCCCCCACAGCAAAGAATTATGCAGCCCCAAGTGTCTGATGGCTGTTGAGAAACCCTGTTCTAGAAGACACATCATTCTTTACCTAATGTTATAGCACTCATTTTCCTCTAAGCCAAGCTTCTTGAAAGAGTTGTCTCCACTCCTATTTTCTTTTCACTACTTCTCATTCTTACTTTACTGTGGCAAGACAATTTCGACTCCTGTATCCCTCTACTCTCCTTTGGGATAACTCTTTCAAACCCATGACTTTAAATACTACCAATACACACGTGATGCTCACATCTTTATATTAAGCCAGTTTTGCCTTCAGACCTCAGAGAAATAGGTCTGACTGACTGCTAGCCATCTCTACTTCTTTGTTTCAAACGCCTCAAACTGAACATAATCAAGCTGATCTGATCAGTTTACCAGTGAAACTTCCTCTTCCTCTCACATTTACCACTTTCTTCCCCTTTTAAATTCTTCCAGACTTTGATATTTTCTTTTTCTCTTTGTGGTCCAGTCATTGTCTATATCCGCTTACCTGGAAAACACGCCTATTCTTTAAAATTCAGTTCAAGTTTCTGCGTGGAAACCTCTCCTAATACCTCCAGGTGCTGAGCACTGAATCAGATGCCCGTCCTCTGTGTTCATTCTTTACGGTCCTACAGTATTCTTCTCTGATACATCAACTATACAATTTGCCATACGGTATTAGCGTTTAGCAACACAGAAATGAAAACTGATAAAATGGCATAATATTTTCCCATAAGAACACAAGATGGGCATCATTTGTCTGTTTTGATACAACCACATTGGATTTTCCCAGCTTCCTTCACAATATGACATAAACATTAATGCTCCATTGTCTCTGTCCTTTCTCTCCAAAGGCTGAGGTTGAACGCTAGCTCTGTAAAGACTTTCCCAACTAAGTGTAGTGTGCAGAATTCTAGAATGGCCCCCATGACTTTTGTCTGCTGGTTTTACTCCCATGATTATGTTACCTCACTTGGCAAAAGGCATTTTTGCCAGTGTAATTAAGATTACTAATCATTTAATTTTAACATAGGAAGATTATCTAGATAGGCTTAATCTAATCACATGAGCCCTTAAAAAGTAATGAGCTTTCTCTGGCTGCTAGCAGAACGGAAAGTCAGAGACCTTTGAATCATGAGGACTTCAAGTGCCATTGCTGGCTTTGAAGATGAAGGGGGTCCCACGAGAAAGAAGGCAGGTGGCCCCTAGGAGGAGACAATGGCCTCCTGGGCCACAGTCAGCAAGGAAACTGGGACCTCAGACCTACAGCACAAAGAACTGGTGCCAACCAGTTGCCAACAACCTGAGTGAGCTTGGAAGTCATTCCCCAGAGCCTCTACATAAGAACTGAACTTAACCGACATCTTGATTTCAGCCTTGTGAGAACCAGAGAAGAAAACCCACTCAAACCCACTTGGACTTATGACCTAGAGAACCGTGAGATAATAAATGGTTATTGGTTTAAGCTACTAATTTTGTGATAATTTGCTAGGCAGTGATAAAAACTAATACACTAAGTGAGCCCCAAGTCTTCCTGCACCTCAGCGAATGAATCACTCCTTTTTCTACACTATAGTTCAAATAGCTACTAGGATTTCTACTTGTACCTGCTTCCTCAACCACTAGCCTTTAAGTCCCCTAAGGGTAGGTACTGTATATTGTTCATATAATATCTAAGGAATAAATAAATGAATGAGATAAAAAAATTATGTGACAAACAATTAGTCATATTATTGGTTTGGCTCTCGAGAAACGAACATTTTATAACCTTGACCAGTCAAATCAAACTAGCCAACTAGCTTGCAAGAATGGACTCAGCCAGAGGCAAGACCCCTGACAACCCAATTTGATATAGTAACATAGTCTTATTGACAGTTATGGGAAAATCAGGCAATTCTGTGACATTGCTATGGGGTGGCTTGGTACATGCTCTTCTTGAAAGACAAAGGCTGAACTGCAAGAGAAAGAAATGAGAAATGTTTACCTTATCCAATGCATTCTAGTCAGGGCATTCTACTACATACAATATATATGCCTCAATTCTTGCCCTTCAAGAATGGACTGGCATTGTTTTCTGTATGCAGACTTCACTTGTGTGCTAAAAAGTCCAACCCACGACCAGCAGTCCTTTTCTAGGAGTAATATAATCAGCAATGTCACTTCAATTTTGATAAACTGAGATATAAATGGTAAAAGATGTGGCAATCAAAGATGCCTCTTTTGTTTCTTTCTGCAAATCAAATTCTGTGGCTGCTGGTAAACTCAACCTATAATTTTCAAACCAGGAGTAAAGAGAGAAGACTGACAATTGAATGATTTCGTTTTAACTACACAGATTAGCCACTTTAAACAACGTGTCTTTCATTTTAGACTAGGTCATATCAAAATGAAAGAACAGATAGAGTGACCTAAATGTATAGAAGAATTCTGCTTAGCACAATGTTTACTTGTAATACTTTGCAATACAAAGTAATTTGCAAAATAAAATAAAAGCTTAATGCTCATCTACACACCTACGTACTTGACTTTACAGATTACAAATGTGAAAAATAAAACTTCTTCAAATAACCTCAAAGGAGAGCACTTTAAGAATAGTATCAATTGCATTAACTTTAAGAGATCTAATTGTTATATTCTTGCAGATTATATCACTAAAGCTGAAAGGGAAAGACATAATTCCTCTGTCTTAAAAGATATAACATACACGCCAAAGTTTAAAATTAAGTCATTATTGGGGCCAGCCTGGTAGTGTAGCAGTTAAGTTCATGTGCTCTGCTTCAGCAGCCCAGGGTTCACCAGTTCGGATCCTGGGCACAGACCTACACATCACTTATCAAGCCACGCTGTGGCAGGCATCCCACATATAAAATAGAGGATCATGGGCACAGATGTTAGTTCAGGGCCAATCTTCCTCAGCAAAAACAGGAGGATTGGTAACAGATGTTAGCTCAGGGCTGATCTTCCTCAAAAAAAAAAAAATAATAATTTAAATCTTGATTTAATTATCTTAGCCTATATGCAAAAAAAGATTATATTTAAAAAGCAGATACCAGAACAAACTAGTAAGTTATATGCTGCTTTCACTGATTTCCACAGGACCTCATCATATAGTAAATAAGCTCTGTTGTGCTAAGCTTTGAGATTTTGTGATTTGTTATTAGCATCATAGCCTGCCTTAGCTTGACATATAGATGGTAAAAGTATGGGTGAATAGATAAATAGAAAACTGGATTAAAGCAGAGCAACAGCCAGCACTCTCAGGTAATTGTTTTTATTTTCAGTATTTGTACACTCCATTGAAAATCTGAAAATCAATTATAGTGGTATAGTTTTGGCTTATTGCCCTTATTTGAAAAGTTCATTTCTTCATCTCGTGTACCTTTCTATTAGTTATATTCTTATTTATTTTCACGGGGAGGGGCTCTATGTTATATGAGAAAATAGGGATTATCATCATTTAATACAGGATAAAGTAACAAGGGAGATGATTATTTCAGCCAAGAGAAAGAGCTCAGGGTGGAAAGTAAACACTATCCTATTTTCTATAATGCTATATTTTTAATTTAATTTTTTTTTTTTTTTGAGGAAGATTAGTCCTGAGCTAACATCTGCTGCCAATTCTCCTCTTTTTGATGAGGAAGATTGGCCCTGAGCTAACATCTGTGCCCATCTTCTTCTTTTCCATATGTGGGATGACTGTCACAGCAGGGCTTGATAAGTGGTGTGTAGGTCCGTGCCCGGGATCTGAACCGGCTAGTCCCAGGCCCCCAAAGTGGAGTGTATGAACTTAACCTCAACAACACCAGGCTGGCCGCAACACTGTATTTTTAAAGGCATTTTAGGGGTTTTTATAGTCCTAAACATTATTCTATTAAAAGAACATCATTAGAAATAGTAATATTTCTTCCTAGCCAGAGATCCATCACAACCATGGTCTTCACTGTCTGTGCTCATTAAAATGCTCAATATCTGCAAATATTTTCTCAATAAGGAAAGCTGAGGGAATCTCAGAATCTAGAATTTATACAAATAGGTAGAGTGGAAAAATCTATGTTGGACTTTCTTATTTTAAAAGGATGATGCTGTATTTGTATTAATTTCTTCAGGTTTAATAACCTCATTTATAGGATTTCACCCCAGATATCAAATTTTAAGTATCTGCTGAAGGCTTGAACTCTGCAGAACGTCGCATACCAAAAAGAAATCTCCTTTTTTTTCTGGGATTCTTTGGACAACACATTTTGAAGTGTGCTAAGGAAACAACATTAAGGAAATTACTTGTAGAGAGAGCAATCAGCACTAAAATCTGTGAGTACCTTCTTACATATCCCACGGCACTGTGAGAAGAATTGAATCTCATAATTTTATTTCTAACATTTCTTATATCCTAAACACCTTAGTTTCCATTCAGATTGATGAAAATAATTGTCTTTTTGGTTATTTTTAAAGAGGACTGCTTGTAAGGATCCACCTTTCTCGAGCATATTTTAAAATTTCTTGAATTTACTAAGCATACTCACTGATTTGTTAGATCTGCAGTGGAAAACTACAAGTACGGGAGTGGGAAGATTATGATTTTAGAAAGGTGACAAAAGCAGAATTAAATGAGGGCAGAAGTCTGTTTTTTTAAAAAAACAAAAACAGCACTCTATATCGCAAAAATAACACAATGTCCATTAATCTACATTCATATTCATAGTCTTTTTTGAAAAAGCATCCTGCACCTCCTAGAAAATGCTTGACAGTTAGAAGTCTCTGTCAATTATATAATTTCATAGAGCAACTTAAATATTTAGCAACCTCCCCAAATATCTAAAACCATACACATCGTATGGTGAAAAGAATAACATGAATGAAAAGGAAGCTAAAAAACAGACAGAGCCATGTAGGTTCGAACAGGGCATTGATGTAAGAATCGGCATGCCTTAAAAATGAAAATGGGAGAGGGGCATGCAAAATATCTGAAATACCGGTTCTATTGAGCTGCTTGAAGAAAACAACAGTGACAGAAGTTGTTGTTGTTGTTTTTATCTGAGACAAAAAGTAATTACAATTTGCTCTAGGAACCCTAGTGAAAAAGTGCCTGCTCTTGTGGCTATTTTCCACAAACAGGACAGAAGTGAGTGACCTCACTGGCAGCTGACAAACCACCAGAGCTAATTAGCGGCTATCCTGTCAATAGGTACAAATAATTGCAGGAGCATAGGTTGCAATAGAAAGTCCTTTAAGCTAGGGTGCCTGGGGCAGGAGGTGCTAATGACACCATAGCCACAGCCAGCAGGCCTTTAGGCAATCATTGTCTCATGTTCCAGGAACAAGGAGGGTGCTAAGTGACAGCGGAATAAAAGTCAGACACTAGGTTTAACAATAAAGCATGTAGTAGAAACAAGGGACACATTTTCCCCTTTTTCCAAGTAATATATCAAAGCAGCAAAAAAATTGCTCCCTTAACTATCTGGGAAGGTATTAATTTTTTCTAACAGTGTATAAGAGAAAGAATTACTTGTCTTGGCTGAATTTGTAAAGAAGAGTGTCAAGCCTCTTATATCTTTTTGTCCTCTATGTGTTGCTTTTTGTTTGGATTGAAAGAAAGTGGTCAGAGGCAGGCTGAACCCTCAAATTAGGGTGATCGCCTCGAGTTTCTCTCGAGCCTGTAAAATACAATCAGCATCAGTACGTAAATGCCCCTGATACTTCCACAGGCTGTTTTTTGCTTTTTTTGTAACTTACCTCCCTACAAGTGTTCAAAATGGATAATTGTTTCTGCAGTTTATATTCTAGATTTCTAATTTCAAATGTTAAAATAAAAAAAAAGGTCTTGGTGAGGAAACAAATTCCCTTAAGTTTTTTAGTAACTGAAAGATGCCTTTAGGGACTGAGAATAAAAGCAGCATGACAAAAGACAAAACACGATGCACGAAGAGCTATTTGCAATCAGGATGTAGGAAAGTAGAAAAAGAACCATTTCTGGAGTCAGGCCAAGATGAGTTTGGATGTAGGTTCCATCACTAGACAGCTGGCTTTTGGGACATTGCCTATTTTTATCCAACTTCAATTTTTTAAACTGTAATATGGGAATAATAATTTAGAGCTCTACTATTGTTGTTTGAATTAAATTACGTTACAGCTTGGAAAGCTCCTAAAGGGTGCCTGGTCTATAGGACTCACTTAAAATTCTCCAAGGAGAGCTCAACCGAGTCCACACAGAGACAATAATGTTATGCTTAGTTATGGAGGAACCTGGTGGCCTAGACACACTTAGGAAAAGAACTTCCCTCTTCCTGAGTTTGAAGAAGGGAAACATTTCCTTCTAATTGGAAGCATTTATATGTCTGCGTAGATTAAATTCTAAGATGAGAATCATTAGCAGAGAGAAGCCAAATGAAGGAGGCATTGAGAAAGAAACAAGTAGAAGATACAGTCTCCATTTATTAATTGCACTGTTTCCTTGTTCTTCTCTCTCTGCTATTTGGAGGACAAGAAAAGTGTCTTTATGCTGGCATTTATCTGCGAGAGAAGGAGGATTCCTAGACTGTGAGTTCACAGGGGTGAGGATGGAAACATGATGTTCACATAACAGATTCTGAAATTAAATTACTAGAAAAATAAACTTCAAGGCATGAAGAGAAAAAGTAAGGCAGAAAGGGAAGCCTCTCTCTGTTTTTATCCTTCAACTGGAGTCTTTATGCAATCATCTATCTGACAAATATTTATGCAGCATTTACTGTATGCCAGGAACTTACTGTTTTAGACACTGCAGATGGAGTACTAACCACACAGACAAAAATTCTTGCTCTTGTGGAGCTTACATTCTAAGGGTGCAAACAGTACATAGTATAACTAAGCAAATGATATAAAACACTAGACAGTGGTAACAGCTATGGAAAAATGTAAAGCAAGGAAGTGGGATGGGGAGTGCCATGCTGGGGGTGGGAATAGTCACTGAAATTTTAAATAGGGTGTTCAGAGAAGGGCTCACTAACAAGGTATAACTGAGTAAAGACTAAAAGAGTGAAGCGACATGCTATGCAGATAGTTTAGGGAAGAGCATTCTGGGAAGAGGGCACAAACAAGAGCAGATATAGCTCAAGCATCCTAGGCAGGAACACATCTCCTATGCTGGCAGAACAGCCAGGTGGCAATCAAAGTGTGGTTAGAATGCAGGGAATGAGGGAGGAGGTGGCCAGAGCAGTAGTGGCAGAGGTGACAGGCCAGGTCTTGTAGGGCCTTGCAGGCCACTCTAAGTATTTGGACTTTTTTTCTGGGACATTGAGAGCATTGGAAGGTTCTGAGAAACATGCTCTGACTTCCATTTTAATTGGTTCATATAGGTGTTTTTGTTTTACAGAGACAGTAGAATTTGGGACACCATCATCATCATCATCACCATCATCATCATCATCATAATTTTTCTGGATACAAACTGAAGGAAGAGTCAACAGGATTTGCTGATGGATCAGATATGAAGTGTGAGAGAGAGAAAAGAGTCAAAAATGAAAATCCAAGGGTTTTCTATGTAGAAAGAATGCTCCATTCATTTTCTTGATTTAAAGTTAATAACTGGACAATTCTCAAGTAATTCTGGTCTATATTTTCATCTTCTCAGTCTAGAGTTCTCATTTTTATGGACCCATAGCTCCTAGCACATAAGATTCAAATCTTCCATTTGCCCATCACCTTAACTGGAGTTTGTCTCTCTTGAAAACAAGGAACAGGAATTATTTGTTTGCATTTTCTCAGGGCTGGTAGTACAGGATGTGACACACACTGTGTGGTTATGGTGGATGTGGAATAATAAATATTTTTACTCATTTTGGCCTTGTAACATCTGAATCCATTTCTAGGTTGTGGGAACTCTCATCTAATGAGTCTTGGTTGATATCAAAGACTGTCTGACATGCAGAAAGCAAAAATGTTAAATATTTGCTTCCCCAGCCTCACTTGTGTCCTGGGTCCAGACTTGTGATCTGGGGTCCTCCCTGCAGAGACATTCACAAAGAACGTAGCCTGGAGAGTTAGCACATAGGATTCAGGAGATGGTTTGCATGTCCTTCCCTTAGCTGCCCTTTATCAGATTAGTTCTGAGACATTGTTTTGGGTCTAATTCTTGGCTGTTTAGACCTATACTTGGTTCTTTAAACTTCTCAACTGTTCTGTGAATTACCCAATATCCTTTCATAACCTATTTCTACTTGGCTTTGTTACTTGGAATAAAGAACCCTCATCAATGCAGCGCTCAATAAATAATCATTTAATGAAAGAATGAATAGTATATTCCACTTTTAAAAATGCATATACATTACCCTGAGATGGAAGAGAAGATAGGGGCTTGCAATCCCCACTTCTATCTTCCCATTTGTCACTTGCAAAATACGGAGGAGCATACTGAAGGGAAAGAACGCAGGTCAGGTGGGGTTTGATAGGAAGCAGGCGAGAAGTAATGGGAATATTTCCTGATTTTTGGGTCACTGACAATTTGAGAACCTGATAAATAGCATGGATTCTTTCCATATAAGACTGAACATAAGCAAAAGCACAGACTTTTTTCATGAAATTTTTATGAGATCACATGCTTTGGCATCTTCTCTCTTTGATACAATTTTGTACAGTTTTCAATGACACATTCTAAAAGGTGAAATACTAGACTAAATCTATTCTTACTGTGCTGCTTTACACGTTATTAAGCATGACTACATTTTCACATTTGTAGCTAATATGATAATCAGTTTCATAGTAATGAGATTGCTTTTACTTATTGTGATATTCCCAGAGAGAAAGTAAGCCAGGAAAACAGGAATAAATAGTTGAATTTCTCTAGGTATCATGTTGATATAAAGATATTAATATTGTAAAAACCGAAAGATAAGTTCAAACGAATTAAAGTTTGAAGTGTTAAATCAATGTTAAATAATTAATACCGACTACAGAACAGATTTTGAGAGCTGTACAGATTATAAAGGTCATCCAAACTAATGCCATTATTTTAGAGAAATAGGTTCAGAGTAGTAGAGAAGTTAGATAAATTGCCCAATGTCACTCATCTAGTTAGTACTTACAGAGGAATATCCTTTCATCAGACCAGTCGTTTTAAAACAGAAAGTATCATATTACTCTTTGTTCAAATGAAAGTTTAGTCCAACCCATGTATGTGCATTAGATAAAAGCAGAGTTGAAAAGAAGGACATCGAGGTACCTACCAATCTTCTCTATGAGGAGCATGGTTTGAAGGTTCTGCACTCTATCACCTCTGTCTTTGGTATTAATATACAATAATAGATAATAATACTCGCCTACATGCGTGCAGGCCCCATGCTAAGTGATTTCACATACCTTATCTCACTCAGTCTTTCTATCAAGCCTCTGCAATGAGTACTACTGATTAACTCCATTCTACAAATGAAGAAATCAAAAAGTAGAGCTGTAAGTAACTGGCACAAGGAAATAGAGAGAGTGACAGAGCCCAAACTTGAACCCAGAGGTATCTGACATGAAAGCCTGTGCTCTACGTCACTATACTCAAAAGCCCTTCAATTTTAAAATGTTATGCATAATTTGAAAGACTGTATTGGTCTGTTCTATAGGCACACTTTCCTTGCATATCATAGTCTGTAAAATGAGCTCTCAACTAGGCAAAAAAATTATTAAATTAGAAAGTTTTTCATTAGTAAAAAATCTTTTACTGACTTCTTTTATAGTTTGGATAATCACCGACTTAGATACCACCCGAAGAGTTTGCAAAACAGGAAGACTAGTAAAGATGACTGTCTTGGTTTATCAGTACATGTGGGCTGAGCCTAGGACTTGCTATTTGGAAAATTATTCTAACCTATTGAGAGTTCTAGAATTTTAAGTGACACCTAAGCAAAGTAAATCAAGACTTTAGACTCCTTTGGGGTCATGGTAGCACAGGATAGATTTCATCTCTCTGGGTCAATGCCGATTGATTGGGACTGATCAGGCTGCAATTGATTAGCAAAGTCTGAAATGGGCATGGAAGGGGAGGTGATGTCACCATGGCCATGTTTTTACTTATTATTCATAAATTTTCTTGTGTCACTCATTTGGCTTTACAGTCTACAGCAAAATGTAGTCATTATTTAGTGATAGGAGTTTGTCAATCTGTAGTTTGAAGGTGTTTCAAATAATTGATACACTAAATGTATAGCACAGAGTACAGCACCTGGCCTCTAATAATATATTTATTGATACTTATTATTATTTTTATTATTTTAATTTTTTATAAGAAATATTTGAGTAAGATACAAAACTTCATTGATTTCTCACTTCTGCACAGAATTCTATAACAAGTGTCAGTCTTCAAATTCCCCACTCTGTCCACAGAGGAGTTCTAAATATATATATATATTTTTTTTCATTTTTTTAAGGAAGATTAGCCCTGAGCTAACTGCTGCCAATCCTCCTCTTTTTGCTGAGGAAGACTGGCCCTGAGCTAACATCCGTGCCCATCTTCCTCTACTTTATATGTGGGACTCCTGCCACAGCATGGTGTGCCAAGCAGTGCCATCTCTGCACCCGGGATCCCAACTGGCGAACCCCAGGCCGCCGAAGCGGAATGTGCGCACTTAACCACAGCGCCACTGGGCCAGCCCCTAAATATATTTTTTTTCTTGGGAGTTGATGCTCCCTAGGATTTAATGATTTATTAGACATTAAGGTAAGCCAAGTTTTCGACCCTTTCCTCCTATAGATTCCAATCAATTGCCAGCAGACGCAGAGAGCCACCTACCAACCTAGAGACAGCACTGGCTTTGTTATTGCTACATGCAACAACAGAAAACTCAGACCTCCCATCTCAAACCCCAAATGGAGCACTGTGATGAAAAGTTCTGGTGAGTCGCTGGCAGATTGGGAGCAAATGGGAGGGGTAATGCTTTGCTTGAAGAAGCAACAGACAGAAGGAAAGAGGGAGTGAGAGAAGAAGAGAGGGAAGGAGAGTGGGAATTATAGAGGACTGCTCTCTTCTTTTAGTCAAAGGAAACTCCACCAATCTTTGGGGCATGGCCCAGAGGATGTCAGGTTCCTCAATCTCGCCAACAGGTAAAGCACTCCACCTCCTCTTCAGGGAAGGCCGCAGAGGAGAGGTAGCAGAAACTTTCACTCTAATATCCTTCTCTCCCAGGCAGTGGATCAGAAGTCTCATTCCCTTTATGGAAATATGAGATGAAGGAAATGAGCTCTGTTTCAAATAAGAGCCACAGCCTACTACCTTAGATGTTTTTATAGTTACCCTGAGCCAAATCCTATTTCCTTTGTCTCTTCTTCTAATTCCTCTAAATCAGATTGTGTGGCATGAACTTCAGAATGCACACTGCAGCTAAACACAGAATTCCAGTTGGAGTCCATGCATAGCTGTCTGGTGCCCTTCCCACACAATGCCACGAAGGGCTTTTCTCCATTGTCTATGGGGCCCTGGTCCTCTTTCTGCCACTTTTCCCTTCCCTTCTCCATCCCCCATCCTTATATCTCTCCCTCACATCTCCCCTCTGCCCAAAGCAATTCAAATCAGCAAATATTTATTGACCCCTATTATGTACTTAGGTGGAGAAAGGGTACTTTCTTTACTTGAGTCAAACACACATATTTAAATAAAACATATAACAGAATCTTCAGAGGACATTATATCCATTATATGATGTCTCACCATAGGACTTCTTATTGATTTGTTCTCTTCAAAATTTCATACTAGAGACAGTGATTGCAGTGATATATGTAAACCTTTGAGTTTTGCTCACTGGTTTTATTCACAGAAGGCTGAAACTGGCACTTTGTCATTCCAGATTCAGATTCCAGATTAGCTCAGCGAGCTGTAGTGTTATGTACTTTGACATCACAGATAGTCAGGCACTGCAGGTAAATTATAGAGCGGTAACGGCAGGCTTAACTAAGGAGTTTTTTTGTTTTTTGTCTTCCTTCAATTGAAATTCTTCCTAAACGATGATTTTATTATCTCAATGGTTTAGAAATATGCATTTGCTCCTATTAATGTTAATAAATCTGTCTTCACATCCCAGTTTCTCACAATGAAATTAAAGTCTTAGCTTTAAATGAAGATGTATTTTTCAAATATTAAAAATGTTTAGTTCTGAATGAATCAATGTTTTATCAAAACAAAAAATAAAACAAACTTGGAACATATTACTCTCTCTTACATGGAATCTAAAATCTTCTTAAATGGTGGTTAATTCTTATCTTCAGTCTGATCAAGGAAAGGCCAGTAAGGCAACGTGGGCAGGCATAGTGCTGTCTGAATACAAAATTTTTAAAAAGAGGAAAGATTTATATTCTCTCATGTATGATTCTCTGTTTAGGAGAGAAGGGTCTGGTGAAGTCCAGATAACACACACTGAATTATTAATACAAGTTTAATTTAAGTTCAATTTAGATATAAGGAAGGAAATGAAGTATACTTCCATTTGCCTAACTGTGATTATTATATGATATGAAAAGGTCAAATAATTAAAATGGATCCCCATTTTAAAACTTAAGGTTTTCTTTGTCAAATTTGCCAATGCAATTTAGAATATTTGTTAAAACTAGTAATTCATGAATCAAAGTGATAATCTAGGTGATAATTAGTAAACACTAAACTTGAAAAAATAGAATTACTGTATTTATTTCATGTCTGGCCAAGAATAAAATATATATATATATGTATGTATATGTATATAAAACAGTCCTATAAATATAATCATGCCCATATGAAAACCTGAAAGAATTTAAGATGCTTATAAATATTCACATGGGAATACTAGTTTTGCTGATTGGAAGAAATAGATTTTAAGTGTTTGAACAAGTCTGAGAAATTTATATTTTCATTTGTTAGGAGGTTTTGAACTGCAGGTAACAATATCCAAGAAAAAGTAGCATAAGCAGTAAGGATGATTATTCTTATGGTACAAGACAATCATAAGAAAGGAAGACAAGGGTTGGTTCAGAAGCTTAAAAATGTACGGTTTCTGAGTCGTTTCTTCTGTAATTCTCTCGACCTTCTTTTCAGTTGTAAGATGGCTACAGAATCTCAAAGCATTGCATCCTCGCACATCAATATCTAAAATTAGGGGAAAAACTAGGCCTCTTTTAACACGTCTTTTTATTTTTTTGCCAGGGTAGAAAATTAAAGACCCAGGAGGCATTTCTTCTAATCCCATTGGCCAGAACTAGGTTATATGTCCATCCTCGACTTCAGAGAGACCAGGAAAGTGACTATCATGCAGATGGGCTCTCAGAAAAGGAGTGGGTGGCAGAGGCTCTGTGTAGGCAACCTGGTGTCTGCCAGCAGCATGGGATGGTAGTGATAAGTGTGAGTTTTGGGGCCAAACTTCCTAGGTTTGAATCCTGCCATATCCATTTCTAACCTGTGTGATCTTCAGAGATTTTTTTTAATCTCTTGAGGTTTCAATTTCGTCATCTATAAAATGGGGACAAAAATAGTGTCTCCTTCAATTAATGTAAGCTATTGTTTATTATAAAATATTTGGTTACAGTTTATATAGTAAAACATTGTGCTGTTTGATTAACTCTGAACTAAAACTTTGAATCTCTTTAAGTGATTCTTTAGAGATATAGAAGCAGGCATGTCAATTTTTTAGAAATGCAAAGTATGTTAGAATGGCAAGTGAAATTATATTAATTCAATCTTAATGGTCTCTATAACTAATTAATAGCTGTGTTAGACTCAGTGAACTCCAAGGTACTTGCTCTGCCATCCCCCAACCCCCATAACAATAGAAACTGAGTACAGTGCCCAGTGACTCAGTCTCCAGTTGGCCTCTGAGTATAAGGAAAATATGCACTCATTTAGTGTCCCTGAGTTACAAGCTAGAATCCTGCTCCAAATCCCCAACCCCATATATGTGTGTGTGTATGTATACATGTATAAATACACTCATATATGTATATATGATATACAATATGCAATATTGCAGTTCTTTCCTTTAACATTGGAACAATTACACTCTAACACTGGAACAAAAGAGAGTAATTCAAGTAGAGATATTAACTTGGTTTATAAGAAGAAATCCTAGTGTAGGTGTTGGTAGTTATCAATTAATAATTATTTGTTGAAGACCAACTGTAAGATGTTACAAAAGAAGTACCAAATTCATCTCTGCCCTTAAGATGCATATAATCTACCTGAAGAGTCCAACATGCAACGAAATCAATGTGGTGCTAAATTCTATTGCACTGAATCTGGTTGCGAGAAGTTTGAGAAGGCAGAGATTAGGGTGGACTAGAAGCACTGCACAGGAATCAGGAGGTCATGGAGCTCAAACTCTTCCTTAGATGGGAAAGACAAACGATCAAAGGCCCCAGGGCATGGTTAAGGATGGTCGGGTGCACTGGTTAGATGAAGAAATGTAGAAAAAAGTGGAATATTTGTTTTGAGAAAGATTAATGGATTAAATAAATATTTACTGAGTGCCTACTATGTGCCAAAGTGCCTACCAGGTAATAAAGATGCAGAATCCAGTAAGAAATGGTCCCTGCACTCAAGCAGCTAGATTGAATGCTTGTATTAGATTAAAGGAGGAGGAGGCAGATAAAAAATTTCATGTGAATTAATGAATAGGTCTGATTCTTGGTTATTTATTGATATTTATGAATCAAGTCCTCTAAAATAATTACATAACATGTTGATATCCTTTTCCATAATATACAAAATAGAATAATCATGTCAAATATAATTCAAAAGAGAAAAATAGTAAAATCAATATAAGAATTAGTTTATCTTATGTCTCTCCCAATAGAATATCTTCTATTTATAATAAGATGATATAATTATAATAAGATGATAATATTGGTACTGAACATTTATTGTATATTCACCATGTGCTAACCACCCTTAAAAATGATTTAAATTTATTAATTCATTTTAACCTTTCAACAATCTAATGTGGTAGGAATTCCAGTTCTCAATTAATCAATAAGGAAACTGAGGCCCATCAATGTTATATAACTCACCTGAGACGACAGAGCTGGTAACAAATAGAAGCCAATCTCTGAAAAGTCTGGTTCCAGAGACCATCCATTTAACCACTATTCTGTATTTCATTTATGAAATTTAAAATGAACACAAAATCCAAGTATTGAATCTTTTCCAATATATGGAAAGTTTACCCAAAATTTTAGAGGAACACATAATATTATTGTTCTTTAATAACAGCTTTTCTTGTTTGTTCACTAAAATTTGTTTTTAAATTTTCACATTTCTACTAAGATGTTTTATAAGTATGACTGTAATCTGTGCCCAAATTCTTATTTTCAAAGCTTAGTATATATGAAAGAATATTGCAGTTTTGGCCTTTATTTGGTGATATCAAGGATAACAGAATCAATTTTACTATAAATACAACATGTGAAGAAAGATGTTCAACATCAACGCTCTAGTCATTCAGCCTGACATTTCTTTGTGAAGTGGGCAGAAAATTAAATTCCCTCAAATTAGAGGAGAAAATCACAGACCATGAATAGTAACAAGTCCAATGACAGTTGAGGTCATGCTTCCACTGAAGTATGTGTGAATTTTACCATATGAGCTTCATTCATGGTAATGGGAATTGTACAATTGTCCTTCTTAATGTGATTTGCGTCGTTACCCCTTACCATCCTCAAAATATCAAATTTTTCCTGGCTTTTTACGTTGGTTTTATAGAATGACATTATCATTATGTATTTGTTTGAAAAGCTGAAATTAACTTCATTAAGTTTCTTTAGTTTTAATTTTTTAAGCTGTTATCCAACCACTCCCACTCCCAACCAATATTCTGATATTCTAGATCTTGACTCTTTTGAAGTATTCTAAATTTTAAAATAAGTACTTAAAATGGGAACACATTAATTATTTTTTCAGTATCCAGATTTTTACAGCAAACATTTTTTGAGGCCTGTTTGAGACCCCAGTGCATTCTTCTGGGGTCCTTAGGAAATAAGAAGATAAATCAGATGCCTTGACTTCAAGAAACTACTGGTCAGGTACAGAAGGTAAGAAATGAAAATGTCATATCTAGCCAATAACTAAGTCAATATATTGCCTTTATGAAAATCAGTAAAAGGTGCTTCATACCTAGGAGAGAAACAGCTGAATGTTCGAGGTCTAATAAGATTAGAAAGCTTAGATTTCACCTCCAACTTGCCTTCTGGGGAGAGGAAGATGGCATAGGTGGGGAGGGGTGGCCATTGCAAAGAGAGTGAGTTTCAATACCACTCACTACGAGCAAGGAAGCACAATGTTCAGTGGAAATAATGCATAAAAAGCAAGTAACAAAACTGCCTGGCATGTGATAGGCACTCCGTGAATATGAATTGTCTTTCAGGAGGAAGGAGAAATCTCTTTGAACTAGAGATCAAGGTAATTTCATTAAAGCATCGTGAGTCAGGGTATGAGGACGTGAGGGAGAGACAATTCAGGCCTAGGAAGCAGCATGAACAAGGAATGGAGGAAGGTAAATGAGGCTCAAGAACAGATCCCTAAGGGGAGTAAAGCACCTCCATTGGGAGTTTAGAAATGGTGAGGGCATTTTTGGTTGTCACAATGACTAACAGGTGCTGTTGGCATTCACTGCACTGAAGCCAAGGAGGCTAATGATTCAGTAATCAGTGCCACACAACAAAATGTTGTCCCTTCAAAAATGCCTATAGCACTCCAGCTGAGAAAAACTGGAGGATACAGCTTATGAAAGGAAGCAGTGAGAAATGAAGTTGGAAAAGTGGGCTCCAATATCACACTGGACATCAAATGCCATGCAAAGAAGTGTGTCTTAATTGGTAGGCAATGGAGAGTCTGAAAGTTTTGGTATTGACGAACCATGTGATAAGTCGTTGAAAGTCTTGAGAAGAGGAATATTATGATTCAACAAGATGAATTTGGCATTTATTGGCAAGGTGATGGAATTGGGGAAAAATTGGCAGTAGAGAGACCAGTCAGGAGGAATTGTGGGGCAGAGAGAAGGAATAGGAGGGCTTGCTGGCAATGTCAATTTCTCCATGGAGAGACGCTGGGATCCCAGTATCTTTCTCATATTCTTTTCCTCTGTAGGGCAACTCTTTTTTTTTTCTCTTGGAGATCATTAAACAGTGAAACTTTCAAGTTTTTCTGAGAGCCTTGAACCTGAGAAGGAGAGGAAAATTCTATCTAATCTTTCAAAGCCAGAATTTCTTCTACCCTATTCTTTAGTCTGTCACAATAACATTGCCTTGAGGGAGATAGTGGGAAAGCAAGCGTCAGAAATGCAATTTCAGCAGCGCACCTCACCCTGATTAGCTGTAAAAAGCAAGTGCAGGAGCTGCTGCTCTGGGGCTACACACATGAGGCTGTCTGTCAAAACTGACACTGCTCCAGTCCTACATGGCAAAGAGCTACTAGCTCCGAAATACCTGGAACTGATAGAATGAGTGATACACACACACACACAAACAGAAACACACACCCAGACATAGGCATTCATGCACACTCTTTACATCTTTCTTTCCTAGAACAAAATAAAGCAATGTGGCCAACTAATGACTCTGAGAACATTTATAGACTTTGTATTTCTTTTTTGAATTTATCTTTAAAAATTCAAAGAGCTTAAGACTGTTTCTTCCTGAGTTTGCTTTAAAGCACGAGCTCAAAATGATGGATACACATGGCCAACCACACTGGCCAGCTCTGTACAAAGGGCACTGATGGCTAGCTATGTAGAGTGTGCTGTTGGAACCTGTCACAAAGCCATTCGTGTTCTTGAAAATGTTCTTGTGTGACTTCTTAGATGAGTGTGTATAAAAATCATTTGATTTGTGTTACGTTAAAGACACCCAGGAATTCATTGCTCTCCAACTACATAAATCATGATGCTCAATACGTTAATTACATGTTGCTTCAAAAAGGATTTGCTATTTTCTTTTTTCACTCTGCAGACTTTTAGGTTCCCATTTATTTTTGCGTGTCATTTTGTATTTTATGGAATTCTAAAAAGTCTCTACTTACTATTTTCCTTCTCAATTAAAGAAAGGTTGTTCTGCATCAAGAGTTGCAAACTCAAATCCACAAACTTAAGCTAACAGGTTGCAGAGGGGACTGTGGTAAACCAGGCAGAGCACACTTGACTGAAGGCATTCACATTCACTCTTCTTAACAATCACCATGGAGACACACACGGATGTGTTGGCTGCAATGGACCCATGGACTGCAAGCTTGGGATTCCAGACAGTAACACTTCCTTCAATTCTTTAATTGTTAATGGGGGGCTCCACATAGCACAGTTCATGGGGTTATTCTCTTTGTTGGTTAGAGGTAGTATCCTCTAATGCTGGAACTTCTGAACTTCCTCTGTAGACTCTAGAAAAGAGGTGTGGTGATGCAGTCTCTGTCTCAACAGGAAAGACATTAACACCAGGGTTTGTGGGACTTTTTACCAAGAACTGGGCCTTGTTTTCGCTTCTGAATGGGCCTCCCTGGCTGTCAGTTAACCAAGGGGCAACGACAAGAGGTGGAGACTCAGAAGACTTTTCTCAATATCAGCTGGCTGCCAACTTGCTGGTAGTTACACAAACCACAAACAACAATAGCCAAGATGCCAGAAAGAAATTTACAGCAATGGGCAGAGTATGGTAACCATAAATCTTGAGTACATGCATTATTTTCTAAGTTTATTCCCTGAAGCACAATGATATTTCCACTAATTAAGTTTAGTTCCATACCTAGCCATTTAAACTCACTCAGCAATTAGTCATTGTCTAACTAGGTGTAAGAAAATCTTCTCCAGGTTAATTATATTTTGCATAAAAGAGAATTTTCTATGCGATCTTCTTTGGGTTGCCCATTAGATATCCATTTATTTTTACCACTCATTTATTATTTTATAGACTACTGTAAAGCTTATATTCATTCTTTACATAAAGAAAACGTAAACAAAGCCCACACTGCCATTTGTTCCCAGTATTAAAAATAATCTCTGACTTTCATAAACGAGGCTCAAAATCAAAGAGCTACTTCTTGAAGAATAAAATGAATAGGATTGTGCCCACTTATTGCTGCAACAAATAAAGGAAATATATATAAAAGTCCTACTGTGTGCCACATACTCATATGCCTCTTGAAAATTTTATACTAATTTGATTCTCCTAACAACTTTTAAGCATATTTTATTAACATAGGTGAGCAAACTGTGTAACAGAGAATTTATATAACTTGGACAATTTCACACAGCTAGAAAGAAAAGAGGATTCAAATGCAGGTTGCTCCAGTTCCACAGAACATTGTGCAATTTCAAAATATCTGTAAAATTACCATTCCCTCATTAACCAGTTTTGTCTTTCCAAAGCCAGGCAATTGCTTTGATTTGCTTTGTCTTCCATGAAATTGCTAGTTGTAATGTATTGTGAGGTGCTCTTGTATTATTTTATTTTCATGTAGCCATCAGCATGGGTACTGAAAGCTGAATCAACAGCAAGAAGGTTCTGACTATTGCTCACTCACCTGAAGGATAACTACAGATAGAGAAAAAGGACATATTCAAAATTTGAACATTTTGGATTACTTTCTTATTGAACAAAAAAAACAGCCCTTGTAAAGAGATTCTTTTTGCAAGGATAGAATAATTAGAGATATCTTCAGAGAAGAGCAATTCTGGAAAATATAAACCAGGAACATATAAAAGCTCACCAGGATCATAAAGATCCTGGGATTCAGAAAATATTCATGGGTTCATTTCCGAAGGAGGCATAGGTAAGCACAATCCAGTGTGTCAGAGGTTAACATAGGGAGCTGGTTACAAAAGGAACTCTGGTGGCCGGCCCCGTGGCCAAGTGGTTAAGTTCGCCTGCTCCACTTCGGCGGCCCAGGCCCAGGGTTTCGCTGGTTTGGATCCTGGGTGCAGACATGGCACCACTCATCAGGCCATGCTGAGGTGGTGTCCCACATAGCACAACCAGAGGTACTCACAATTAGAATATACAACTATGTACTGGGGGACTTTGGGGAAAAAAACTAAAAAAAAAAAAAAAAAAAAAAAGGAGCTCTGGAAGTATCTCTCTAGGTGGGATAGGATTGAAAACCAATGAGATATAAAAGTTCTAAGTATATACTTTGCATCAACTACTCTCTTTTTAAAATAATTTGTTAGTAGCTCATTACCTGCCTTCATTCCCTTAGACAATTTCAGCAAAGTCAATTTAAAAACTTACAAATATCTAAAGAAAACCTTGCTTTCTATCTAGATCAATGAAAGGAAATAAATTCTTGCATTTTTGAAAACTGTTCATTATCCCTCATCTGAAAACACTAACCATCTGTTTAATTTTGTAAACAGCCTCATCTAAAAGTCAAAGATTAAACTGTATTTTATTCCTTTTACTCTTCTCTCCCTAGAATATGAATATAAAATATAATATTTGTTTTCAACAGTTCTTTAAGGAGGGCTAAGATGAAAAGCTAGCTTAAGAATTTCTTTTTCTATACTGTATCCTGATTAATATAATTCTATACTAAAAGTAAACATAACTCCAGGAATCCTGGAATTGAATCACAATTTGCTATGGCTTATTTGATGATATATCAAATGGAACTCCTTATTATCTAATACTCAGTACATCTACACGAGATTGAAAAATAATGTTTCATAATGATGAAGACATCAAAAATCCTCTGTGCCTTCTGAATTTTCCAAGATTGAATTATATTTAAAATAGTTTGAATTATGAATGTTATTTATGGCCTTCTAGCTTCCGGTTTGAGTAGAGATTCTAAGCGATAAATAAAAGCACCCCAACACGCACATTCATTTTTGGCAAGGAAGCATGCAAGAGAGGACATGGAAGAGGTTACTGAGGGACTAAGAACATTCAAATCTTATTGCCAAGTTTGTACTTCCCCTATGTTCAAGAAGAACGTAAATCTTCTTGAACAAACTCTATAGTATAGGAAATACCTGATGAATCAATGATAGTAAATTTTTATGGTATAATTTCAGGAGAGAGGTTGTGTCAAACATACGTGTATATATATATAAACCAAAACTATAAATTCTAAAGAGGAGGCCTTGTCAGTTTAGTTTACTGCTGTACCCAGGCTACCACCCTGAGTGACAGAGAATAGGGATTCAGTTAATGTCTAGTATTCAGCGGTGATGAACAATGATTGAACAGATGCTACAGAATGGGAATTCCAGTACTTCTCAGAGTTTTGGATTAATGTATCTACTTTTATAGAGCCGTGATGCCTGTGTTTGGAACTCAGTTATTCCTCCTAACACTACTATTTTCATTAAACATTTCAAAACAAATTAAACACTAGGTGAAGGTCCTTTGACTCAAAACCAATTTAAATCCTTTTCTAATTGATAAACTCTGGATCCTGGAAAAAAAATCTATTTCAATTATTTCCTTAAACATGGCACTTACAACATATATTTGAAGCACACTGTACCCTAACTTCCCCTAAAAGGCAATTCAAAGTTCAATCTCCTTCAAAATACAATGTCTGCTTTCTTAATGAAGTAGAGACTTGAATCTCTCAGCCCAATATTTCATATATGAAGCAGAGAAGCATCAGGCAAGGCTATTCCACTATTGACCTTCTGGCGCTAAAGTCTTCTTGAACAAGATTTAAGTTCCTAGAACAAGGTTCTGACATGAATAAGAAGGTTAATAAATATCTGTGAATTGAGTAGTCCATGAATGTTATGGAAAAAACTGTTTAAAAAATATAATGTGGTTTATAATTTCAATAGCTATGTACAAATGAATTGAAAATGATTAAAAACAAGCTATGAGTCAGGCTGAATGTACACAATAAAATCTGATTTTCAATGCCACAAGAATCAAGGCAGACAGAGATTCTAGCAAACCACTTCCCATTCTCACAATATATGTTTTTAATGTATGACTTTGTGATTTCAAATAATTTTAGATTTAATTAGACTGCAATAATTCTCTTAATGCAAGTTATACAGTTTTATTACTATTATGATCATGAGGTGGCCACAATAAAAATACACAAATTAGTCTTACTGCCTATCTAATTCTTTCCTGAAGGTCTAAATCTACATCTACCTATCTATCTATCTATCTATCTATCTATCTATCTATCTAATGTAAATGTTATACACATCATGATTGTCTTTATGTTTGGCAAACATTATTCAAATTGATCTATATGAAATAATTCAATTTAAGGCTGAATAAAGTGAACAATTATTACCAAGTGGATACACCAAGAATCTTACCATGAGTATAAAATGTTCCAGGAAAGCATCACAAAATTGTTCCATCACTATGGCCAACTCCTGATAACATCAGGATTGAATTTTTCTCAATTACTGCTATTATCTACCTTGTGAGATTCCTAGTACTAAATTAAGCACCAGATCACACACTGCTACACATCCAAATTGTCTCCTGGAGAAAACGAGGCTGCCTAGGGACACCTTTGATTGGAGGTGGGCTGGTCCTCTATAAAGTCTCTTCAGTTTCATAATAACTTGTCAAGCGTGACAGTTGCTCATCTAGTTTCTAAAGCATATACCTTACCTTCCATGAGAAAAATGAAAGCCAAATCTTCCAGACTTTCATAATGTAGCACAATCCAGAATCTCTGCTCTTCAATTTCTAATTCCTAAGTCAGGGAAGTGACTCTTAGGGAGCATTATCTAAGAGGCATGCATTCCCAGAGGGACTCCAAAATTTATTATTGGATAAAGTAGGATCACATCTGTTTGGTCATTCAGAATTTGACTACACAGAACTAACGTGATAGCTCCGGTTTGTTTCCAGTGGCTACTACAAGATAAAAACAGTTTCAAATCTAGAAACATACTTGCTATATTATTCATTATCTTATATGGAAATAGGTGAAATAAATATATCACTATACTGTTCAGTATCATATATGTAAACACATAATATAGCTTTAATTAATTTTATCTGATTACTTAAAATTTATCTTTAGGAGGTTAGGATATTATTATATTACCAATGTGATTTCTGTTCTTGTTTTTTTGTTTTTTACCTTATGCTCCTTCCCCTAATTCAAAGTGTTAGAATGTTCCATCCTCATTGTCTCAAGTACTAATTGACACATTAGAAATAAAAAGAAATAAAATTTAGCTATTACATTTTGAGTTTCAAAATCCAAAAGATTTGGAAGAATGAAGAGTGAATAAAAGAAGTTGTTCTTCCCATTTCGGTTCCTTCTCCAGGGCAAAATTCCATAGGCTAGGAAGAAAAAGAAAATGAGAGGCAAAAAAGAAGAGTCTAGATATTTGTGGCATCACTGAGAAAGGATGTTTGCTTCACTGACACTGCCCCAGTGTTGGGAGAGAATGACAAAAACTTCAAATGAATTGGGGCTCTCTAAAAGCAAGATTTGACCAGGCATGTGAGCCAAGAGCAGTTCACAGAGTTTTCCTTAGCCTAGAGCTGTACAGGAGAGGCAAAATTTCTCCGGTGAGAAATACACAGAGAGCCAGCAGGCTTAATGTGTCCTTGGAATGAGGACAAGGAGGCTGCAGTGGCAACCTGCAAGGACCAATGACCACAGACCAGACTGAAGGGAGGAAGTCTCGGTGGGTGCCAGCAGGGATAGCTGATGACACTGAGGGCCAGATGGCCCCCCACCTGGCATTTTGTAGACACAGTCCTGGAGGAGAGTCAGTTAGGGCTGACTGAGATTGAGTTTCTGCCACTTGATGGAATTGGGGCCCAGAATACAAATTAAGTTCAGCTAGAGAGAAACATAGAAAACTGTGTTTCTTGCATGCTTGAACACCTGAGCTTGTGCACTGAGGCTTCTCTCTGTTCCAAGTCTATGAATGACATATAGGACAACTCATTGATCAAATGTTGCATTCTAATTATTGTATTTACATAATATATCATTTTATTTACCTACTATTTTCTATTTCTTATCATAATTCTTTTATTTATAGATTACCTCTCATTCCTTAATCTTAGTACATATCAAAATATATTAGGAGAATATTTGTCTATCCTGTGTTTCCTTTTTTACTTATTTTTCTTATACTTCTTTTAAGCTTGTCAACAATGATGACGGCCAATTTTTACTGGAAATAATGTGTTCTTTTTATATATGATAGCAACAACAGTTTATCAAGCTCAAAAGTATAATAAAGGTCTATGGTCTTCCCTTCTCTCACTGTTTGTGTCTTTTTGTTTTGGTTTCAAGCACTGTAATTCTCAAGCCTGTAGTCATATTGTAATTGATTATGATCAGCATTTCAGGCTACATGCTCTACTTTTAGACCAATTTACCAACATTTTCATCTGATTAAATGAAGTATCCCATGGCTGCAGATTCTAAATTCTGGGCATTAGTTTTCCTTAATACAGTGCACAGTGCCTTAACAGTGTGGTAAACTCTGTTAGAGAAGCTGAGAAAACACACTCATTGTCCAAATACTCAAATAAACAGACATACTCCATTGGAAAGGGAAGCGAGGATGGGCTCTGTGGGGGACGGCTATGCATGTATACAATGGTTATGCCAGAAGGAATGAGAGTTCAGTTTAGTTGTTTAAACTCTTTTTTAATTCTGTTATTATTATTAATGTCCAATCTAAGGTCTGATGGGTTCTAAATTGTGTATGAAAGCACAATTAATTTTTAATAAGGTTTTTCATTTGTTATAACCATTCCTCACGTCACGCTTTATGCTGTCTCCTATAAAAATGAGATGATTTCCTTACTGCCTATCTGGTTACTTTTAAATTTTAGGAAACACTGGCTTTCTAAATTATAATGTAAAGTAGAATGAATAGGAGGGTAGCTAGTCTAAAATTTATTTTTTTTATAGTTCACACATGAATTTTAATATTTGCAAGAGAAATTATTTGTTTTCCCCTACAGACTTGAGGTGAATAGTTTTCCACCATGCAAATATATCACATTCCTTTTTTTAAAAAGTCTGCCAGTCCTGTGAGTCTTGAATAGAAGACAATGTGTCCTCTGACATCTACTAATGGACAATGATCGCAGACTAGTGCAGGTGGGAAATGCTATTTCAGGGTAATAGCTCACACCTGGAAAGGTCTATTTTTTCTCTAGGACCTTTTTACACAGTGGTGAAATAAACTAATTAGGTCAAAGCAACACATTGGGACCCATGAGCTCTGACGATCTCTCTCAGTTGTGTCCCCACAAGAGGCCACTGTCCAAAGGCAAACAAGCAATAAACTCCAACCAGAAATAGGAGCTCTTGATTTAACTGTTTCTCCTTTCAGTGTAGCTGCCACTATGTTTCACTGCACTTGAATTCATGCACTGTTCACAGGGGAGGAAATTGGGATAAAAGGATGAAGAAGATTCAGAGAAGCAAAAAGAAACATGGAAGAAATGTTTTTTTCTAAAACCACAGCCTCTGCTCAGACCCAAGTACTATGAGTCCCTTCTCAGGAGAGAGAGTATGCACAACTAGGGGTCAGGAACTTGATTCTTCAGCTGCTCCAGGCTTCTATGGAAACTCCACACTGGCAGCAGTCAAAGAGACAGAATAGCCAGGCATGGACACACCTGCTTTTATTTCATTGATAATATCACCCTCAGCACAAAAGAAAAAAACGTCACAAAGTAAAACCAACAAGAACTTGCCATCTTTCCTCTGATAGATCCCTCCTGTGGTTTAGTCAACTCTCCCAGGAAGCTTGGCCTCACCACAACCCTTAGCATACAGGTGGGCCATCTCAGGCAGTAAAACATCCAACAATATTGGACCCATCCTTACTTGTTTCACCAGTGCTCCTTAATGCAATGAAGCAAGTTCGTCTTTGACTCTCTCAGGGCCCTTAACAAAATATTTTCTGGCTATTACTTCCCTTACATATCATTTGGGTACTTAAATTTTCCATTCATTTAACAGATGGTTAATGATCATCTATAAAACACGAATTGTGCAAAAACTAAGGAAATGCAAAGATTTAAGACATTCTATGCCCTCCAAAGTGAGGAAATAGTTAAAAATGTATTTCTTTAAAAACATAATAGGTATAAAAACATAATTTTTAAATTAGAAAAGTAATAATCTCATCATATCTAGGCATATCTAGGATGAATGAGCAAACATTTAGTGGGGTTAAACGTAGATTCATCCCGAGGCCACGTATTTTAGGAAATAGAACTGATCAACAGGGATTTATACTGTCATATGAAGTAATAAGTCTCCCATCACTGCACATATCCAAGCTCTCAGGAACAGGTGGGAATGAAAGACTCTGTATGAGTGTGAGTGAGTGAGTGTGTGTGTGTGTGTGAGACAGAGACAGAGAGAGAGAGAGAGGGAGATGGTGATGGTTGAAGTGAGCCATCTTTGATGTCTGTCAACAGACATAATTCAAATGCAGTACCAGATAATGTCAAAGTTCAAGTCCTAGCTATTTATGGTAAATATGAAACTTAGGGTTAAGGGCAAGAAAAATTAATGATGAGGCTGAGTAACCTGGAAGCTTCCCTTCCCCCAAAGGTTCTGGACAACTCTCCTTTCTCATCTGAGACAAGGACTGAAGATGTTCCATTCCCTGTATGCTGAAAAGGCAGAAGCTTCAGGTCTTGCCCCCATTCCTCACCCACTGCAGTCCACTGACTCTGCTTTCAACAAGCTCACCATAACCAGTCTCCTTGATGGTACTGAGGGTGCTTTTCTGTCCTTAGGTAATTGAATTCTCTGCAGTCATTGACATTCACTACTGCCTCCTTGAAACTGGTTTTGCTGGCCTTTCAAAAAAAGGTATTTTTTCTCCTCTTCTTCTATTGGACTATAAGCTCAGTGAAGGCAGGGACCATGTTTGTTTTATTTCTGTGTACCTAGATCTCAGCATAAATACCTAACAAAAAGTAGGTGTTCCTTACCATTCTTCTTTGCCAGCACATTCTCCTCTCTCTGGCCTTTAAATACAGGTATTTCTCAGGCTTTCTTTCTCTTTCGTTCTTTCTTTTTTTCTTTCTGTTAATCAATTATTGATTTCTTACTTGCTCTTTGACTTTGATGAATCATCTTCAGGATAACCACAAGTTCTAAACCCTCACAGCCAACATCTATGCTGATATTCTAAAGCTGGAGATGTTAAACGTTTTGGTCTCAGCAACCCTGTGGACACAGAAATTAATGAGGACCCCAAAGAACTTTTTGTTTATGTGTGTTGTATTTACTGATATTTACCATGTTAGATATTGATTATTGTCTTTAAAATAACAGTAAAACTTCTATTGCCCATTGAAAAAGCATCTTTTAGGATAAATGTCTTTGAAAGTAAAAATGCAGTAGAAGAGTGGCATTATTGTATATTTTTTGCAAATGCATGGTTTAATAGAAGGCACCTGGATATCTGCACTCAATCTTTTACAATATGCTGTTTTGTTTGAATTATGTGAAGAAAATGTGGCTTCAGAAAAATGTATAATTGGGAAAAGGCACACTATTTCAATAGCCTTATCAGATAATTATGGATATTCTTCTTTGATATTACACCAAAACTTGGCAAATGGTAGATGCTGAAAAGTTGATTTCAGTGTGGAATCTGAAAACAGATTGTTATGGACTGAATTGTGTCCCCCTAAACGTATATTTTGAAGCCCTAACCCCCTATGTGACAGAATTTGGAGACCAGGCTTTTCAAGAAGTCATTAAGATTACATGAGGTTATAAGGGTGCAGCCCTAACCTAAAATGACTGGTGTCCTTACAAGAAGGGGAGAGACACTGAGGATGCATATACACGGAGAAAAGGCTATGTGAGGACACAGTAAGCAGGTGGCTATCTGAAAGCCAAGGAAAAAGGCCTCAGGAGAAATCAAATCTGCTTGCACCTTGATTTTGATCTTCCAGCCTTTAGAAAAGTGAGAAAACAAATTTCTGTTGTTTAAGCTACCCAGACTGTGGTATTTTGTTATGGCAGCTTGGCAAACTAATACACAGATCAATGAAATCATAGAACTCCATAAAATTAAAACCCATTGGTCTAGCTTTTACTTTGAGTGGATCTTTTATCCATGCATAATTTTGTAAAATTATGCATAGGTCATTTGGAGAATATTAATTGACTGAGATTACAGATTTTCCAAACGTTGACATATTTCATTAGACTAAATCAAAAAGTCATATTTTTAAAAATATTATTCTAATTTCATCAAGAATGTGTTTATTAGATGTCAAGCTTACAGTGGCAGACACTAGTTTTCCAGCTTCCTGATTTTTACCTGAAAACTTCAATTTTATCATTGACAACAAATACAGTCAGTGGTCCTTCAAGTAAAGGGCTCATTTTAATTAAGTTTTACATGTCTACCAGATACCCAAATCTGAGCAATAATAGTTTGTCTATCAGTTGTTCTTTCAGATAAAAATGATGCTCCATGAAAAAACTGGATAGTTCAGCTCACAATTGAGACAACCACACAAGTGTTGTTTTTTTCCTTCTTTTTTCCTGGAGACAATCTGTATATAGCGCAAGGTTTTTTGTTTTTTTTTTTGTATACCACCCATTTGGTCACAGGATTATTAAAAACATGGACATTCAAATGTTATTTGTTAAATTTAGTGATTTATTTGCTTTTAAAAGCTTCCTTTGCAAGCGAAGAATATAATGGCAAGTGACTACTGTTAAACTGCCAAGACTTTTACCCACCACCGCTTTTGAACCATTAGTAAAAAGACCAACACAGTGCAAAAACTAAAATAACATCTTAGTAATGTTATAACATTAGATTTGATCTTGTGGATTCCCAGAAATGTCCCGGAAAATCCTAGAGGTCTATGGGCCACCTCTTGAGCTTGGCTTTTCCTTGGAAGCCTAACAATCAAAAGATCCAACACTGAGCTAATTTTCTTCCCTCTAGGACTGAGCCGCTCCCTCATTCCCATCTCATTGGTAGATACCACCATGTACATACTTCCTTAAGACTGCAGTCTAGAATCATCTCAATTCCCTGTTCTTGGGTTCTGTGATGGAGAATCAAGAGGAATGCAGGATAACAACTGTAGAGGCAAAACAGAGGACTTTTAAGAAATACTACAGGGGCTTATGTATTCTTTTCATACTCCAGAATTAAAGGAAAGAAATTGAAAAAGTTAGAAAATTAAGTTTGATTTTTGATTGAAATTCCATCACCACTGCTCCCACTTAGCTCAAAAAAAACCTCTCAATCAGATTACTTCAATACATCTCTAATTGTTACGCAATGCACCACCAGTCTTGCCTCCCTCCAATTTATTCCTCTTCCTAGATCCAGAGTTCATTGATTCAGTTACAAGTCTTTAGCAGTTCTCCATTTCCCTCAATACAAAGCCCAAAATACTTTTTCATAATTTAATACTTTCTAATTTACTCTAGTTAACTGCTCACTCTTTTGTCATTTACCACATCTACATCAAATTTTATGATAAAGCCAAAAAACCCTTCAGTTTCCTAAATGTGATATTCTTTCTCTCCAGACTCCTAGTCATCATACGTTATCCTCTTTGACTAGAATATTCTTTCTTTTCTCCTGATACTCATTTCCTACTCCTGCCCTTTTCATGCTATGGTTTCACCTTAGGTAACACTTCATCATAGTCCAATTCTACTTCCTGAGCATCTGTACATCTTTTATCATAGCATTTATTACAGTATATTGGAAGTGATTGTTCCATTGCATGTGGCCTTTATTAGACTGAAGCAGTATGAGAGCAAGCACTGTTAGTGGTTATCACACAATCAACTAAGGCAGTTACCTGTTGACTTGGTTTTATGGAATTTTAATTATAGAGTAGATTTTTAAAGAATGGATTGAGCTACATAATGTAAAACATCAAGATGAATATGATAAATGTGCTTTGTTTGAATGCCCTATGTTTAAGTGTTTATAATATTCAACTTGAAGAATACAGCTTTGTGAATTTAATAGGAATTGTTTTATATTGATACTGTTTCCATTCCCAAAACCTTCAAATAAGATGTAAACCAATTGAATTACCTAGAGCTTGTCAGATTTACCCTATAATGTAGTTCATTGTTACACAGAATGGGAACAGGGCAATTTTGTGATCATACAGAAGGATACGATTGCTACAAAAATGTATAATCTTGAAAGACCTTCAGATATATCAAAGACTGAAAGGAGGGAGAGACACATACAGGCGTCTTTCTCAATTGTTAGATAACTGTGTTATCTCTATTGAGAAAAGAGTCACAGCAGCGATGGAGTAAAAAACTACTCTAGTAGCAAACAAAACAAGAATCTTGAGTTTTTAACTAAAATATGTCAATATTATCTCTTTACTAGAGTTAAAGAATTTGTTGATATTAAGTTTCTTATAAATATGGATATACATTTTCTCACATATTTTCATACTCTTAGATTTTTATATTTGTTTCATATGTAAAAAAGTACACAACTGCTGTCAGCTTTTAATAGGCCATTCACTGTACTTGATACCAGAGCTTTGGCATTGCTATAGCAGTGGGTAAAATGTGGATATGCCCAGAAGAGTCCTTCCCATTTGTGGATGTTTAAGGCCTGAAGAGCTTTCTCATGTGGAGACCATAGGGGTTAGTCCAAGGTTCAGGCTAAAATTCATCAAGATGTCCTGGCTGGCTGAATTATGTCTGAGTGTGCAGTGCAGTCCATGGGGGCAGACTGACAAGGCTCTGCTCACTAAGGCAATTCCTGCGCAGTGGCAGGGCATAGGGGAAAAGGGGTGGGAGAAATGAACGATGTACTATGCCCTAGGAACTGGGGGTCCTTATGTTACTTAAATTTGTGTGAAATATTGACAGATGCTGGTTTATGATCAAAACAGTAAAATGACACTGACTGAAGGCAAGTAAACATGAAACAAACTGTGACAAAGACACAGGAAAACCTTGGAGGATTTGCTCTGAGACCACTCTCTACATCGAAGTAAACATGTATAAACGTGATAAGCTTAGAATGCCAGTCTGGGATTTTTCTGTATTGATCAGGTGCATTTGAAAATGAAGACATTTCCCTTGGATATTTTTCCACTGACCAGAAGTAATATTATAAATGTAAAGGAGACTTGTAAATAAAAAGCATATCACCCCTTCCAATATTCTCCAAAGAGAGTAGTGTATTCTAAGGTGGCAGGAAATATGATTAGAACATTTTAATTTAGCTTTGATATTTAACTTTTAAGAACCAAATTCAAAATTAAATTGATCATCAGCGTCTTGGAAACACAAAAATATAAATTGCTTTCCAATGTTATATAAGTCTCTTAGAACATAGAAAAATCCCACGTTCTTTCTTTCATTCCATCTCTATTAAATGGATATCCCTATCTGTGAGACATAAGAGAGTGTTATGAAAATTAAATTTTGCTAGGATTTTATATTTTTGAGAGATTAAAATGCAAAAACCATATTCAGTTTAAGGAAATGTTATATGTTGAAGCAATAGAGTTTAATGTTTATTTTATTCTTCCTTTCATTTAGTGAAGCACTATAATTGCATACAAACTTAATTATGTGCTCTTCTCATTTCAGACCTGAGAGATATTTTCTTATTCATTTAAAAAAATATAATTAATTTTTGATACTCCTAAGATAATTTAAACCTAAACGGAAAAGTTAAGAAGTACTATTTTTAGGACATTTCCTCACTTCCAAAATACAATCAGCAATTTATAAAAAATAAAAAGAGCTCAGGAATGGGGAAAGAATATAGGTGAGAGAGGATAGTAAAACAAAGCTGCTGAAATTTAGGAGGGAATTTTAAAATAATACAAAAGAAAGTTGTACCAGTTGAAGTGACTGAGAAGGCCAATTTTTCTACTCCCCACAAGCCAAGTGGAAACATGATCTGGCATGGCAATAGGACCAGGAATAATGTGCTTCCAGTACATGTATGAAAAGAATAATGCAACCTTGGTGAACGATGCCGTCTAGAATCAGAGAATGAGACTTCACAGCACGCTCACAGAACTGTGTTGCTATGCTAAAGAACAACAGAAGAATTTCAGGAGAGTTGAGTTACAGGTAAAACCCTGGGACAGAGCATCAGAATAGAAAATTTCCACAGTATAAGGTAGCTAGAATGTACAGCAGTGGTAGCTGCAAATTCAATAGGTGATGTTGGCACTGGGGGCACCATAAAGGCGGAATTTATGTGTTTATTTCAACTATTTAATCACTGTATGTCACACCCCTTAGCATATTAATTCCTCAGAAAATAGTTGTTGATTGAATAAATGTTGAGAAACACATATCTGTGGCCTTGGTAGTGCTGTGTGTGTATAACGTGTACACGTGCACCCATGTGTGTCTGTGTGTATGTTATATCCCATGTTTTCATTCCAATATCCCTTTGCTAAGTGGCAAAATGTTCTGTATTAGGGGAGTGGGTAGGGAAAGACACATTTCTAGTAACCTAGATGGAGGGGGTGAGCCAAGAAATTACTGTTTATTACTGAATTTTTCACTCCATTTTATGCTCAGTTTGCACCTGTTATATAAATACAAACATAGCACAGAAGAGCATAAGGAAGAGGAAAAAGAATATACAAATGTGCAATACAATGAAAATTACTACTATAACTACGTACATCTCTGAAAAAGAACAGGGAGAGAGAAATGATTTTGAAGTTTCACTATAAAAATGGAATCAATTTGTTCCCCCTTTTAGTAAACTCTGCCTTGAAATATTTTTCGCAGGCCAAATCTATGAGAACAGCAGATATTAACTGTGGAAATAAACTAGCAAAATGCATGTCACACTAAAGCACAAATATAGTTAGCTCTGTCTCGAAGCTGGGGAGAAAATAATGTCCTTCGCTAATTTGCCTTTAGATTAAGGGGCAGATTAAGCTTCACTTCACATCCATTGTCAAGTAAGCTGGCAATTTATTTGTAACTTCATTTACTTTTATGCCTCCTATCATTTTCCTTAGTAGCTAGGTTCAGATTTCTTACATGGGCTGATTTGTGGACTCTGCTTATGAAGAAGATGAGGCCAAATCCATCTGTTTATTAAACAGGGAATCTATTTTAGGAGACATTTCAAGCAACTGTATAGCTCCACATCAAATCCATCTTTCTTCCTATGGAATCTGTTCTTGGCTTCCAGAGCGAGGCTTATGACCATTCACAGAAATGAATGTGACCAAAATATCCCACGACTTTAATTTGTTGTGACTGATTGCATGGTAGTGCTGATATCACCATCTTAATTAGTTGCTGCAAATTGTATCTGACAAACCATTAGATAACACATTCACTCTTTTCATAGAAGTCTCATGCTGAATCAGATTCTTTACATACTTTATCTCATGAAGTTTCATTCACTTCCGTCAAGTAGTAAATATTACCGGCAATTTGGAGTGATAACCTTAGCGACATTATTAATGTACACAGAATCACAAACCCTACAGCGGCAGTGTTGGGACTTGAATCCCAAGGGTCTGACCCTGAAGCTCCTCTTCTTAGCCACTAAGCTCCACTGACCTGATAGTCAAGTTTCTGTTGAAAAAATATCAACTGTGTGATCAACATTAACACAAGCTATAACGGTTCGTAAGTGGCACAGTTACAGCCAGGATTAAGAGGAAATAGAGAGTAATTAACCATTTGCTGAGTAGCCTGTGGGATACTATTTTTATCAAGTGAGAAGAATTAGGGAAAGTGCCTTATCATTAAACCTAATGTGAAACAAGCAAGTTTCTCTTCAAAGATTGTGAGAATTTATATATCCATCTTATTTTTTTCAAGTTGGGTTAAAATGCTCTGATAGAAAATAAAGAGCAAAACCACTAAAAGAAGCAGTTTGGTTTAGATACAAAGCTGAGTTTTAAAATGCCAGAAGTGTGTACCAGAACAGGAAGGGTTAGTAAACAAGGCAATAAAATGTATCATTTTGTTATAAGAGCTCATAATGCAGCATGAATGTAATGGGTTCTTCCAGGGAGAGAAATACTTCCTGCCTGTCATGGAGGGTAAAGGAAGACAAGTTAGTCCAGTTTCAACTTTGTCCCTTCTTAAATAGGGTGGATTCTTGTTTTCAGACCGTACGGAGACTCTGTAAGCAGCTTTATGGGAAAAAACCCAACCAACCAACCCAGGCATCTATTTCACTGTGATCTGTGAGACTGATCTTTGGAGGGCAGTATCTTCTTAATTTTTGGGTTTGGTCTGACAATTTATTTCTGACATCTCCAAAAAACTGTGTACCCCAGATTCTTGCATGAAATCTAATCTAAGAGGAAAACCTTTCAGATAGTATTTAGCTGATGAATAAATCATATTCACCTGCAACCCTTCCAAAGTTATGGCCCCAGGTTAGAAAGAAGGGCACATGCTACATTTGGAGGAGGCAATGAGACTGATACGGAGAATTTTGTAAGACAAGAAGGTAAGTAAATGAATGCCCTTCTGCTGGAGGGGAAGTAGTTTGGGGCAGAGAAGAAGTCAAGTCAGAGGTCAAACATCAAGGTCTCTATTTGGGATCGAAACAATAAGGGGGTGAAAATTGACCAGACAAGTTTGGGAAAGGACCCTTGCAGGGGACTTGCTTCTTTCTCCTTAAGCTGAAACCTACACAATTGCACGCTGGTGAGAGAAGTCCCACATTCAGCAGGGCACTGATGCTACATGGCAACAGTTCAGAACTGCCTGAGGGAGGTATCAATGCAGAAAGACGTCTGGGACAGACTGCCTTGCAGTGTACTCCCTTGTCAACATGGAGCATCCTGAACAGATGGAAAATGGCAGCGAGGTGAATTTACTCTGATATTCTATTTTGACTCCTGGAGTAGAAGAAATTCCCCAAACTGTGCAGGGTCCCAATCGGTACAGGGGGAAAAATCTGAGTTGAGGGCCAGAGGGCTGCCATGGAGCCACTGTGGAGCTACTTGGAATAACCAATTATCCGAAGCTATAGGTTAGGGAACCCAAAGCAGAGGGCCAGAAGGAGGAAGGATTTGAGCCTCAGGTTTTGCAGCATCTGTGAAAGAACAGGTAGCATCCAGAGAACCAGGTGGGAAGGATGAGAACATCATGGTTATCCCCGGTGGACAGTTTCAGCAATTGGGACTGCTAACACAGAGCACATGAGAACCAAAGTAAGGTCAAAAACGCCTCAGCGGTCACCAATGCCAGATACCCAAAGAAAAGGGCACCCCAAACTATATGACCCACCATACCACATGAGAATGGGACCAGCCAAACCCAGAAGACAGCCCAAGGAAAACAGACCCTTCCCCAATCTCATCAGGATAACTGCATTGATGAAGGAAGGAGAAAAGGGAAAAAACAGCTCTGAGTAGGACTGGAGATTTGAATTGATTCCATATTCTCTTGAGACTGTTTGAAATGTTTTGAAGAAGAACAACAAAAGAGTTAAATAAGGAAAGCTTGAGAACCTTACATTCATTTTCCACCAGCCAGAATGGTAGGGCTCAAGAGGATATTTAGATCACTTACAGAACATAAAGAGGGTACAGATTTTGGCATATCTGCAGTAAAGTATGCAAAATTTCAACCATGCTACATATGTCAGGCCCAGATGAGAGGATCCACCCCTTCACTTTTTTTCCACATTTAGCATTTCATGAACTTAGTAATTTTCCTAAAGATTCTGTAAGGAAGATGTACTGAACAGCCTTCTGCCATTCTGCCATCCTGCTGGATCGCTACACTGAATCTACCAGCAGCCATGCTTCTGACATGTGATCCTCCCACCATGCACAACTCCCTAAGAAGTGACTGCTAGTCCACCAACTCCCATCACTTTTTCTATGGGAAGCAGTTGTGTTGGGTTAGCCAGTACCAGAATCGTGGATGGAGGGGTTCTATCTTGCTACCTAGGCTGTAATTAGAACAGCCTAGCAATTCAAAGCTTGATACCTCGATAAAGAGGGAGCAGCCTGAAATGATGACTGGTATTCATATGGCCATAACTAAAAATGAGAATGCTGTATAAATTGAAATCTAGGAGTATGTGAGATTAAGTGGTTCACGTCAGATTCTCATCAAATAGTATTTCCAAATGTTAAACCCTAAACCTGGCTGAAAATTACCAATCACTCACGGATCTATAGAAAAGTATTTCTAGTGTTATCACAGAGGGTCTGATCCAATAACATGGTACAATGTTTAAAACACTTTCACATTGCTTTTCTTATAAAATAGCACTGTGATAAACGTGTCCAGGTCTCCATTATTCAAAATAGAATGCTGAGTTTCAGAGAGGTTATCATGTGTACAGGTCACTTGATGGGAAATGCTGAAGTGTTCTGATCACAGACAAGGGGTTTGTCCTGTACTTTTATCTGTAGGTAAATTGTCTAACCTTTCTGAGCAGTAGTTTCATCATCTCTAGAATAGGGGTAATTATCTACATTTAGAATTACCATGACAATAGTGATGACAGCGCTAAATTCACATACAAAGGACACTGACATTGTTGTTGTTGATGGTTGAGCATCACCTCTCAGCCATATTTGACATTAACTAAAGTGGCAGGTACTTGAGTTGCACATGCTACTATCAGGAAATCTAACAATGTCAAGTATAATCTCATAACTTAAAATGTATTTCAGTGACATACCCATTATTGTTATTGATACATTTTATTTTTGATAGGATCAAATACCTGTCACATTATTAACAATCACAATTATAATTATTGTAACTAGTATAATATATTGTTATGGTTATAGCAATATCACTCAGAACTCCAATTTGTTCCCTTATAAATTTCTGCTGTCATCTCACATAGCTCATGATTTTATGTATGCCAAATGATATAGTTAATGCGTGATTCCTATGTTAATAGTTTTCAGAGGCATATATTTGCCAGCAAGCATCTTGAAGATGTTGTTCTCTGCCTTTGGTTTTTATAGTTTTTTAAAAAAAAATTGAATTCATTTTTCTTCCTTTTTACCTATACTCCAATAATGAAAATTTATCCGGCCTCCTTAGTCATCAAGAGACAAGATGACAAGATTATGGATTTTGCTTCACTGTCTACTTGCAGGTTGATCAGATGCCTTTTTTAGACACCTCTCACCCTCTCCACTCCAGACGGATATGCACCTCTTCTACTGAACTTGTCCTTGACTGTTAATCATGCAGTGTCTCCCTGTTGTACTGAGCTATGGATCTCCCAACTAGTTATCTGAAGTTGAACTCATGAAGTACCTGGGAAACTGCTCTTTCAAAAGATACCATCACCAAGCTCTTCCTTTCCTCCTTCCCTCCTATCAAGACCTATTTTCATTAATTCTGCAAATAAATGTTGAGCAACTCCAACCTACCAGGCAATGTTATATTGAGTCTCCTCTATTGACCCACTGACAGAAGGAAGTATGAGTTCCTGTTTACAAATTCTGTTTCTTTCTGTTTCCTGTAATTTTTGATCTCTGAATAGATGTAAAAATAAAATGGATTAATGTCTACTTAAAGATATCTTTTTTGTGGTGCAGTACCAATCATTACTAATTATAGAGTAATTATTCTATGCTAGGCACTAACTAAAGGCTTTGCATGGATTAATTGTATACAGTTCTCATAACAACACTATGTAGATCTCTTTTGTCATAATTTTTTTTTTTTTTTAAGATTGGCACCTGCACTAACATCTGTTACCAATCTTTTTTTTTCCTTCTTCTTCTTCTCCTCAAAGTCCCCAGTACATAGCTGTATATTCTAGTTGTCAGTGCCTCTGGTTGTGCTATGTGGGATGCCGCCTCAGCATGGTCTGATGAGTGGTGCCATGTCCACATCCAGGATCCGAACCCTGGGCCGCCAAAGCGGAGCGCGCGAACTTAACCACTCAGCCATGGGGCCGCCCCCCTCTTTTGTCATATTAAAAAAAAAACCCAAAAATTGAGACAGACTAGTAAATTCCTTAAGGTTAAACTGCAAGAACCTGGAAAAGCCAGGACTCAAATTCAGAGAACTGTACTTTTAACCATTATGCAAAACCAATGGCTCTCCAGTTCTTCCAATCCATAGTCAGACACGTTATCCATTGTGCCACTGACCCTCTCAAACTCTTCAGTTCTTGATTGTCTGCCCAGGGTCCAGTTAGTAGGGCTCAAGGAACAACAACAAAAAACTATCTTTCTACATTGTTTTCTTTCAGGCAGTGAGGGGCACTGGGAGTGAAGTTTATTTAAGCCAGCCATGTTTATTTTTCCTAATCCAGTTCCAAAAGCCTGATGATTAGTGCAATTAATTCTTAGATCCTGACTGCAGTTTGTGACCATCAGCTTTAATGGCAGTTTTGGCTTTATCATTTTCTGTACATATGTATATTATGTGTGTGTGTGTGTATATATATATCTTCCATGGCTGCCATTCACTACATTGTCAACTGAGGTGCTCCAATAGTTATGGACCCATTTTGGATCAGCTCCAAGACAGGCCTCATATTAGATCCTACTACTTAGTCAGTGGATGAAAGGGAGATTCCTTTGTGTATACAAATGCCTGTAACACATTGCCAGGACAAATGGGATTTGTGTATATTCTAAATATACTTAAATTTCACAGAAATCACTTAAAGAGTTTCCTTTTCTTTGACCAATGGTTTTAATTCTGTTCCCTAAAAAATGCAGAAGTCATGGGAAATTCATCGGCAGCCCCTTCAACAATGCAGAGCAGATGGGAAGTTGAAGCTTTAAGAGCCGCAGGAGGGTAAAGTTGCCCCTCCCTAGTAGTAGACCTTTTATTTCAGGATAGACAGCGATCCAGGTTTAAAAACGACTTGTGGGTGATATATATAGGAAGTACAATATGTTCCAATTTGCCAACAGGAACAGTACGTTTTTAGAAGAAAATAAAATGCAGGGATTCACTCATATTCAATTATATATTTTTTAAAAGGCAGAGGGATTCAGTGGTGCATTGATGAATTATTTCACCAGCAGAGGATTTGGGGATGGGCCATCTGACTAAATATTCAGCAGAGAACAAGTGTCAATTTAGCCAAGCAAGAGATTTAACTCTTGATTTTTTTTTTCACTGAATTTCCTGCCTGCTTGAATAAATTAATGCCTTCTTTTTACCAATGTTTAGGATATTAAAGCAATGGATCTGTATGGTGGAACAAGTGAAAAAAAAGAGTCCAATCACTTGTGTGGGGTATGGATGAAAGGCTAGATGGCATTCTCAGATTTGAGTTTCAAATACTCTAAGCTGCTCCTTTTACCTGAATGCCGCTTCTCACTTAACTGATAGAGTGGTGATTTGGGGTCAAGCATTTACCCAGTAATTCTCAAGCCTGGCTAAATATAACCATCACCTGGGGAACTGATCAAAAAATACCCATGTCAGGGCCCCATCCAAGACCAATTTCATGAGAATCTCTGTGTGCCGGGCATCTGAGGAACGGGTATTTCTAAAAGCCACCTCCTTCCTATTGAGACCCATGAGTGTATTGGATACATATGAAATCCAGTTCAAGGCAGACCTTGGTTGCTGAAAGTAGTCTGTTCTTGAGCTACATTTTTTTAAACCACAAGGTAATTTCTTTAACTTTTCTGGCTTATGAGGTTGGGAAAATAATAAAAGGTGCTTATAAATCTTACCAAACACTCCACTTTGTGAAATCATGATAATTAATGTATGAGCCCCTTTCTTCATTATCACAATGAGGATATAACCTTGTGAAAGGCATCCTTGTTTATATCTAGATAAATGCTTGCTGAGATCTTGGCATTAAGATGATAAAGTTAAGCTTCTACTCTCTCTTAATAGGATTTGGAAAGAAATCGAGAGATGAATATCACAACTGAGGTAGAAAGTTGAATTGACCTTTTGCATTAAATGAAGGACAATCTAAAAAAAGTTGTTCTATCTTAAAACAAGTAAAATATTTCATAATCCAACCGAAATTTTTTCTTGGATCAGTTTTTACCAAGTGGCTATTTAGTGGTTTCTTTTAAGTGAATATTTTGTCATATTTCTGAAATTTATAAAAGGCCATTAAAAGAAGTCTAGAATGCCCAGTGTTCGATCTACACAGCGGGGCCTAGATACCTGGTTCAAAGAAATTAAGGTTATGCCCACCATAAGCCAGATCTCTTTTTCTTTCTTTCAACTTTGGATTCTGTGTTGTGCTGTTTCCACTGACACTGTAAATTAAAGGATAAAATGGTGACTCTCCACGCTGCTTCCCATAATGATGTATTCTTAGCCGAGCCTAGGTGAGAAATTTGAATGTTTCAGAAAACCAGATTGCTTTCTTTCCTGCCTCAGGGACCAAACTGGCACAACACAGGATCGTATATCATTCCAAAAAATTTATACTTGCTTACAGTATTAGATTTTGTTTTAGCCTTTTATTTCGTCTCAACATATTTTTCACAGCCACAATACTGGAGGCTGTTTCTGAAAACTGTTAATTTTTAAAAATAGACCAGTCAACCAAATTAGCAGGATGACTGAGGAAGAACTTTATTAGGAGTGAGCAGCCGTAAGGTCTCAATAAATCTTTTCAGTCATCGGAAAAAATGAAAAGCTGAGAGGGATGAGGGGGATGGGGCATGATTAGCTCAGATTTATTCTAACAGCCAAGAAAAGCAAATGTACGATTTTGTATAAGTCCCTTTGAAATTTCATTTCCACAGACTAAACTTTTTCTTGCCTAAGGGGCACAATCATTTTCTGTGATAACATGGATTTAGGAACTAGATGTCCTATCTATTAGGGGGTATTTATGTTAAAATATATATATACCGGGCTCACCGAACCCTTCCCTCATCAGCAACCTTTCTAAATAGTGTGCTAGACATAGCTCATTATATTATAATTTTTTAAAACATTTTCCCTGCTAGTCTGAGTCCTTCCAGAGCAGGGTTTATGTCTTTCTTTTGTGCCTAGTGTATGGTAAATATTTGAAAAATATTCAATCATTGAAATAAGGGCTGCATTATTCTTTGAAAGAATAATTTTGCTTACTTTTTTTTTAGTGTGGATGACTTCTTTGACATTGTGAGATTTTTAAGAGCACAGACTGGGTCTGGCATATAGGAGGCACTCAGTAATATGTTTGTGGAATTGAAATGATTGTTTCTCATGAAATTGTACCACTGTTTCAAAACACACTTAGTTGTTAAACGAGCTTTTATGGAAAATATTTATAGGATACCATGAAAGTTAATTGCAGGAGACTAACCTCACCTAGAGTGTCAAGGGTGATTTCTACAAAGAAGTGATATTGGGGCCAAGATTATAAAAACAAGTAGGCAAGGGTGGTGGTGGAAATGGGAGGTGTATTTATGTGTGTGTTGGGGAGGGGGTACAATTGAAATAGAGGGAAGAGGGGCCAGCCCAGTGGCACAGCGGTTAAGTGCGCATGTTCCACTTCAGTGGCCCTGGGTTTGCCAGTTCAGATCCTGGGTGCAGACATGGCACTGCTTGGCCAGCCATGCTGTGGTAGGCATCTCACATATAATGTAGAGGAAGATGGGATGGATGTTAGTTCAGGGCCAGTCTTCCTCAGCAAAAAGAGGAGGATTGGCAGCGGATGTTAGCTCAGGGCTAATCTTCCTCAAAAATAAATAAATAAAATAAAAATAGAAATATAGGCAAGAGTATATGCAAAGGCCTTGAGGTAGATAGAGGGTTGACACATTAAAGCCAATGTTGCTGGAGCACAATGGTTTTAAGCAAAAAAGAGATTAATAATATTTGCTTTCAAACTCTTTTTGGCTGTTATATAAAAAAGAGAGAGCTCTAAGTGAAGATGTGAGCAGGCCAGAAAGGACCCTATTGAAGCAGTCTAGGAAGAAGATGGTGGCTTGTACTTGGGTGTGATAATGGTAATGATGTTGAGAAATGGAGTGCTTCAAACATATTTGGAGGTAAACTCAACGAGGTTCGCTAATGGATTGGACAAAGGGTGAAAGGAAGAAAGATGTTCTGAATACCTCCTGAATTTCTGGCTTTATTCAGAAATTGTTCTGAATAAATGGGTAGATGGTTGTTCCTTCTGCTAAGGACCAGAACATGGAGGAAGGCAGGGTTACAACATTGTGTCACTTTAAACATACTGAATTTGATGTGTTTCTGAGCATCTAAGTGTTAATATCCAGAAGACAGCTGACATACCCCTCTGGATGTCAGGAGAGAAGTGGGCTAGAGATATAATCCTGAGTTACTGGCATGAAGAACTGGTTTTGAGCTGAAACCATTCATTGGGTTAATTGGCCTGGGATGGAATATAGACTGGAAAGGGAAGGAAAGTCCTTGGACTGAGCCTAGAAGATCCCAGCATTTAACAGAAAATGAGAGGGAAATGAGCAAGCAAAGGACATTGAGAAGGTAGGTACAGAGAGGTAGAAAGAAAAGAAAAAATTATTTTGTTATAGAATAAAAAACAGTGTTACAAGAAGGAATGTGTGGTCAGCTAAGCGGAAGTTAAGCAGAAGCTAATCCAAAACGTTGATTAGATTTAGTAACATGCTGGGATAAGGACTAGATGGTGCAGATGCAGGTGGGCTATGACAGTAAGGCTTTGAGAAAGTTGTTCTCAAATAGCTCCCTGTAACTGTGTACTTCTCTGTCTCCCATATCAAACTGGAAACTTTTCTAAGTAAGAGAGTTTTGGTTTTTTCTTGTTCAGCCTAGGTCATCTACAGGGAATGAACAGAATGATAGGGACACTGTAGTTTTATAAAGAACAGAGCAGGCTTGAAAGAATCTTTCCAGAGGGTAGGAGAGACAAAATATAGTAGGAGTACACGGCAAAGATAGTCCAGTCAAGGTTAATAAATATACACTAATTAGAGTGGAACTAGTTTGACATGCATTGTTATTGTCTCTAGCTGAGCCCAGCTGCACAGATGCAGGCCAGGCCAACAGTTGGCTGCATCAGGGGTTGATGATTTCCAGGACTAGAAGGTCAAAGCCAGTGGGGCAAGAGAATTTTGGGTATTGATGTGCACTTATTGACATAATGATCCATGCAATCTAAGCTGATTGAGAAGGAAAATGACGGAAGAAAGAAAGAGTAGGGCAGCTAATGAAGAAGAGGCCTATATGACAGTGATATTAAGATGCCAGATGTCATGATGCAGTGGAAGAATGTTTATATGGGGGTACCTCAACAATCAAGCTGATGAATGAAGAGAAGCCAATGATAGTGGCAGGAAGGAAATGGAGGTGACAATGAAGTGGAAAAATAATCATACAGGGGTACTTCAATAAAAAAGTTGTATTCCCAAAGTAAGATGCTTAAATTAGTGGTTTTTGGAGGTGTTCCTGTTTTGGGGGGATAACTATAGCCCACGGCTGTGAGACTGATTCTCTGAAGTGTAGCACAGAGGTTTGTGGGAGATAAGGAGGCCAAAAGGAGACACTAGGCTCTAGTAACTAGGGTATCATAAGGGTCATTTATATGAACATGCATCAACGATCATGGCAGGAATTGGGTTGCAGAAGAAAATTGAAATAAGTGCACTCAATAAAGCTTAATTAAATGATTCACAATAACAAAATGGTCAAATGGGGGTAATGGTAATTGAAAAACTGGTAATTATTTTCTGACTGTTGGCTGGAAAGTTTATGGAATAATCCCAAATGGCTTTTGATCTAGATGAAAGTAGAATAACCCATTTAAACTATTTAACATATAGTATCTTAAGTTTTCTGCCTCTGGAACCATATTTCTGTATAAATTAACTATTAGAGTGAGTTTTTGTTATTGTTATTTTCAAAGCATGGTACAATTAGGCCATTCTCAATATAAAATAAAAAATATCAATGATGATAAAGGATGAATAAGTCTTCCAGATAGAAGCTTTCATTCTGTATTGTTTATTTCTTTTCTACCAGAAGGGAATTATAACCTCATCACCAGATTGAGCACACGAGGGAAAAATTGAAATTCAATCTAATAGATTAACTTACTGTACATGTTCTGGAAAAAAAAAGGAAATTGCCTTAGGAAATATCTGAAACATAATAAATCAGTTTAAGGAATGAAACAGTCCTATATAGTGTAATGCCAAAAAAAATCCTGGGAACATTGATTTATCTAAGTCTTCCACAGGAAAAAATCCCTAGCCCATGTTAATCACCTGACATGAAGCATTTATTTAAAATATTAAGATAGGAAGTGTCAACTAACAGGCAGTAATATGAATGTCTCTTTTCCTATAAACTTAAGAACTTTTTTTGGTGTCTTATTATAAACTGTAGTACAATGCTGCTTCAGAATTTCAAGGATAACTTACATAAAAAGGGATCAAATTGCTAATAAAACACAATTTAGATGTGTTGTACTGAATAGATTGCGATTTTTCTTTCCCTAGATATATATGTGTATATATGTGTGTATCCATATCTTGGATAACCGAACAATTGTTGATATAATATATCAAAGAAATGTTAAAAATTAACCACACATTTTTCTCTAATAATATGCAAATGTAGGTATATACGGACAAATTAACCCAGAAGAAATTATGGTTTATATAGTATGAGATAACTCTTCTACTGTTAGTTTTTTTCCTGGTGAAACAATAATTTATCTAAATGAAATACGGACGTTTGATGGTATATAAATTTAACCGTAGTCTTCACTAATTCCTGAAAATTTTATTATGCTTAAATAGTATTTTACCATTTATCTCCTTGGACTGTTCAGCAGATTTCTGTTAATTAGCCACTATAATATCAATTACATCAATGTTCTAAATGTTAACTCTTTCTTTAAATATCCTACTTCTTAAATAAACATTCTGAATAACTACAGTTTGGGAAGATGGCGGTAGTAGCCATAATTCATACTCTTCACATACTACACACTACATCAAACAACTTCTGCAGACAATTTTCATGCTTTGTCATTGGTTAAGATTGCAATAGAACTAACCGAAAGCAGGGGATTTATGTTTCACATGTGAATACAGAACACACGATCCAGTGGACAGGAGTACTGGCAAAGCTCCTGCAGAAGTCGTGGATTTCAAAGGGCTGCTATTTTAGTGTGGCCTGAAGAATCTTAAAATAGAAGCATTAGGAGGTTGGGCTGATATTCCAGGATGATATTCTACCAGAAAGTAAAACTGATGGAGTTTCCTGAGGAAATTAGTAGCTCCCTAACATTATGTATAGATAGCACTTTGGGATATATTTCAAACACTATAGCTTCAGTGAATTCATTGTCTTAGAAAAGGCAAGCAATACGAAGAGGCTTGGTGATCACACAGGGTGGGGAGCTCGGGAATAGAGTGGTATCAGCCACATAGTTACTTTCAGGCTTAGAGGAGAAAAATAGAAACCATAGAAAAGGAAACTATACAGGAGAGCAGGAGGAGTGGTGCAGTGTATATACTATGCAAATTTTTTTAAAGGAGTAAGAAAAGAGGAAAGAACCAAGGTGTACTGATTTCCAAGGAAGAGAGATCTGGTGTTAAAACTAAGATCATGCGAATTCAGGATTTCTGGATTTAATTTTTATTTATTTGTTTGATTTAAACTTGTAACTTCTCAGTGATTCAATTATAAAGTTTAGCCATAATGGAATCAAATTTTTGTAAATCAATTCCTTTTTGCATGTCTCATGATTAAGCAATCCTAGTGAAGCATTCTTTAAGATCTTTTTGGACCAGGTGGAATATAAATAAAAAATAAAATGTAGTATGATATTGTTAGAAGTAAAATATATTAATCCAGGTTTATCTACTGACCATCTGGCTTCTAGACAGTACTCAGGCAGGGATAAATTATGTCTATGGATATCTCTTGAAAGGTGCAATTAGTTACATGAGTTGCAAAAGCCCTATTAAGGTAACTTGAGAGGGAACCAGTACAATCAAAAGAGAGAGGATTCATAAGGCCAAGTAGCTCATTTGCTACTTACTATGTTCATAAATTGGGAAAGACACTATATTTCCAATCCTCAGCTTTTTCATATGTCAAATAATAAGCAATATAACTTGTGCATTATGTGATACTTGAGAATGCACAGCGAAAATACTGAAGCCCAGTCATGCACTGCATAATGATGTTTCCATTAATAACAGACCACATATACAGCGGTGGTCCCATAAGATTACTTCCATATAACCTAGATGTGTAGTAGGCTTACCATCTAGATTTGTGTAAGTGTACTCTATGATGTTCGACAAATCGCCTAGTGACACATTTCTCAGAATGTTTCCTCATCGTTAAGCAACACGACTATAAAAATCAAATATTAGATGTTACTTTCATGCTAGTATATTTTCAAATACTTCCTAGGTGTCTTGGTACTCTTCCTTCCTCTTCCTAAAGGGTCTTTTCTCTCTGTATATTCCTCCCCCTTTTCTTCCACACATATACATTGTCATACTCAAAGAATGGTACTGTTTGGGCTCTACCTACTTTCTAATTTATTTTTATAACTTGATAGATAACTGTAGTTAGAAGAGATATCTTTCTTCTTTTTAACTTCTTTTAGCACTGTTAAATTTGAACTGTAAAGAATGTATTAAAGTCACCACTATCTCCATCTGAGGTAAAGTTCTTGAAAACAGTGATGGCAAGAAAATAAGTTAAGCTAGTCAACATATAACCAGGTATGAAGCAAAGGAAGAGCAAAGAGATCTGTGCTTTTCTCCATGGGACTGTCTCAACAATCTTCAAAGATAATGGAGAAGCAAAAATTTAAATTAAAAAATGCCATTTCTGGTAGCTTCTAAAAACATGAAATGCATAGGAATAAGCTTATCAAAATATAGTCAAGAAAGTTACATTGAAAAATATAGAACATTGCTGAGAAAAAGTGAAAAAGACATAAATGAGTGTTGAGATATACTATGTTGATGAATTAGAAGATACAATATTGTTAAGATGCCAATAATCCCCAAATTGATTTACAAATTTAACACAATATCAATAAAAATTTCAGAAGGGATTTTTGTAGAAGGTGACAAACTTAATCTGAAATTCATATGGAATTATAAAGTGCTTATAATAGCCAAAAGCATTTCAATGAACATAATTGGAGGAATTACATTATTTCATTTAAAGATTTACTATAATGTTATAGTGTTAAAAAATTGTACTATTGGCATAAAGATAGGCATATACACTAATGGAACAGAATAGGGAATCTAAAAATTGACACATACACATTTGGTCAGACGATTTTCGACAAAGGACAAATGAAAAAGGGTGGTATTTTCAACAAACAGTACTGTAACAGTTAGGTATCCATATTAAATAAATAAACCTTGACTTATATCATATAAAAATAACTAGAAATGAATTATAAAATTAAAGATAAGAGCCAAAAGCATAAAATTTCTAGAAAAATATATGAGATCTATTGGACTTTGTGTTAGGCAAATATTTCCAAAAAGGACTGAAAGCAAAAAGTTTTAATTAAAAAAAGATAAACTGTAGTTGATCAAACTGTTGAAAATTTTTCTCTTAGAAAGACTCTGTTAAGAAGATGAAAAGGCAAGCCACAGACTGGAAGAAAATATTTGCAGAACATGTATTCAATAAAGAAGTTCTATCTAGAATATATAAAGAACTCTTACAACTGAATATTTAGAAGACAAATGACTCAATCAAATTAATGAGCAAAAGATATAAACATCATTTGAACCAAACAAAATATGCAGAGCAAAAAAATACATGAAAAGATGCCTAAAATGGTTAGTCATTGGTAAATGCAAATTAAAACCGCAATGAAACACGACTGCATACATTAGAAAGGCTCAAATTACAAAGACTGACAATGGCAAGTTTGGGCAAGAATGTTATAGCAACTGGAAGTCTCATACATTGGTGGTGGAAATGCAAACTGGGGCAAAAAGTTGGGAAAGTAGTTTGGCAGATTCTTATCAAACATACACTTATCATATCCAGCAATCCTAAACTTAGATATTTTCTGAAGGGAAGTGAAAACATATGTCTAAAAACACTGTGTTTACACATGATCACAGCAGCATAGTCTGTTATTAAAGATAGCCAAATGACTACTAGCTAGTGAATGGATATACAAATTGTGGTATATCCATACAATGGGAACAAACTACTGACACATCAACAACATGGATGAACTAAGTTGAAACAGCCAAACACAGATGACTATATACTGTATGATTCCATATATATAAAATCCCAGAAAATTCTATAATAATTCTATAGTGACAACCAATCAGTGGTCATATCAGCAGTTGCTCTAAAAATTGAAAAATTGAACATATATAGAAATTATATGTATTGGACAACTACTTGATGTTGGTAGTGTACTGTTTAAGTTACCGTAACTTTCTAACATTATAATTTTTGATTCATCTAATTATGCTGTTAGCCTTTTTATATCATGACACTGATAGGAAATAATCCTATTTTTATGTTCCAATGGGGTAAATGGATAAGGCTGCTCAAGCTGCTGACTACAGGCTTGTGGGCTGCAGACAGCCCAGTCCCGACATGGGTTATCCAAAAAGCTTGGGAGTTCCTACCTCAGCACATCTGTACCCATGACTACCACACACTGGTGGGACAACAATTGTTTAACATAATACATCATGGGTTGTTTCAGATGCTTTACCTATCTTGTTTAACCACTCTAATTATCCCATGAGATAGCTATTACTGTGTAAGATATTTCAAATTAAGAAACAGAGACTCTAGAGATTAAAATCTTGTCTAAAGTTTCTCACCAAGAATGGGGCCATACTATAAATCTAACTCGGACCTGTCTAACACCAACACTTCATTCTATCATGCCACACTGTCTCCCAGCAGCTTGCTGTCTCCTCCATTGGAGTAAATCATACATATTGCCTTGGTCTTGATAAAAATATGTCGCAATGATTCTCAGGCATACATAAAAAAGGAGCATATGCATCTGTTCCTAGTGTGGCCTCTCAGGAAACACGTATCAAGTAGTTCTGACATGTTATTGTCTCATTTTTTCTAATGCTTTTTTGTTGTTGGGTTTTTGTGCTCAGGCCATGTTGTTTAAAGAATCCACATATTGTACATCAAAGGCAGTGTATTTGCTGAACCGTGGTCTTCAAATATGTACTAGGGAATTATCTGGGAAAAGAAACCCATATAATAATGTCAAGAAGGGAAAAAAAAGAGAGTAATCTATATTTGATTCTGTTACCCAGTGATTAGTAACACCAAAGTGTGTGTGTGTGTGTGTGTGTGTGTGTGTGTGTGTGTAGGCAGGGGGACATTGGCCACAACTAACTCATGAAGGAATGAGAAAATCCCATTTTGAATTGCACAATAATAGGGTATACAACAATTCCTAATACCACATTTGGATAATGATAGCCTTGATCTCTTTTTGCCATATATTCTTCATTTTTCTCGATTAAGTCCTTGGTGATCCTCCTGTCTTCACTATATAGTCTGTGTAAGTGTTCTCGTCATCTCCCATATCTTCACAGTTGTCTTGTGGCATGGTAGTGACTCACAAACCTTTACCTCTAGATCAGATCTCTCTCTTGGCTTCCAGATGTATAAATGTGAATATCACTTAGATAGATTCCTTTGTAGGTATCATTGAGATCTCAAACCCAAAGCCACCACAGCTTGATCTCGCTATTTGTTTTCCTGAACTATTCCTACCCCTTATCCCATTTTACTCTTCTTTTGTTCCCTACATTGATTAACGATACTGCTTTTCACTCAGTCTCATGAGCTACAAATTCAACATTCATTCTTAACTCCTTCTTCTCCATCGTACCTGTTCAATCATCAAGGGTTTAGAATCATATTCCTTAAGTATTTTTTAACTAAACATTTTTTGTCCATTTCTGCTGCCACCGCCTGGGTTCAGGCCCCCCTTTCTTAAACAAGTGATTACAGGAGCCTCTTGGCTTGTCACCAGATGACCTTTCAAAACTATAAATCTGGCTGTGACAGTCTTCTTCCTATAAAATTTTCCTTCGCTCTCCATTAACTACACAATCAAGAACCTGCACAATCAAGTGAGAACTCTTCAGTTATGTCTCTCGAGCCTCATCTTTCACCTCTTACCTCTTCACATAGCATCCTTCAGTAATATCAAATGATTTAAAATTTCTAGAATACATGAAGGTGTTTCACATATCTTTGCCTCTATAAATGTAGTTCTTCTTCCTGGAATGCCTTAGCCCATACACTTCTTTCTTTATCTCTCACTTCATGAACCTCTATCCCTCCTTCCAGAGGTAGATTGTACATCATTGCTCTATTATGCTTTTATATTATAACAATGAATATTTACATAGTGCTTATTATGTACTAAATAGTGTGAAAGTGCTTTATATGCATTATCAATTAATCTTCATAGTAACTAACTGCAGTTGGTATTATTTTCTCCATTTTACAGATAAACAAAACTGAGCCACAGGAAAGGCAAGTACTTTATCCAAGGACACACAGCTGGTTAGTAATGAAACCAGAATTCAAAGCCTAGTGGTTTCTATCTAAAGTCCATGTGCATAAACACTACAGTACACCCGTCTCTCCCTTGCATAGTCTAATTACTGCATACATTGAGTGATGTTACATTGGTTTGTTTATGACTACACTATGAGCTCTTTGAAGATAATGTCTATTTGTAATTTATCTCTACCTTCTTACTCCCGCATATAGTGTTGGCACAGAGTAGAGTTCAATAAACTTTCAATTAATCAAACATTTTTTGCCTTGCTATTTATCAATGATCAACAGCGGTGTTTGCTAAATATTGTCCCACATGCACCTATGCTGTGGGATGCTCCACAGGAAAAGAATCTCACAGTCAAACATGTTTGGGGATTCATTGAGCCTATAAGTCTCCTCTTGTGGTTTCACAATGCACATTAACATATTAAGGACTCTATGAAGACCTGTTATAAGGAACCTTATTTACTTTTCTTAATTGAGAATTTCCCAAATATACCAAACTTCTAAATTTCACTCCTGTCTTTATTCCATTCCAAGGATTAGCTATCACATCTCATAGAACTTTTTAAAGTTGTGAGGACTGTTCTCTAGGAAATACAGATTTAAAGGAAAAAGTCAAAATCACTTAGCCAGACATTCAAAAGCCATTTTACCCTGACTTTAAGCTAATTTTCTAGACTTTTAGTCCCTACATATACCCTTCATATATCCATACTCACTTTTATCTAAAAAAATCACTTTACTTTCTTATCTCTCTGCCTTAGCGCTGGGCATTTCTTCAGCCTAGAATGGCTCTCTGGCCCTGACTCCATCCTTCATTACCCAGCTCAATTCTTACCTTTGGATTAATGGGTAGCTCAATTCTTCAGTGAAGTGCTCTCCTAAGGACTCCTTAGCAATTATCGCCTAAGCTATTAATTTTGCTATTAATCATATGCTACTCTGTCATACATTTCTATTGTTGACTAGAAAGGTTATTTAAATTTTTAGCATGCATATGTTTTGCTTTTTAAAAAATGTCTTTAAACTCTTTGACCTATACCTGAATTCTCCCCCTTTTCACCCTGGGCAGTGCAGAAAGCAGGCACATCATAAACGGCTGATCTTTTGTTACTGCTTCTAAACTAGCAGAAGAGATCTGCTAAAGTCAGAAGCTTCGACATTAACGCAGTGAAAGAGAATTTCAAATGATGGGGAATTTACATATGTTGTCTTGTGCAAACTAGGTTGATTTTGAGATTCCTAGAAGAAATAATGCATATCTTAGTAGATATCACTTTGAATTTTATTTGAAATAATTATCCTTTGACAGGGAAAAAGAAGTATATTCAAGAAGAAAAAGTAAATTTCATCCATTATGATGAACTATTGATACACCATTGTTCCTTCACCAGATATCTTATACCACTCTGGTTCCACTGGGGAAAGAAAAAACTACATTAAAATATTTTGTCTGAGATTAGAATTGAATTCTAAAGTAGCACCTTTCTACCTCCTCTACAAGACAAATATACCTACCAGAAAGCACATAACTGGAAAATGAAAGCTGCAAACAAATGAATTTTCCTTCATTTTTATCACTAACCAATACCTACTATACCATGACAGAAACCAATAAACACTCAATGCAATTTATAGTCTCATTAGCATATGATATTTCCCCAGGAGCTTTCTGATGTCTAAACCACTACCTTGAAAAGTACTGAATACCCCTCCCTCCATTCTACATTTAATATCTGTCATGATTCTGCCTTTAGAAAGACAAATCAGTCATATGATGATAAACAGTTCAGTAACTACCAGACAAATCAGATGTTTTTTTAAAAAAATCCATTCTCTTAATTTTGATTTTGAGGTGACATTTATTGTTCTGAATTTGGCAGATATAACCTTATAATAGTGTGCATGTGAATGATATATTTTAGTGCTTATTTACTCATTTTTACTTGAAATACTTATGTAAATATACATGCAAATGTGTTATTTCTTTAACATCACGGAAAAATTATGCTGTATTTTTGGCAAGTCATCAGAATAAGACGCCATCTCTTAGTAAGACATATTTCCCAACACTCTTTCTCGTTTCTAAGCCTTAGTTGTATCAGTATCAATCCGTCCCTCAGTACACCTGGACCTGCCCAACTATCAGTCACTCTCGAGGAAATGTCAGGAGAAGACATTAGGGACTCACCTGGGATTCACCACGCTAGATATCAGCAGCGACAGGCTTTGTAAAGTTGGCTTGAAGTAGCACCTGGTAAATGTTAACTTTAAAATTGAAAATAACAAACGATGGCCTGGACTTACTTTAACACAATCTTAATTACTTGGTTTGGCCTTTAAAATACTAAAGCTATACTGGGTATTTATTTCTGGTCCTTTTGAAAAATGTGAATGCTTCACTTTCTCAAGATAATTTATGAAATTTAGATGGAGGTTTGTATTTAAATCATAAATCCAGCACCTTCTCTCCATCACCTTGTTCATTGCAAAAAACCAGCAACCAAACTTTGTTAAATTCATTCCAAAAGGGGTTTTCTATACAGTCACATATGAATTTGGGGGTCAATGAATCCACTTGCATATTATTACAATATTATCTCATCTTTACATACATAGATTGAAGTCCCTGATTTTATCTGCAGTGCCCATCACTATGCCTGGCATTTGTTATTTGTTCCATCAATGTTAGTGAAAGAAAAGAAGGCAGGGAGGGAAAGAGGAAGGAATGGAGAGAGAGGAATAGAAGAGAAGAAACACTCACAAAGAGCCCTGAAAAATCAATGCTAACAAAAAAGGACTCTAGAACTCTTCCTCTATCACACATGTCAAAATGAATCTAGGAGAGGTTAAGAGTAACACAAATTATTACCGGCAGAGCTGAGTCTAGAACCCTAGCCTGAATACCAGCCTCTTGCCCCCATGGGCTGTTGCCTCCCTAGGATATAAGGATTGACAGGGCACAGGCACTTCTTCCCACTCACTGTACTAGCATAATTTTCTTTTCTTTTTTTTTTTGCCCACAAAGTCTATGGATTTTTCTCATTTTCCTTGCTTTACACCATTTCCTCATCTTTAAAACATGTTTAGAAAATTCAACAAGGTATAAACAGTTTTTTTATTAAGAGATGTGACATGAAGCATTGTCACAAATGTAGAGATATTCAGTGTTTGCTGTATTCTACCAACAAGGTTATAAAAATGACATGTACTAATAAGACCCATGGCACTAATGAGAAGGTCTGGTGCCATGCAGTATCTTAAAATCCTCCCCAGGGCTCATTACTATGCCATGGTGATCCTGTCATTTTTAGTAAATTCAGGAGTGACTCATTCCTGGCTGACAGGTAAGTGCAGATACTGTTATGTTACCTCTGAAGCTCTGTCAGTGAACTTGTCAGAAAATAAAACAGCACCCTTATTAGGAAAACATAAAGGTCCAAACTTCCTAGTTTTTTGTCTTACTGTATTGAAATCTCTTGTGTGCTCTCTGGTGAAATAAGTAAGCATGGTCTGAACAAACCTGCTTTACAGAAAAAAAATTCATCTTTGTAGCCTCACACTAAAGGTTCTATTACCTTTTTTTATCTTGCAAATAATTTTTTTTTTTTTACTTTAGCTTCAACAATGTGCAAGAAATCTTGGAGACTCTTTTAAAAGATCTTGATGTTTTTACTTATTTGTGTATATGCAGAAAAATTAAATTTCTCTTTTCCTAAACAGAACATAGTCATTATTTGTAGTCCACCCCAAACTGCTTCTAAAATGTTTCTTTGATCAATAAAATTTGCAATATGTGTTGATATATAATTATATAAATGTGTGTTCTTCCCAAAGATATGTTCTTATTTTATGTTGCGTTCAGAAAAATAAAATTTTCCAAGAGAAATTGTTTTCAATCATAAATCTTACCTGTAAACAAATAGAGAACTATAGTCTGTGTTGGTGACCAGGTGATTTGGGTAAGTTTCTGAGCCAATCTGTGTCTGTCATCTCTTGGGGAATCTTCTCATCTGGCAGGGAGAAATGTCCTCCATAGACTCATGGCCACAAATTCTCTCTCACAGGAAGTTGGAATTGGGATTAAGATATAATTTAGCTTGGGTTAATCTCTCGAAGGGAGAGCTTGTAAACTCTTGGGATCTTTGGCTCAGCCATCTTGCCATGTGGACAATGCATGAAAGGAAGCCAATCTGTAGAAGAGAGGATCATGGAAATGTGGAGCAGACCGAGATGAAAGAAGGATGCATACCATTCTCTGAGGTCCTAACCACTTCCCAATTCCTGCATGCAATCTTGAGTTCATTCGGCATCATTTGATTTTCTAACACAATTTATATTTAATCAAAGTTACCCATTTTTGTTTTGCTTTGCTTTGCATTGCTTTTCTACTTAAGCTTCTTAAGTTGGTTTCTGTTACTTGTAAATACAGTCTTACTGGGTACCCAGGCCTCTATGGTTGTTGTGGGCAATGGTGGTATGTGTGTTTGTGTGTGAAAATGAGTATAGATTAGTTTTGCTGTTGTTGTTGTTTGTGTGACTGCCAGAAATGAGACTCCAGTAGAATGGGACAAAATACAGATTACAGCATGAGAAAACTATGGGTATCTATCAGGCTAGGCCCACCAGGAAAGATGTCTCCAGAAGTCAATAGACGAAATCCAGCAAAGTAGAATATTTCATCAGGGAGGTTTTACAGATAGTTCATTCATGAGAAAAAAGGAGGGAGGGAGATATTCTGCAATGTCATAGCAGAGACCCTACTGAAGTCTAGAGAAAATATGGTATTTAAATTTTGGGCTGTCCCTGAGGTCATTTGTGGCTATGAAAGCAGGTACTTTGACAGGGGCTGTTAAGACAGAGTCCAGCTACTACAAGTGGGTTATAAAATGAAGTCTCAGATGCAGAAAAAAAGTTAAGTGCTCAAGTACCATAACCCAGTGGTTCTCAACCAGAGGTGATTTTGTCCCCCACTCCCTCACTCCCCACACCCCGAGGACATTGGGCAACATCTGGAAACTTGTTGGTTGTTACAACTGGAGTAGAGGTTTGTAAGTGACAGAGGCCACGTCCAGTGAGTAGAGGCCATGAATACTTGTACACATCCTAAACTTCATGGGACAGTACCTCTCACAATAAAGAATTATCTGGCCCAAATGTCAGTAGTGCTGAGGTTGAGAAATCCTGCTTAACCAATAAATGAGCTCAAAGTGGAATCTTTAGATTCTTCATAGTGAATCTCCAAACTCCAAGTTCAGAGTCCTCATGGTTCTAATAAATGGAGTTAAATTAGTTTCAGATAATGAATACCGGTTGTGGAGAGAGGAGCTTATCCTGGTTGAGTCAAGATCCGCTCCCCAACCGGCACATTCAGTCACTCACTGTAGCTATTTTTGTATATTATTTTTCTTAGCATTTGTCTATCCTGCATATGTAGCACCCAACATAACTGTATCTCAATAGTTCAGAGGCTTGTCAGTACTGTGGTTCTTGAAGGCTGAAAGCAATTCCATCATGACATAAGCCAAAATGCAGACTAATCACTGTGACCTGTTTATTGTACGCTGTAGCAGAAATACTAAGCTAGGTGTACCATATTGTAACAAGAATATTATAGTAAGACCAAAAGTTTATAAGAATTCTAATTTGATGTCCAACAACATGGGAAGAGTCAATACAAACTGAAATAAGAAGACAGATTTACGTGTTTCACTTTTAAAAAGGAAATACAGGAAAATTTGATGCATCAGTACAGAGTAATTCATCTACCCTGTCTCTGCATTAGGCCTCACACAGGATAACTATTTATATCATCCAAAGATTCTGAATGATACAAAGTTTCAGAGAAGTACCCCACCACACATTCACCCAAATGTGGGAATTCAGCAATACTGTTTGACTGACTCTCTACGTAACATCATAAGAATGCTCCGATCTTTGGCTCCAGTACTTACTTAGAGTGACAAAACTTAGTGGCCTATTGTTGTTGTAACAAGTTACCAAAATTTAGTGGCTTAAAACAACACAAATTTATTATCTTGTACTTCTAGAGCCAGAAATTAGAAATCAGTCTCACCAGGCTTCATTCTTTCCTAGGACTCTAGGGGAGAAACCATTTTTTTTTCACTCTCCAGCTTCCAGCTTCTAGAAGCTTCCCTTATTCCTTGGGCCATGACCTTCTTCTATCATCAAAACTGGAAATGACCAGTTAAGTGTTTTTCAGGATGCCATCTCTCTGGATCTGACTTTTCTGCCTCTCTCTTCCTATGTAAGATCCAGCAGGATAATACAGATAATCTCCTGATCTTACGGTCAGCTCTTTGCCAGGTAACATAACATATTCATAGATTCTTGGGATTAGGATGAAGATATCTTTAGGGACACCATTATTCTTTCTAACACGTTCACTAAAATGAGCATCTCACAAATAAGTAGATACAGCTTATAAAGCTGTATTAGTCACAGAATTGAGCTTTGGCATTTGAAAGGGAATAATTACATTAGACATTTAAACAAAGATAGTAAGCACAACCTGGAGGCTTTAGAAGAGTTTCATGAATCTTGTAGAAGATTCATTTCTTAATATAGTCTACCTCCTCGAATGTTCACAAAATAAATGAAATTGTAATTTAGGAATGAAGGAATCTCAGGAGAACATTATGTTATCAAACAGCTATTAATTTTATTGTTATCATAAATTAAGTATGTAATTTCTAATTTTATTACCCTTTTGATGTGTCACAAAAATACTTCCCACACTCCGGCTCTCCACCCCTAAAAGTGCAATTCTCTATAAAAAAACACGAAAGGTAAAAATATTCCTCCTTCCTACCTTGGGAACAAAATCAAAGCAAGTGCTATAGAGCACAGGGTGAATACTGCAATGCCATAGGTGATCCTTCATGTTGGTGATGAGAAAATCTGAGATAATGTTTCAAAGATATTGACAACCCAGGACTAGTGATATCAATAATAAAGTTGATAGTTTCCTATAGAGTGAAATTACCTCTTGAAAGAATTATGCTTTAGCCTTTAATCCACTTATTAATTTAGTTGTAATTTAGTAGAAAGGGCACAGAAAATCACCTAACTGCTTCACACATCTTTAGGAGAAAAAATAAAAATGACATAAAAGTAGATCGATAATGTACTTTTTCCAGGAAACCGGGGGATTACCATCATATCCATTCTATATTGACAATTTCATTTTGACAATATCACAAATACCGATACACATAATGATGCCTCTGAATAGATAAAAACATACTCTACTCATTCTTTTTAAAAATGCAAGGAAATAGTGCATTTAAAAATCTTACATCCTAAAATAATAAGACAATAATTAGAATAAAATCAACACCTTCAGCACTTAAAATCGTTTTCTTTATCCATCTAAGTTATTCTAGAAAACAAATATCGAAAAACAAGCAAACATATTTTTGTACTTTGAGGCACAAAAAGTTCATGAATTTAACAATTTAAAGCTACAGAATAGGAGATGCTACATGGTATAAATAATTGTCAACTGAGTTGTATAAAAAATAAGGGCTGTGAGATGTGTGTTATCGGAAATAGATGCCATATATCTTAGACAGATCACTAGCTGGTCTGACCAAATGCATTTTGAGGTCCTGGGAGGCTGAGAACTCATCTGCATTCCTTATATCCCATACAATGCCTAACAGTTACTTGATCTTAGTAGGCAAAAAGGTTTTTTGTTTACTGCATTCTGCAGTACTGAATATTGACATTATCAGATAAAATAAAGTGATTAAATGACAAAGAGCCCTAATACAAATTTTTTTAACTGCAAACCCATTGTTGTCTAAGGTATATTCCATATTTCTAGTTATGCTTCCCAACTTTATTTATCATGCTGGTCCAATTAAACACCCTTGACCCAGAGGAGTGAGTTCAGGTTCCATAACTCAACAGTAATATCATAAGAAGGTTTTACAGAGCACTTCATTAAGATTATAACCTCATCCACTGCAAGCCCATTTGGTCTAATAACTTAAAATATGTAGATTATATAAGTAAACTATACAAAGAAAGATAATTTATATAAAATTTAAAAAATTCCAAGTGCATTTTAAGTCCCTGGAGACATAAAAAAACAAATGCTTGAACTGATTTATCAATGTTTCCCCTGTTGAGCAACAACATGAATCATCTCTGGATAGTAATGAAAAATTTCACTCTCAGGTACAGTAGCATGTGACTAGTAGCCTTAAAATGGCAACCAGCTTTGCAATAACCAAAGAAAGTGGCATTAATCCACATAATGTAACTCATTCCATATTCCTTCTCCAATATCTCTCACATCTGCAGATAAAATCCACTATACTCTGTTCCAAGAAAAAAATATTCATTAAAAAAAAAATCTCTCAGTACACAGAAAATGAACATTCATGGTTCTCAGAAGGTTCTACATTGGGTGGCTACAATCCCCATACCGTCCCCGCTGTTCTTTGCTTTCCGTGTGCTACTCAGCATCCGTTTTGTGGGGAAGGGATGCACACGGGAAGCTTCCTTAATTTAGTTCCTTTCATCTAAAGATTTCAAAAGCTTTGCTGATGGCTATTATTTACAGTCACTGAATAAATGGGAGCACTGAGCCAATGGTAGGCTATAACCACTCTATAAATGAATTACAATGCACTAGAATCTTGTTAAAACAAGTCAGGATGTAAAATGTCTTAGGTGTCCTGCTCCTTTCTGAACACTTTTTCTATTTTTTTAGGCAACTTTCTTCATTTTCTAGCTTTTTCCTTATAACTTTAGATTAATAATGATCTTGTTCACTTGTTCAGACTCACGGCGTCACTGGACCCTAATATTTTTAGAAGTGTAGGCCAGCTGATGCATTACTTATGAGGGTATACATAAAAAGGTGGGTGGGGTGTGCATGACATTGTAACATGCAATTTGAATGTGCTTTAGGGTATAAATTGTGCAGAGGAAAAAAAGAAAGAAAAATAAGTCTTTAGACTGAAAACTGGATGGAAAAGGAAACAGAGGAAATTACTATTATGGTTAGAGGGTTAGAATATCTAAAAAAGCAAGTCTGTGACAAAATAATTTTGGATAGGAGGGTACTAAGAGACAGATGAGGAGGGGAGTTGTGTGCAAGAGGCAGAAACTAATGGTTAAAGATGGGGGCAGGGGATAAAACTCCTTATAAATACAATAAACAAGTTTTGTATTGATGGGATATCTATGAAGGCTTTTCACAGTCATGGCTCCCACACCTGGCCGATCACCTGAACCACCTAAAGAGCGTACGTAAATCGATTCCCATTGTGTGCTTCCTGGAGATACTGATTTACTAGATCTGGCTTAGGGTCCAAAAATTTGAATAATATTTTTAAAAGATTCTGTGGCGAATCTAAAAGTATAAATGCTCTAGAAGGTCTAACCTTCCACCATGGCCAGTATCTAAGAAGCATATCCAGCTTTGGAAGCAGCACATACTTGGCTAGCTCCCATCCCCTAACATTGAGAAAGGCAACTTAGAATAGAAAAGGAGGAAGGATGGGTCTGTCCAGTATCAGAAGTTACACTCAGACTGTTTTCTGGTGTCAATATGCCTGCATGATCTGTATCCGGAGATGCTATGCTGTTATCTGGCCTAGATTTTGCTCCCTGCTTTTTCTTGGTTTGAACCATTGGATAGTGACCCCAATGCAGCCCAAATGGAACACGGGACTTTATCTGGATCCTTAGGCTGTCCTGTAGTCTGCCCACAGTTTGCCCTTGGCTTTAATATCTACTCATACTGACCTCACGAACCTAACAGGCACAGAATGGGAGAAAGTCTGAGCCAAGGTTGTCTCCAGTGAGAAGAGGATCACCTCTGGCCTTCTCTCTCAAGACATCAGTCCTCACTCACTCTGACCCTCTCAATTCAGAATCAGTGAACCACAGCCCAATGATTTTGCTGAAGTTTACCTGAATCAAGAACATTTCTTCATCACATTACTGCTACTTTATTAATGTTTTTAAAGAGTGATCTTCCTTGCTGAATCACAAACATTGGTGTCCTTGTTCTCAGGCTTCAGAACCTACTGAATTAGAATCTATGTATGCAGGAGTTGGGAATGTTGCTTTTTAAAACTAAGTTCTGCAGGTAATTTTTATGCACATTAAAGTTTGAAAATTGCTGGAAAACCAGCAGTTGTTTAATTAATTAAATAATTATTTACTTCATTAATTGACTCTATAAAACAACAATTTCTTGCCTTCCATGTGCCAGGAACTTGATAGATTCTGGGAGTATAAAGACAGTTTGAAAAAAACATATTGCATTCCAGTGGGGAAGACGGACAAGTCAACAGATGATTGAAACAGACATGATAGGTACTCTGATAAATCAGCACAGGGCCCTCTAAGCACATGGCAAGGTTGCCCCACTGAGTTCTGGTGATTCTGGAAAGTTGTTGTTTGACAGCTGTGCACTTTGATAACATCAGCTTGCCTTATTGAAATGTCAGCTGTTCACTACTTATACACTAAGAAAAAATCATAAGATGTCTCTTTTAAATTTTTCCAAGGAGCCCGCAGTGTTCTTCTTATTATACAACCCTTTTGCATTTAGATATTTTAAAATGGCATAATTGTTGATATAGAAAATCGCTGTAACTTAAAAGAAAAAATTCAAAGCAGAAGAGCCATGTTAAGACAACCAAAAGGCCTTGATCTTTATTTTTGGTGCTGCTCAGTGAGATGCTACGTAATGTTTTGAGATAATATAATGGAGTTCTTGGTGTTTCACAGACCAGTTTTATTAAAGTTCTAATATATATATTAGCTAGGGATAAATTACCTATTGGCAAAATATATATGAAAATTATTATGTAAAGAATAACATTATAAAAACCAAATCCTTGAACTATCTATACATTATTTGTTGCTAAGTTTTTCTAGATGTTTGAATTACATGAGATTTTTGAAAATATGGGATATTTTAATACAATGCTTAGAACACCACACTGAAGGGACTATAAGATGAATAAAGTGCTTATATCCAATAAGCTGGATGAGAAAAGACATATACATTATAACAGAAGTTAAAGTAATGTAGATATCAAGAGGAGGTACTAGCAAAGAACTCAAATTGACTTCAGATGGAGTGATAAATAAAGCCTTCATGGAGGGGAGAGAACTGAGACAAGCCTTAGAACCACCTTTATTTAAATGTAATGATAATGACAATAATGTTCATTATTTCTATCACTTACTGAGTGCCTTCTATTGAGCAGCCACTCTACTCAAGTGCTGGGCTAGTAAGTTCTTATTTAATATCCCCACATTTGAAGTAGATGTTACTCTCCCCATGTTACAAGGGAAGAAACTGCAGTTAGGAGAGGTTAAGCAATTTTGCCAAAGTCACACAGCATTATTGCAGAGCCAGGATGGCAAGCCAAGTCTTTCTAACTTAAACCCATGTATTTTCCGCCACGCTGCCCTGCACCCCTGCCCTAAAGACTGGACCTAAAATACAAACAAAATCTGTGAAAATGAAAGGATATTCAGACATATCAGTGGTCTTCACTATTTAGTGTTATACTCTGCTAAAAGGATCTGATGTAAAGCATGGAGTCTCTCCCTAGAAAATGGCCAATAAACACATCAGCTTGCAATTTTTAAAAGTTTATCCATGAATCTAAGAAGAGAATCAGATGAAAACTATGGATCCTTATCTCTTCAAATTATTGTGTATCAATTCAAGGCATTCACTGGCCCTCTGTGGTCTCTGGGATCCTTCTCCCTCAAGAGTGAGGAAGGGACACTAGAGCTCAGGTAGCAAATTGGGAAAGGAGCTTATTCTGCAATAAGGATCTTTGCAACCTCAGACTTTTACTCTCGTCCCTCCTCTTCAACCGGCACATCCAGTGAGCCCCATAATCCAGCTTCTCTCCACTGCCACCACCACTCAGACGTGGCCTCTGTCATGTGGCCTGTTCCCATAGCTTCCTCCACTCTGGTCCACTCTCTACATTGCCTTAGGAGTATTTTTCTTATGTAAACGGTTCGCTACTCCCTTATTTAAAATCCTCTTTTGCTCACTTTTTACACTAATTAGTGAACTTCTTAGCAAGGTATGGGCCACTCCACATTCCACAAGGTGGGCTTGAACCACACTTCTTTTTCATTTAAAAAACAAAACAAATACTTGTTCATTATCTGCACCTTAGACATTTGCATTTGTTTATTTTTCCCATTTTTCCTTCACATTTCTAGAAACTCCTCATACTTCTAGAGCTAGTTCAACTATCGTCTTCTCTGTGAAGCTCCACCACTCCCCCACACACTCCCTCACATAACACTTTGTTCAAGCATCTTTTACAGCCACTTTTTACAGAAATGGATCTGTTTTATTTAAGTACTTTCTGCAGAGGTGTAGGCTGAGGTCATAGCTCATTAATTTTTGTATTCCAGTTCCCAGCACAATTCCTGGAATATTGTAGGTGTTCAGTAAATAATTTTTTTCAAAAGTGAATGAATAATCATACAGTAGAAGTTTCATATTATTTCCAGGACTGTTCTCAATGTATACTTTTTTCTTGTTTGTTTTTAAAAATTTATTATTGTTCATTTTCAGTTATTACTTCTACCAGGTCATTGAGATTATTTCATTGTTAAAGAAAAAAATATATATATATACACACATATACACATATACACACATTTATCCTAGTACTGGTATGCATTCAAAAAACGGCCAACTTTACAACCAGCTGGTTGAGATATAATTACTTAAAACATATTTGGCAGGCAAAAGAGCAAAAAAATATATATATATATATGTATATCTCAAAATATTTCAAAACTGTTCAAGCTCTTGGAAACAGTAATTCATTTTTTAGAAATTTGCTCATGGTAAATAATTTTATTTAATTAGTTAACTCTAATTGTGTTTACTACAACAATACTTTTAAATAGGTAAAGACTCAAGAGATGTGAAATTTCTAACCAGTATGATAATGCAGAAGAACATTTAATCATATGGAGAAACGTTAATCATAAATTGTTACGTGAACAACAAGCTACAAAGCAGTATAGACACTAGGAATGACAGACACTCCACTAATATAGACGTTTTGAAGTCCGGGAAGACATTCAACTGGAGATAACACTGGAAAACAAATTAGAAATATAAAAGAAAAAGGAAAATTCCCACTCCTTACATGGACTTGCAGATATGAAAAAACAAATAAATTAAAAAATAAAATGTTAAGTAATTTAAAATGGTGCGTTAGATAGTATTCATATGTTAGATAATGAAATCAGTTTAAGATCACTTAAAGTAGATGCTATGCTGCAAGGATCTATAGAAGGATAAGCACCAAGATTTCTACTACATAAAAAGCTCTTAGAAATCAGGTCACGCTTCACATTTCTCCTGATCTCAGATGAATAATTTAACAAATGGAAAAAAATGGAGGGTAAAAAAAGCGTTTTATTTCCTCCTATACATCATATTTTAAGCTCAAAATATACCTAACACTATAAATGAAGGCACTATGGGCAACATTTAGGAATCACTACAACGTGTAATAAGCATTGGGGAGATGGACAATTGGTCCCCATGCTTGCCAAAATATGTTTCTTTATACGTGGCAAAGCAAATCATATCTTCCATTGTAAGAGATTTAAAATTGACTAGTATTTTCCTAAGCACTGGGTATAGAATTGTGTGTGTATGTGTGTCTAAACTTTCAACGAAAGTACGCCCCATGTGCTATAAAATGACTATGGATGTATGAATAAATGCTGATCCTACGAAAGCCCCTAGCTAACTCTAAATTATTAATAAAAATACAATCATACCGTTTTATTCATTTGTTCTTCCATTTGCTCATTAAGTAATCTATGGATAAGGGCCTAATATATTGTCAACCAATATTGTGCTAAACTTGCTAGTAACCAATTTGCTTTTATTGCCCTCAGGGATCCTGAATTCTAGCTGGTATGTAGTGCCTAAGAAAATAACCATATATGTTTACAAAGTATTATGAGAATTTATGGAGGTAGGAGGGGAAAGGTTTAGAGAATTGAGATGACTTGGACTTTAAAGTTTGAATTAGGCTGAGTAAATGAAGAAGAAAACCAGTGTCCCAACAGGAGCAGCAGGAGCAGAGACATTGGAGGCGCAAAGGAGGCTCCAGACGGTAAGAGTGAAGAGTTCTTTGTGTCTGGTTTTGTGATGACCCCAAGAACTACAGGAGATAACAATAGGGGAAAAAATGGGCAAAAATGAACTGAACACACATTAACGAATTTTCATTTCATCCTCCATAATAAAAAGCCAGAGACTGTTTTTAGTTGTTTATTGTTTGCCACAGAATGTTTTTATTTATTTGTTTGCTTATGTGGTACCTAGGTGGGTAGGTAAGCAGGCTGGCCGACTGGCTGGCTAACCAGTTGGTGATTTCATCAGGGAAGTAAAAGAATCAAAAATTTTGGAAGGATACCCAACAGCAATGAAGACGATATCATTGAAACTACCATGAACATCACTACGAATGTCAGTTAATTACTTAGTTACTACTAATGGGTTTTTTTTTTGTTTTGTTTGTTTGTTTGTTTTTGCCTGCTTAGAATGCAGTGAGGACTTTGGAAGCCATATCAATGGCCATGATTATTTGAAAGGCTATTAAGATACTCTCTACATGATGTCTTTTTCTGCCCATAAATTTCCCTTTTGTAAACAAAGGTTTTCAAACTCAGTTTAGTAATAATACAGCTGCCTCAAATACTGAAACTAGTTCTCACTTTATCCTTAATGATGTTTCTCTAACTTAAAAGCATTTCCTAAATGATCAAATCTATATGTCTTTTTTTCTATCTCTATTTCTGTATTTCTATTTTTCTATAAACCACTTTGGTTTATTCAAAGTTTGTTCATGTCAAATAAATAACAACAACCTAAAAAAGAGCAATAGCTATAGAGTACCATACTTATTTAAAACCTATACAAATACAAATTACCAGGATATTATGATTATGTAAGTAAGTCCATATAGCAGAAATGCTAAACCTACAACCTGAATATGAACATCATATTGTAATCCATTGGACTTTTGGCCTCAAATAGATTACCAAAAGTTATGATTTAGCACTTAAGTAGCACATTTTAAAGAAATTGTGGAGCACTGTTAAACTTAGCAAAATGTAGAAACTACTTATAACACAGTTACAAGTTGAGAGCTTCAACATTCATAACTGCGGTAGGACCATTCTACAGGAGAAAGAAATACATCCCTTAAGATTTCTAACTTTTTATATATATTTTGTAGTTGTGGTCAAAAGATCTTAAACATATCAGTGGAAGAAAGGAAAGAAGTACCAACTACTGACCAGATAGTGAACAGATACAATCTGTTCGAAATATGTAGTCATACCTACCAGGGACTGAAGTGATATCTTTGCAGATGTTTTGTATCTTACTAAAATGACATTTTCTAGCTAGTCAAATGAGCGTAATGACAAGACTCCAAACTGAACTTGAATTTTGCTAATATTAGCTGTTAAAATGGGCACCCATATTGGTTGGTATTCAATCTCTCTCATTGTAGTGCAGAGTTAAGGTAATGTGTGATTATTTATTCTATGTGGAATGAAATGTGTGATTATTTATTCTACGTGGAATGAAATGTATATATAGATATAACACTTTCATTCCTAGGATCATGTAGATAAACTAAGGGGAAAAAAAACCAGATAAGCAATGCAGGAACAACTCAGGACGATTAACTTAAAGAAAATTGAAAATAATTAAATGTGGATAGCTTGGCTTTCCAAAGCCTAGAGGGACATGTTAAATACTGATAAAATAAGTAGGTAAAGTCATTTAGCAAGACAAGTCATTCAGTAAAACAACAGCAGCAACAAAAGCCCACTAGCGTCTGGTCTATTGTATAATGTGATCATGATGTCCTGGTGGTACGTGAGACATCAAGTTAGAAGGTTCTTGCTTTTGCCATTGAGTCTCCCTATGACCAATGGCTCATATTTGTCAAACATACAGAAATAATTTAGAGTGTTATATTAAGACATGCACACACACATGCAAGCTAAATTAAAGTCAGGACTACTGAACACTTCTAATTAACTGACTTGGCTGTGAGTCATATTGTTTTCTGATGTTAACAGGAACTCACAAATAATAATCTATCCAGTTAAAAATATAAACCCAGTAAAAAATATAAATTCAAGTCAGTTGGTTAAGGCTCTATTGAAAAATCATAGAATAAAGTCTTACTAGTAATATTAAAATATAACTATTATACTCAGTCCAAAAGAATAAATCATTTGGAGTTGCTCCAGACTAAGTCAGCAGGGTGCCATGGACATTTAACATAAAATAAGCTTCTTGACCCTGAGGAAATAAATCAGGAAACTATGAGCTGAGGCACACCAGTTGATTCTGTGAGGCTCGACACAGAGTCTCACATAATGTGCTCAACAATTAGGAGGAAAACCAATTGATCTTATGATAAGTTTGACCAACAGTGAATGTACATTTAGGTCAAAGAGTGAATATTGGGTTTTACACTGGCCAACTTAGCAATCTACATGGATCAAATTAAACTAGTAATTGTCAGCATGTGGCCTATCAGACTTGTGGACTTGACCCTATTAACCTGACTTCATTTGGAAGTTTAGCTATTAAATACGTGTAATCTATTTGCCTCAATATGTGGCTGAACTTCCGGGGTTTGCTCTGTTGGAAGTTGTAAGTGAATGTAAAAGGTAACTCCAGGTAAAGAGGCAGTTTAGTTACACAGAGAGCACTGAATTTGAGGGACTGGAGTCAGGGAGGAAAAAACGCAATTTCTATGCCATTGAAAAGAAGTACTTATTCAACATTCCAAGCCAATGTTAATGTTCCTACCTTGAAAATGAAGTAAGAAGTCAAAGAACCAGAACCATTTTACTAGTTAACATTTACTCACATTAAGTTATATTGAGTTTGAAATTAAATATTAGAATAGTTACTGAATACTGCCCCAAATATATTTACTGTACACAATGTAAAACTGTAATTAGATGTGGAGTAATCTTTTAGAGTTTACCATGCACTGAAAATTATTAAAAGATACAGAGTCATATTCTTGCACAAATAACACCACCTCCATTGATACTTAAAACCAGAAATCTTGAGGAATAAACTCCTGTGTAGCTAAACATCCATTATACAAAGGTGTGGGAAGTTATCATAAGTAATAGAGTTTCATTAACCGGAAATCTAAACTCAGCATCATTATTTTGAACAGCATAGAGTAGAATGTTTCCTACAACTAAACAGCCAAAGTAGAATCTATCTGCTTCTAGCAAAGTTAAAAAGAAACTGCTTTTCTTCTCACACAGCGAAAGGCAGGTAAAAACAACATTAATCTTAAAATATAAATGAACATTCATTTGATTTAGATAGTTTAAGGGGTGATTTGATAGCAGAAAGATCAAATAGTCACTACACGTCCCTTCCAGTTCTGAATATTTTTCCTAACATAAATTCATTATAGCATATACTTAGAACTATTATTTATGCCCTAAAGAACACAATATACTATCTGCCTAGGTTAATTTATCACATTTCTCTCTTATGAAGTCATACGTTTTTCAAAGTAGTTTTAAGAATTGCTTTCCTTCCCCAAAATTTCACCATTTTAGAGTCTATAGTGATTAGAGAATTTTATATCTTTGGATTACTAAACACAACAGAATTGCAAGAAATTTCTCAGAATAAATTTTGAAAGTTAAAAATAGAAATCAATGGGCATTATTCACCATGTGGCTTGATGGCTTCATTTGGAGATGTTTCAATGAGACACTGAGAAAATCATAACATGAAACAATTTGTAAGTAATCTAAGCACCAAAACAAAGTAACCAGCCTGAAATTTCTAAATCTTAAATCTTCATACATTTCCATAACCAAATATCATAGGATGCATGGTCTTTAAATAAACTATAGTTTACCAAGGATATATTGATACATGACGAAGAAGGAAGAAAGTACATAAAACATTGCAAACATCATGTAAAACTTTTGACCAATATGTATGTGTATTTCAACAGCTAAAGAGAAATAAGAAGTCAATGCATTTCTAGATAATACTAAGAAATTGTCTTTTCAAAGGTATGTAAGATTAAGAGTTGAAGGTAAAGAATTTTGAATGGTTTTTCAGTGCTAATTAGACCGAAAGAACTAATATTCACGGTGTTCTCTATGAACCTGGTACTGTGCTAGGCAATTAATATATAGGTATTTGATGTATTTCTTCCAACAAGTCTAATAGTTACATGCAGTCATGCATCACTTAATGACGGGGATATGTTCCAAGAAATGCATCATTAGGCGATTTCATCGTTGCGCAAACATCATAGAATGTACTTACACAAACCTAGATGGTATAGCCTACTACACTCCTAGGCTATGTGGTACAAATCTTATGGGACCACCGCCATACATGCAGTCTGTCCTTGATCAAAATGTCATTACGTGGAGCATAACTGTATAGAAATATACACTGATGACTGATATTCATTTGTAATGATGACCAAGAGACACTGTATAACTGTCATTAGTGACAGCAATAATAATATTTGTAAAAATAATAATCTGCTATCACCAGTGTCCTACTAAGAAGAGGTAGAGCACTAAGTCGAAAGAGGTTTATTTTTGCACCATAAAATTAAAACAGGGGCTGGCTCAGCCGAGTGGTTAAGTTCACACATTGCACTGCGGCAGCCTGGGGTTTGCTGGTTTGGATCCTGGGTGGGGACCTACACACAGCTCATCAAGTCATGCTCTGGCGGCATCCCACATAGAAGAACTAGAATGACCTACAACTAGGGTATACAACTATGTGCTGGGGCTTTGGAGAGGGAAAAAAAGAGGAAGATTGGCAACAGATGTTAGCTTAGGGCCAATCTTCCTCAAAAAAAAAAAAAAAGCAAGTAGAAGTTTCACTGCTTATTAAAAAAGTAAATCCTCAACTGATAAAAAAAGTTAACAGAGAATGTCCATTTAGTCCAACCTTCTGCTGATCAAGTTTTCCCTATCTCTGTCATTCACAAAAGGACACTTTGAAGATTATTTTCCTAATCAATTTATAAAATACAATTTGGGTTTCATGCTGCTTTCTTAATAGCTTGCATAATGAGAAGACACAAGGGTATAGGTATAAGGCGTACCATGTGCTTAGAAATTTAGAACAAAAATCCTGATTTGGTTTATGTGGTGACATATAGGTAAAAATACAGCCACCAAAATGTAAAAATGATTTAAAAAGTACTCTTCATTAAATTATTTATTGGGAAAAAAACAATTATAATTTTTGCCATTTTTGACTATTTTTCAAGTCATCCTTAATTCCTTTAATAAACAAAATAAAGTTACATAAACTTTGATTTATACCAAAATATTTTGACAATAATTTGGAAAAATCTCATAAATAACATGGCATTTTAAATAAATATCACATGTATATACATTCAGCATGTCATTCAATTATTTATATAACAAATATTTATTGAAAATTTGCTATACGGCAGACACTGTTTTAGCTGCTGGGAATTTAGCAGTGATCAAAACATATGTAAAGTTCCTATCTTCAAGGAGCTTACATTCTATCGGGGGAAGAGAGATGATAAATAAGATAACAAATAAAGTATAAAGTATGTTAGACAGTGATAAGTGCCCAGAAGAAAAATAAAGCAAGTATTGATGGGTGTGGTGATTTTGTTAATTTAGTTAGAATGGTCTCACTGGAAAAACTACATTGAACAAAGAATTGCAGTTGGTGAGGACAGAAACATCCTTTAATTGTTATATTTTTGGGGCGGGCCCAGCAGCGCAGTGGTTAAATTCGCACGTTCCTCTTCTCGGTGGCCCGGGGTTTGCCGGTTCGAATCCCGGGTGCGGATATGGCACCACTTGGCACGCCATACTGTGGTAGCCATGCCACATATAAAGTAGAGGAAAATGGGCACGGATGTTAGCTCAGTGCCAGGCTTCCTCAGCAAAAAAGAAGAGGACTGGCAGTAGTTAGCTCAGGGCTAATCTTCCTCAAAAAAAAAAATTATTATATTTTGATTGTGCATACTTATTAAAATAATGTTAAGCAGAATATAATTCCTTAATATTTTCCCTCCATTTCCTTCAAGAAAATTTCTGGGGGCAGGCCTGGTGGCCTAGTGGTTAAGTTCGTGCACTCTGCTCGGTGGCCTGGGGTTCAGAGGTTCGGATTCTGGTCACAGACCTACACACTGCTCATCAGGTCGTGCTCTGGTGGCATCCCACATACAAAACAGAGGAAGATTGGCACAGATCTTAGCTCAGGGACAATCTTCCTCACAAAAAGAAAGAAAGAAAGAAAATTTTTTGGAAAGTAGCTTTAATATAAAGAATCTTAAGACAAAAAAGAGTGGCAAAGAATCATCAAATGTTTCATATAACATTGAAATGTGTGGAACTGTCAGCATTTGTCAGTAGAATATAAATGTAAGTGTTTTTTTACTTCTTAGTTTAAAAAAAAAACTAAAAAAGACAGGGTCCTATAAAGATTTCTGAATTCCTAAATATAGAAGAAAGGGTGTCAATTCTAACTCTTGGCTTTTTAAGAAATATTGCTAATTGATTATCAAATAACATTTGGAACCGTATTTGCTCTTTGTATTCAGGCCTTTCACATGGATGTGTTCAGGGCCACCTCCTGCTGCTCCCAAGCAGACCTGAAATACTTGTTGACTTCCAAGATAACCCTATGCTCTGAAAAGCCGTTGAGTAGGGAGAGGCAAAGAGGTGGCAAACAGCCAGAGGGCAAAGGTGTTGGCAAGAGAAACTATTAACCTTGTGAGGCATCAATTACAAACCAGACCTCACAAATGGATATGGAATAAACATAAAGATAAATATGATTTTTATTCTTGAGAAATATTTCCAGATCCTGAAATATTCTAGTGTCATTTTCCCAGTTGAAATCAGAGTGCAACGACTCCTGAGGTAAACAATGTACAAATGCTTCCGATTTTGTCTGTCCTACCATCAAACCTACATTTTAATGGCTGTGTCTTCCTGACAGACTCCTGAGGCTAGACAGAAAAGGTGAGCCTTGCACTGAATTCTGAGGATCAATAGAAACGGGTGTCAAGCCAAAAATAATATGTTTCAGTCTTAGAATACAAAGAAGGCTAGATGGAATCAGTATCATCAGGTGGTCACTGCACTCATTTCCAGTGGAGACTGAAAATAACTATGTGCTGGAATGAAAATAGCTCATGCAGAACGACTGGAAACCAGTGCGTAAGCCAACTGAGCTATAATTGTAAAGAAAAGGAGAAACATATGAAAATACTGGTATACGACAGATAAATCTGTGTACATCAAGAACATTTTTCTTTCCTCAACACCTTTTATGTTGTCTTTGGCTAGCCACGGTTCACAGTTCAGCTATTTCTAGAATACTAATGAGTCTACAAATGAAAACATCATATCCTTTAGAACTGTGAATTTTTTGGCTGCATATGTTATTGGCTTTGATAGCTGTTTCTTACTGACTAAGAATTTGGAAGAATTGAGTAATCTTTTCCTATGCCAAATTAGAAGTTAAATTTGCCCCTTTTCAGTATTCATCTATTTGCTAATTCTCCTTAAGTTGGGAGTAAACAAGACTGGTGACGACTTGGATGTTTCAAAAGTTGGAAGCTTCATCCATTCAACCAACATTTAAGAATGACCTACGTTTTTGGCCAGGCACTGCTCTGGGCACAGGACATTCAGAGATACATAGGGAATTCCTGTACTCAAGAAATTCATTGTTACAAAATGGCAGGATCCAGGCTTTAAGTGAAGTTGTGTACAAATGGCTTTGTTTACACAAAAGAAAGAGTCACTAAACTATGGAAGACCGCTAGTTTTCTGGGATGGTATGAAAGACTGCTAGCTTCTCCTAAATATTCATTCTTTTTTTCTTCTATAGGAATAGAGCTTTGGCTAGGATTAAGGCCTCCTTGCTTAAGACTGCATTAGGAGCCTTCCTTGCAGCTAGGTATGACCGTGTGATTAAGTTCTGACCAGTTGAATGTGAGCAGCAGTGATAATGAGCCAGTCTCGAATTTTGCTCTCCAAATGGCTGGAAGTATTAAGCAAAGATTCACTTAGCCTGTTACCTATATCCTATATAATATCTTCCAGGCAGGAAAATCAAAGTTCTAAAAAGCTTGTGTGTGTCTGTGTAAAAGAGATTTAGGTTATAGTCATCCAGTCGATATAACTATAAAGGCATGATGTTTCAAGTGGTGTGTAGTTTACTGCATTATGATGACAATAGTCCCACAAAAATTCATTTTAAAATAATAGAACATATTATTCAGGCAGAGGAGTTTCAGATGTATGCCGAAAGTATGTGTCATGAATGGAGGAGTGGGGAGTAGTTTGTGCTGATGGTCCTAGTAGTAATTAATACTGTAATACCATTTAAACATTAACTTTGTTGACAGTCTTTTGCTTACTGTTTATATTTATTCAGAAAAGTTATCAATGTATACATAACTGAGAAGACAGAATGCAATATATACAAGCTTTGTTACATTCTGCTCGTAATTTAATCAGATTTGTATCGTAGATCGATCTTGCCTCACTAACACAGCCTTACTTACACACAAGCAAGTATATAACTAAGATGATTCAGACTATAAGATGAATGGTGAAATGCACTTTGCCTTCTTAACAATGAAATGTTATTTAATACTGCCAGAGAATGTCCCTTTAATTAAGCTTTGCATTCTCATTTTTTTCCTAAATCAAGATATATACAGGGATAATACGTACACACATTTGTGTGCATGCATGTGTGTGTACACACAGACATCTATTTACATATATATTATATATACACACACACATCAAATGTAGGGTCAAGTGTTGCTTGTCTACTTTTGTATATTCAATAATGTTTTACTGAAGTCAAGTCTTGTCACTCATTCTGCCATCCTATGTCAACAGGTGGGTGATTTCTGACTAAACTTTAGAGCATATTAGTGTTAAACTTGATGAATACACTATGTGGTTTCTCACACTTTTAAAAGCCTCCCATAGTAATTTAAATAATTACTATTTGCTAACCAAAAAGAAGAAAAGCTTAATTTTAATACTACTCACAGATAGTGTTTATTCTCCATAATTAAGTAAACTAAATAAATGAATGACCATAATGGGCTGAAAAGACAATAAGACAATAACGAATAAATGCAAGTATAAAAGCAAGCTTTACAGCCTGGATTCTGTTAGCTGATACAGAAGTGGACAAGACAGAAAGAAAATTTGGCCAGAGACAAAAAGGGAGAAAGGAAAAGAAAGAGAAGTGGTGGCTTAAATAATACATTAACAATCCAAGAGAAAATAATTTTATTGAGAGAAGAATGGTGTGATATCATTCAAAATCAGTTCCAGAACAATTGTGCAACATCTAAACATTTAAACTCACTTATAAATATTTTCTTCAAGAGAAACAATAAAGTCACATGCATGCCTTAGAATCATGTAGGTCTCAGGTCAGAGTTGCAAACTTAGATGTGACTAGTGGTCTGAAGAGTAATATCATTTAAGATGATGGGAATGGTGTGACCCACAAACACATCCATTGAGTGACACTGACTGCTTATTTTTAAACTCTGAACAGGAGGAAAGATGACCTAAAACATAATTAAAGAGCAATCCTTGGAATTTCTCCATAGGATTTCTTTTTAGTTAAGTACCCCTAAAGTCTTCACAATACTACAGTATAATTCAATTTGACTATGACTCTGCTGAAACTACTTTCTAGTTACATGAAAGTTTAAATGAGAAAAATATACTCATGGAAAGATACTTAAGTTAATCTTTGCATGTTAATGCTGATCATTAACTCAGAGTAGCAAAAGGTAAGAAGTTAACAGGAATAACATAGCAGGCATTTCTGTTCTGAGGGAAATTTTAGCAACATGTGGCAGTAGGACTTAAAAAACTCACCAAGTCATTGCATTTGTATTTTAATTCTAATAGTGGTAAACACTATTATGCAGTTCATTTGGGACAAAAAACATTATAATCATTCTAAGATGAATAGAACGCTTTCCTATGCTTGAGCTCTTCCAGTAGCTTAACAAAATTTACCATATTCTTGTTCCCAGTGTGAAAATCTATGCTGTATGAAATTTTCATCTTTTTGCTCTTAAATGCCCTAATCAATATTTGACTAATTAGGATCTCAGTCTCATATTCAGTCTTTAGGCAATGAGAAGATTATGTGGGAAGAGTAGAAGAAAATTGGATATTTTTAGATTCTAAAAACATTTTCCTACTTCCTTGAACCAAAAAAGAAAGGAGAAAAACACTTTGTCCTAGTTGGAATATGCTTCATAATCAGCTATATATTCTTCAAACTCCTCAAGAAAAATAAAAATGTGTTCAGCACGACAAAGTTGATTGGATTCTAGCTAGAACTATAAAGTCAAGTAAATAAACTATATAAAACTTCTGATTATGCTAACTCTTATCTCTATAAAATACAAAAATTATGATTTGACTTTTGAGTTTTCTCATTGTTTGGATAGTTTTCTGTTAAACCTAATGAGAAAGTACTAGTTAACTCCTTTCTCTTTCTTAAAATTGAATGGCATAGTCATATTTAAATATAAATTGTTTTTACATACCTAAAAATACTTTATATCAGAAACAAAATTTCAATCTAATCAAACCTTATAATTAAACATCATGGAAATGATTTAGTCATAATTTTGGCATACTTTATTTTTCTTTCATTTTTATCTATATTTTTGGCAAGTATCAGGGAAGATCTTATCTCTGAGGATAATTCAAATGTTCCTCAGTTATATCTGGAATTATAAAAAATATTTCTATTATTCTATGTTATTATTCTATCCCATTATTTTACTACTCACTTTTCCATGTAGAACTAAAAAAGGTTTTCTTTCATTCCTCTCATTAAAATTAAATTGAAAGATAATAAAGAATTTGGCAGAATGTAGCCACAAATAAATCTGCCACATCTTATTTTCATTGTGTATCATATTATTATCAATAAAACTTAAAATCACTTCCCTTGAGCAAAAAGCAATTACTGTATATAATTACCTTTCATGAAAGAAGAATTCTATTATGTATTATTTTGTTGCCTGATTTCTTTAGCAATATATTCAGAGAATTTTTCTTATCTTCAAATTTTCTGTGCTACGTTTAAATCTTTGGCGTTTTTGACAGCTCTCTAAGAAACCATTTTGTGAATTTAAAATAATTTATTTAATTAACTTGTTGCTAAGTTGTCAGTGCTCTTGAGGTAAATATATCTAAAACAATTTTTAATAATATATGAATATATGTACTTAAATTCTGCAAACCTGGTTATATATACAGGGCAGAATGCCGTCTCAGTTTCGGTTTTGAGAAAGGATTTATAACTATTTTTCTTTGTCAGAGTTTTCTATGTATTGTGGCTATGATTTGTCCCTAAAGTAGTCAATGTCTATATAACAACTGGATATTTTCCTTACAAAAATATTTACTGTGATATCATTTGTAAATTTGTAGCTCGAGAATTTGCTCATAGCAAAACTACAGAAAGGAGTAAAATTTACTAATTATCCATCTAATGATGAGATAGGTTTGAAAACCTATTAATTGACTCTCAACTCCTGTGTATTGTCTTTGCTTTTATTTTTGTCATTTCCCAAAGTCATACTATTTAGTAATTTGTGCTGCATCAGAAGCCATTGCAGATCTCAAGTTATCAGACTCCAATTCATCACCCACACACTTCCTGACCGAGGGACCCTCCACACTTCAGAACAAATATAATGCTTTATAAATGGGAAGAGGAAAGACGCAGATGAATGGACAAGACAATGCCATCCAACAACACACAGACAGTCACATAAATGCAGTCTGTTTTGTTTGGTGGAAAATTATGCTGAGACTGAGATTGTCTTCGCCAATAATTTATTTAACACAGGTTCACTGTGGGAATTATGATAATTTCACAAGCCAATAGAATACAAGATAATGTCTCTTAATAAGCCAACAAAGAAATAACCTACTCCCAATCAATGATAGATGAATTACTATTGTTCCAGGCAAGGGAGAGATGAAAGGAATAAAGTCTAAATTTAGTTCGGGTGTACCTTTCTATGAGTTGGTTCTCGGGAGAGTTGGCTTATCCAACCAAGAGCTGATGTCCAGCTGCCAGCGCAAAGCAAAAGCCCCTTGTTGCTAGAGCACGTTGCTAAGGAAAGAAAGTGTCAGTGGTGGCGGGCAAGATAATCTCCTTCATGCATCGTTGCATGGTTTTCACCGCTGCCAGTAGAATCGCCTTACCATGGCAGGAGCTAATGCCCCAAGGTCTTCAGAGAGCTATCTAGATGAGCAAAGAGTCACCTTGCACAGATTGAACACTCTCCAGTAAAGCCTCACAAGCTCTTGGTATTTAAAGGCTAAATGTCCCCTAGCCATGGTTGCTTCTCCACATGTTCTTATCGATAAGCCCCCAGCAGTGCCCATCATCAGTGGAGCTATTGAGTGCTTATCTATGACAACAGATGTTGATGACAACATCCTGACACAGCTCACTCAATGTAAGCAGCTACATTTTCAGATCAAAACAACTTTAAGCCATAAATAAGTAGATCAAAACAACTTCACTTAAATCGTAAACAAACGGGTTTGAAATCATATTAAACCAATACACAACACAGTCCTTATTGGTTCTGTTTCTGGTACTACTTACGATGACGTTGGTAGAGCAATTCTGACAAGGTTTTTTAATATTCCCCTATAAAATATTTATGATCATCAACGTCCTTTTCTTTGTACAGTATGTATCTCTGAAAGTTATCTACAACTTGAACTGGCATTATGATGCTTGCCATACTTTTACCTTCTTATAAATTCATATATTCACATGTTAGATAAATTTATTTATTGAAGTTATCATATAAATCATATTTCCTTCAGAAAAGAGGGATGTACGTCAGGAAAGTGTAGGTTATGTGGTCATAACAAACAAACCCCAAAGCTCAGTAGCATATCATAACATCATAATTAGCATCAATGGGAAATTTATATCTCGTTGACATGAAGTATGCCTATAGAGACTGCAAACAGTCTAGGGCAGCTACCGTACATGTGATGACTCAATGATCCAAGCCAACGTGACTTTGTGCCTCCACCATCTGGACATAAGTATTTTAGTTTGTTGAAGCAGAGAAGGGAGAGACTGGATAACAGTGTGAAGGTGTTTCCTTGCCCTTGCCCAGACATCACACATAATTCCCCCAATCACATTTCACTGGGCCAAATATTAGTCTAACTCAAGACATCTGGAAAGTCTACTTTCATGCGTACTCAACAAAGAGAAATAAGGAACAAATCTTTTAAAAAGATTTCCAGGCCATAGACAGAAATGGGTTGTACAGGTAGGTAATTTGAAAATGACTTTAAGAAAGGCAAATTTGAAATTCCCCTGGCAGTCACCCACAGACGTTTCTGTATATTTTATTCTATTTAAATAAACAACATTTAATATATCATATTTCAAAGCAGTGTAGTCAACTGGCAAGGAAGCTAGGATCATGAAATCTAAGATGCAATTGATCAGTTGTGACCTTAAAGTACGACATGTTATCTAATTTTTCTGTGCCACTATTCCATCAACCAAATAACAGTAATAATCATTCAGTAATCATTATTATTTCCCTAACATATGTTATTACGTATGGATGAGGGACTTCTTCCATGGCTGCATGCCAATAGCCCATTTATTTTCAAACTTAACTATATTACTGAGATTGGAAACTCCATGGTTCATAGAAAATACACTGTCTTGCTTACCTGGGCTATGCTATATGTCAGAATCATTTTACTCCATTCTTAAGAAAGAGTTAACCTTGAAGAAAAAGCACCTTAAACATTTCTTACATAAAAAATTTGCATAGGCAGAGATCTGTCTGCTTTTAAATAACTATTAAAATCTTCTGGCCACTTATTTCAGTTTTATTGTATTTTCAGTTACAAATGAGTTCTCCTCTTAAACATGCATATAAATTTCCAGGGTAGATTAAAGTGGAAGACATGAGCCATTTGCTACCGAGAAAGGTAATATTACAACTAAGATTTTATTACCCTCTCAGTCCTTAGAATAGTTCTGGTATGTGAGATTCTATATTTTTTAAAAAGTAAGAGTCTTAAACAAAAAAGAAAATTATTCAAGGAAACTTTCTATATTTCTTGTCACATTTTTGAGATGTTGGCATTTTTGAGCCGTTACTTAACAATGACCTCTTAAAGTTACGTTGAAAGCAGAAGTTATACCTAAAGATTTATATGGCTAGGTAATCCAGTAAAAAATCCCATTTTTGTGAGCCTGCTTTGCATGTAGCTTTGGTCTAATAACAATGCCTATTATTTCAACTATTTTACAGAGTTAAATAACTTTTATATCATTATTGTATTGTATTGTACTCAGATAAATCATCGTATTCACTTAAAAATCCTATGTAGTATGTGTTACTAGAGAAAATACAGGACCACTAAAGGAATTCTATAGCTTATTCCTAACTTCCACAAAATATTCCATGGAAGAAAACTTCCACTTCAGTTGTTGTGAGTTTAATCAAAGGAGATCTACAAACTTCGTGACTGTTGGTCTAAAGTTTGTATTCCAAATGTCTTTGTCAAAGTTTGTACCTATTGAAAGAAAGCAATATGATAATTGGTTTTTGATGCATTTCTGCACCTTTAGTAAGTATTATTTTTATCTCTCAAAATGCTAATCACGGCATGTAGTAAGCATAAGTTAAATTTTGAAATATTGCATATTTAAATACTTTTTAAATTATATAGTAAAATTATATACATATGTATATGTGTGTATATGATATATATATACACATTTTTTCTTTTTTTTTAATAAAAAAGAGGGAAAAGGTAAACTACTAGTACTTTTGTTTGTCTTAAATGTTAGGCGTAGGTGTTTCTTATGTTCATTCATTCACTAAGTAGTTACCTAGTACTTCCTGTGCATCATTCTCTTTCCTCTAAAAGTGTACGGTCTAGGTGGGAAAGGAGAAGCAAGCCAAAAGCTATGAACCAATAACTTACTTGCTTTAATGGAGGTGACACTCCATATGCAGTGTGAGCATATGAAGAGGGCCACCTCTGCTGGTGCTGCGTTACAGAAGGCATTCTCGAGGACATCATACCTTTTGAGATAAAACTGAAAGGACGTACAGAGATTTTCTAGGTGGATAGATTGGGTAAGAACATTCCAGGCAGAAAAGACAGCATGTGCAAAGCCATGGAATTATGAGACAACATCATAGCTTCCTAGAATATTTGCCACTTAAAAGAACAGTACAAAATAATCACAGGCTCTCATTCTAACAAATAAAGATAAGACAGAGAGAGTTTAAGAATCTAAGTGGCAGGCTTGAATATAAACTTATGTTTGTTTGACTCCTTAAACTGCTGCCTTGACATTATATATTCTTTTTTTATTAGGTGGGGAATGACACATATACAAAATCAGTATCTTTAAAATTTCTCTAATAATTAGGAAAACAACTAACACACTATTGACTGATTTTGGAAAATGAAATAGAATCTATTTTAGAAAACTACTCAACGGATGAGATAATCTAATTTGAATAATCCTAGCACAAACTCTTTCTGACTATGAAACGTGGAGCTTACCACCCTTCTAGCTGTTTGCCTTCCCTGGATGCAAACATTACTTTACATCGTAACCATGCATTACATTAAGGAATAAACTATAATATTCTAGATCAATGCTTCACCAACATATCATAATTTACTTTTAAAATTAAATCCATATCCTATATTTCTCTGATCCTTCTAGAAATTCTCAGAGGGAGTTAATAATATTACTTTCAGCTTTAGGAAGACAAAGTTAACTTTTTTTTTTGAGGAAGATCAGCCCTGAGCTAACATCCACCACCAATCCTCCTCTTTTTGCTAAGGAAGATTGGCCCTGAGCTAACATCTGTACCAATCTTCCTCTATTTTATATATGGGATGCCTGCCACAGCATGGCTTGATAAGTGTGCATAGGTCCAAGCCTGGGATCCGAACTGGCAAACCCCAGGCGGCCAAAGCAGAGCACACGAACTTAACCACCACACCACTACGCTGGCCCTCCAAAGTTAAGTTTTATAGAAGTCAAGTGACCTGTCTAAAATCACACAGCTGACATATGACTGAGTCAAAATTTGAACCCAATTTTTCAGATTTTAATTTCAGCACTTTCTCCAATACCACATATAATGTTAAACAAAACATCTAACTCTAATTTGAAAATATCCTAATGTCAACTTGAGTCAAAACATTAAGAGACATTGTGTGAATAGAAGACATATGCTAAAAAGCCCATCTCCTACGTGAGAGAAAAAACCTGAGCTATAGATTCTGTCTATACAATCCCAGAACAGAAGAGCAGAAATAAAAATCTAGAGAGTCATCTAAATGCTTTCAAAGAGACAACAAACATATAGAAATCTGAAAACACTCAGTACGGATGAATTTTTAATACTGTCATTTTAGCGTCCAATTGAGATAAAATTGATAGAGCCTGAAATTTTTCATGATTCTTGAAAAGTAGAATTAGCTAATGAATTGAAATAAAGAGTCAACAGGCAGTGGCTAAAACTCAATATTATCATTTGGTTCAATATTTGAAAGAGAATGAGTTCAGGTCTAGGAATTCTAACAGAATGCAAATGTATATATGTAAAATATATCTTATTTTATTTTTATCTTCATGTTATACATTATATTTCTATTTTATATTTAAATATGTTTATATTTTATTTTTATATGTAAAGAAAATAAGTGAAAGTCTTTTAAAAAATAACAATGGGAGGATACCAATTACCATTAAATAAACATTTTTGAGATTTTTCAATGACTTACTCTCTGAATAAGGCAAAGAAAACCTGAAATTAGTTCCTTAAAAGTTGCCACAAGTTCTTGCAAGAATTGCCTATTCGTAACTGGGTTCTTAGCTTACATGTAAGTGTGACCTCCCTCCACACAGCACCCTTATTATGATAAGTGCAATACACCTAAATTCAACCTAATTTCAAGGAGAGAGAGCAGAATATAGACAAAAAGTCATTGGGAACTTCTGTTTGATACTTTTAATAGTTTGTTGTTTGAGAGATAAGAAAGGAATATCCGATGTGAATGTACTTCCACTTATAGTAGGAAGATATCAAGGGTGTGCTAGTGAACGTGCTTGGTTGGGATTAAATGATAAAAAACAAACTTTCTTTTAAACCAAATATTCAACTCATATTTCAATAAGAAATGTTTGCTATGACAACTAATTTTCCTTATAGGATTATTTTTCCCTTAAAGCCCTATATATATTATCTTGATTAAATGAACATGACTTGTTTCTTTTTATAGGTCATGTTAGCCTTAATTGGGGGGAGCAAGGGGTTATTTTATAACGTTGAGAAATAATTTCATGATCATTACAGCGCCCACACAAACAGACTAACTCATTTATAAACTTGAGCTTTGTCAGGAAAATGCTACGTTAACTGGCTTTTCAAATGCCAGAGAATGGTTCATTAGCTTTAACTGTAATATTATGATGACAATTCATGTAATAGAATGGAAAACCATATCTTTTTATCTACATAAAAATAATGCAGTCTCTGATGAATTTAGGATTTCTGACAGTTCAGTTATCAAGCCTTGATATAAATTCGTGTAGCATATTGAAAAGGCATATTTCCATTGTTATGGTACATTTAAACTGACAAGGAATAGAACTGAACAATGATTCTTCAGTCTGAATAGACTTTGTGTGGTATGTAATAAGTATTATGCCACATAGCATTTACATGTAGGAGATTGAAAGGAATCTAAATTTCCAAGTATATTCTGATTAGAAGTGGCATGGACAGAAGTCCTCAGTTAATAACTTCGTAATAAGCTGTTATTTTTAATAGTGTTTCTTTGTGAAGAAAAAGATAGCTATTTTATTTATTCCTTCAAAAATATACGTTCCACTGGAAACAAAAGGTATGTACACAAATCATAAATACCACCATCTAAGAGACTTTAGAGATTTTAATTTAGAGGTTGTGGAATATTCATTAAACAACAACAACAAAATTAAAAAATGAAAAGCAAAAGCAAAACCATGTATTGTGCAGCTAATAGGCTCCCAGCACTATGTCAACTGCCAGGCATGAGGCAAGTGACTTCTCTCCTAAACAAGCTCAGGTTCCAGCGTGAGAGATGATTTACAGGGCAAAGATATGATAAGTTCCTTTTCGAAGAAGGGCCAGGGGCTCTGTAAAAGAAGTGCTAGTATTTTGTCCTGAACGGAGGAGGATTGTTGAAGCTCATCAGAACATTATCAGAGGTTCATCTTAAAGGACTATTAAAATATAGTATGGTTGGTGAAGTGGGAGATGCACATTCAGGCAGAAAAAATATAATGTGTAAAGGCACAGAAATGCCAAAGGCTGAACTGTATTTGGAAAAAGGGCTTTAGTAATTTAGAACATGCCCTACGGGCTTTGAGGCTGAAAAAAAAACATAGGGCCATATGAGAAAGGACTTGAGATGCTCATTAAAGATTTTAATTTTATCTGAGAAGCAAGATGCAATTTTTAAAGAAAGTCTCTTATTAAGATCAAAGTATATATTAAGAAGCTTAACTCGGGCATTTGGAAGGTGAAATTGACATAAGGCAAGGCAGAGAGAGACATATATGGAAAAACTTGCAGTAATTCAACCAAGAAATATCTTAAAATAGACATAGAAAATATAATTAATTAAGCTTTCTAGTTCAAATCTAACACCCTCCCCTAAACTGCATTGTAGTAGGAAGTAAGCCAATTGAGAAAAACTGTAAAGTGCTCATTTAAAATACAGTATCTTTGATTGGTCACAAATACATATCTTTTAGTTCCCTTTAAAATTTCGTTTAAACATTTGTTACTTGAATACCTAGTAAGGGGTAACCACTATTGTAAGGATAAATAAATATAAAGGTAATCAAATATATGATAATCATGTGCATAAGTGCTAAAAATTACATTTCACCAAAGTATAACCAATGTAATTCCAGGCTAAAATAGACCAACTTCTTATGAAGCTGGGTACCTGAGGGTTACTATAAATATTCAGTAAGATTACCTTCCACCTTGTTATGAAAAGAAGTTAATCTTGTCAATTTGCTGTTTTCTTGTTTAACCTCAGGCATAACTCAGGGGTCACAAGGATTTACGAGTTTGTTTTACAGAAGAAAGAGAAAGCCTTCAAGGATTACCAGATAAAAACAGTCTCCAGCTGCCCCTAACGCCCAGAAGTCAGATTGCCCATGGGTTTATGGAGAGTGAAAGAAACATGGATTATCCCTTTGTTTCTCTGAAACTCCTCCTGCCACACCCTTTAGCTCTATAAAATCCCCTGCTTTCTTCTCTTGTGAAGGCGGATTTGACAGAACCCATGCTCTGGCCTTCTAGTCTTGGCCAATTCAAAAAACCTTTCTCCATCTCCAAGCACCCATGTCTCAGGGTTTGGCTTACTGTGCATCAGACACACGAACTTGAGATTAAGAGGTTGGTATCACTGGGATAGAGAAAATAAGGTAAAACCTATTGAAAGAAAGCAATTTTAGGCAACCTTTTTAAATACTTTCAAAAAAATTATGTTAATTATGAAACCTACTATTTTAAACACAAGTAACCTAGTAGTAGGATCAAATATTTCAATTGCTTACATTTCTGGGTTTATGAACTAGCCAGAAAATATAAAATTATAGAAGATAAAATTGCTGTCTATATTTGATTTCCATACAATTTCAAATCTTTCTCAAAAATTCAAACTGGAGATAGAAAAACTTCAGAGTTGTTTAATTTGAATGACACTGCCTTAATTCTTCACTAATAGTTAGGAAAACTTGTCAGCAAATTCCCAGTGGTATTTTTCTGAGCTCAAACTTGATATTGAAGGTGAGCAGAATTTGCCAGCCCAAAATATATGCCTCTTTGGCATAAGGATTATCTTGAGATGGTTATTTTTAAGAAAGAGCAGAGAGGCTGGCCCCGTGGCCCAGTAGTTAAAGTTCTGCACACTCCACTTCAGCAGCCCGGAGTTTGCAGCTTTGGATCCTGGGTGACGACCTATTCCACTCATCAGCCATGCTGTGGAGGCGTCTCACACACACAGTAGAGAAAGATTGGCACATATGTTAGCTCAGGGCTAGTCTTGCTCAAGCAAAAAGAGAGGAAGATCAGCAATGGACGTTAGCTCAGGGTGAATCTTCCTCACAAAACAAAACAAAAACAAAAACAAAGAAACAGCAGATACAGCAGAAGCTCTGAAAACTAAGTATAAGTTACCTTTTTGTAAAAGACATTTACCTTTATAAAGGAAATCTCTTTTTATAAGGGTGTCTTTCTCTCTGTACCGGAAAGAGGAGGATGACCAAATCTCTAAAAACTCTTATCAGTGGGGAAGGCAAGGACTTTAATTTGCATAACAACCTCACCCTTGTTTACTCTGCTTTGTCTGAAAACCTCCCATAATTGGCTCCCTCCCCCAACATCTTTTGTCTTTAGCAAGAGAAGGTATTTAAGGTGATGACTTGGGCCATTTTGGGAAGTTACTCAACTCTCCTGAATATTGCTTCACGTATATAAGAGGTATACATGTTATTAAACTTTTGTTTGTTGTTCTCCTATTAATCTGTCTTTTATTACAGGGCAGGTCTCAGCCAGCAACCTAGAAGGGTAAAGAAAAAATCATTACTTTTCCCTACAATGCTCACACAAACAAACAAAAATGTTTAAAGAGAAAGCCAACCAAACAAGTTTTGTTAACATAAACTTTTCAATCTTTTTTATTACCTAATCTATCTGTAGATCTAAACGTTCAAGTTATGAAGGCATTAGATACTTAAAGCTTTAAGTGTTTATATTCATGACCTCTTTTCTTCCCTGTGCGGAGATAGCTCTTGACCAAATTCTAAAATTATGGCAGATCCCTCCTTACAGTAGCACAGATATTCCAAAAGAACAATTAAGTTCATTATTACTTTCAAAAATGAAGAAGCACCTCAAACCTAAGTTAATTCTAAGGAGGAGGAAGCTTTTCAGATTTGCGTATGAATCACTTCTTATAAAGAGGTTCCTGCTTTCTAACATGAGATGATAAACGTACACTGGTTATTCCAGATTAACATTCTTCCAGTTAATACCAGTTAGAAATGAGAGACAGGCCTATGAGTAGGTTCTGCTCTCCAACTAGCAAAAATGATCAGGTTATTGTACTTTTTCTACCTTCTTCATGAAAAAAAAGGAAGTAAATCAATGTTATATTTTAAAAAGTAGTATTAAATCAGAGGAAAGCAAAAATAAAACGAAAACCTGCCAGGACAGAAATATTCGCTGTAACAATCAAGTAAATGACATCCTGAATTTAATAATTAATTAGACAAGGAAGGAAGAAAGTCCTAGAGCATTGGCAAGTAATCTGAAAATTCTGATAGGACTCAGGCACAAGTCACTGAAAGGTATCATTTTCCAGAGAATATTCTAGTGAAGTTAAAGGATCCCTGAGGGGAAATGAAGCGAAGGGCACCAATCTGAAGTAAAACTTTATAAAGGGAATTCAATTGACAGACTTCTAACTTCGGTCCAAAAAGTCCAGGTTCATAAAGACTTGGAGTTGAAAGGCTGGTGGCAGCTATTCCATTTTGGAGACTGAGCAGAGAGCTTTGATCCCGGAGCCTCTGACAGTGCTAAACTTAGCAACCCTGTTCCTCTATGGAAAAAGACACCTATCAGAAAAGAAGTTTATCGGTAAAACAAAAAGACAAATTTCTATTCATAGTTTTGACTATTTGGGCAAAAGTTCTAGAATTATAATTTCAAAAAAGGAAAAGAAATGAGAGTTGTTATACAATGGGGTCTACACTTTAATAAGACAGTGTTTTTCTTGGTAAAAAATTGAAAATCATTCCAAACGTGACTGCTTTTCCAGATGTACAAACCAAGAGGATGCTTTCATCTTAAAAAACAAAACAAAATGAAATAAAATAAAAATTTAGTTCACATATATTGAAGGAAATTCTTTTGCAAAAAGAAAATAAAATAAATTCAGATTTTTAAAAAATTAACCTTTATTCACTGTAGATAGGAATAATAACTGTAGCATCAAATTTTGAAACAACTCTTCATGGAAGAATTACACATTTGCCCTTTTCAGATCAATTTGATTTATAGAAATTCTAGATATATAAGAGAAGTGAGGAGACGGCAGGGGTGGGGCATGAGGTTTAAAGAGAAATTAGATTGAACATCTTGGACACTGGAGAATCTTTAGCAGAACAAGTTCTTAAATAAATAGGGTAAATTATTCTCATAAAAATATCATAAAATTATCCTAAATCTCAAGAAAAGTTCTACCACATGGTTTATACTTCATGTCTAAAAGAATACGAGAGCCTCCTTGAGGAGAGAACAAAACAAAACAAACAAACAAGCAAAAGCAAATCTTCTCTGACATACAAAAGACTTCTCCTTTATGTCAGGCAAGAGTGGTCACTTTCCCTAAACAGCACATTCCTGTGGAAGGCCTTCCAGCACACATCACATTCCTACTGATATAAATGAAAAGCAATAAGAAAAAAAAAAATATATATATATATATACATATATATATTGAGGTATATGAGGACGCCATTTGGTTTAAAACTAATTTGGCCTGACCTTGTTTTTCCAGAAAGGCCTAATGTGGCCCATCCAGCATGCATTGTACATTTGCTTTAAACATTTATAATATCCCAAAGCCAAGAATGATGCCCTTAAAGAGAGGGATGTATGCCTTCCCTCATACCAGCATTTCTTTAAACATAAGCAGTTCTGGGGCCGCCCCAGTGGTGTAGCGTTTAAGTTTGTGTGCTCCACTTTGCCAGCCCAGGGTTCGCCATTTGGGATCCTGGGCACAGACATACGCACCGTGTATCAAGCCACACTGTGACATGTGTCCCACATATAAAATAGAGGAAAATGGGCACAGATGCTAACTCAGGGCCAATCATCCTCAGCAAAAAGAGGAGGATTAGCGGCAGATGTTAGCTCAGGGCTAATCTTCCTCACACACACACAAAAAAGATAATCATTTCTTCCCAGAAACTAAGGGTCAAATTGATCTGTTGTGCTCATCTTGTGACCACTGACCTGCTGTGCTACCAAAACATCTTGTGACTGTAGTAAAAAGAGATATTCCCTGCCATATCTGATGTATGTTCCTTGTTCCAAGACGATATCTAACCACGCTGTACACCTCACGTCTTTGGAGAGCTTCCTACCTTGGTGAAGGCTTGGTGAAGTTCTCCTGGGCTATATGGTCCTCAGATAGGTTCATAAAATAAACTCAAGGTAATTTTCATTTATAGATTGACTATTCATTATTTGAGTCAACACTACTCTGTGGAATAAATCAATCTTGTTGAACCATTCAGGAAGATTTTCTGGAGTGAAGCACAAAAAGCAAAAACTAAACTATTAGAATCACTGGCATACCACTTGCTTTCAGGACAACCTTGATTAAATGCATTCACCTGGCTTCAAATTAGCCATTTGTTCATTCACTCACTCATTCACTCTGTGAATTTTTATGTACATTCTGTGAAGTTTGATTACTTTCTGTTTGCCAAGCACTGTGCTAGGAGTAAAGAGAAAAAGCTTATAATACACAGGCCTTGTCTTCAAGGAGCTCACGTTCTATGGGAGAAACGTGCAAACTTATACATTATGATATTGCATATGTCCTCTAGTAAAAGCAGAAAGATACAATACTGAAATAATAGTTTCTTTATTTAGGCCCTACTTATTCTCTCCCTTCATGAGACATATACAGCCAGCTGAAGCTCAGATTATCCACCAACATTTTAGGGAATGGTATTTTTATTTTTCTTCAGAAGAGACGAGTTTCATGGAAGCTTATAATCCATTTGCTGAGAAAAATCCAGAGGGACACCATTCTGCTCCACCCCCTCACTGAGCCCCCATCAGGAAACCTGTCAAAGTTCTTCACAAGGGTTCTCTGCCAAGGCACTGGCTTAAATAGTTAAAAGAGATTGCCCGAGCCAAAGAATGCACTAGCTGTGTTATGTTGCTTTATTTATGGACCGGTCCAGTCCTGGAAAACGCCAGTAGATTAGCATCTGCAAAGTATGTGAGCGATATTAAAATTAAGGCATTGGCACCGTGGTAGATTAGAATCCACACACAATTTCACGTCCCTCTCTATGGGGCCTGTCCCTGTGGGATGTGCATGTAGTACTGCTCTGTTGAACTCAGGAGTGGTCACATGAGTTGTTTTGGCCAATGAATGTGGGCAGAGGTGATGTCTCTACCTTACAGAAGATTTAAGAAGCAGCCTATGGTTTGGCACATTCTCTCTGGTATCATTTATGATACAGATATCTCCCAGATGAGGGCTGCTCCAGGAACCTGAGTCCCAGAATGAGGCCAGTAAGAAGTGAAGCTGCAATAGGTTCTTGAGGAAGTTATTACACGAGGGAGAACCTCTGTGGGGAAACTGTGCTTGTTCTCATAGCAGAAATACAAGACATTACTATCTGAAGTAATACAATCACTCCCCTTCAGCACTGTCCGCACTTCCCAGCTTTGTTATCTCTTCCCTGTAAAGAAGCAAAAGAAGATTCACTGTTGATGATGATGAGAAGATAGGCATGACCTTTTCCTATTTTGGGCTTTTCCTATAAATAATCTTTGCTTCAATATATGAATAGTTGAGATTATGAGCATGCACTCTGTAATGCCCAGATTTAAATCCAACTCTGTCTCATTTCAGCTGTGTGATCTTGGGCAAGGAACTTAATTTTCTGTACCTCAGATTCCTCTTCAGGAGAGTGGAAATAATAGTTTACCCCTGAGAGAACATTGTGAGAATTAACTGCGTTAGCGCACGTAAAACAGAGAAGTATCTGGCATACAGCAATGCTTTGGATATTAATATTTACAAAGAATGTTACTATTCTTATTTGCTATGAATATTATTTACCAAGATATTGATGGTTTCCATAGGTAACACACGTGAGTTTACATCTTTCTGATGTTCTAATCCTTTAGAAATTCCTGTTGACTCATCATTCAAAGTGTATCCAGAATTCAAATAAATCAGATGATATCACTCTGTGCTCAAAACATTGCAGTAGCTCCCCATTTTTCTCAGAGTAAACACTGAGTCCTCACAATAGCCAACTATGCCCTCCAAGATCTGCATGGGGGCATCCTATCCCTCCGGCCCTGCTCTAATCTCATCTCCTGATACTGCCTTCTTGATCACTCTACTCCAGCCAAACTCTCCTTTGCTCCTCCTGAAATACTCCACGAAATGCTCTTGTTTTTGAGTCTTTGCTTTATCTCCTCCCTCAGCCTAAGTGTCCCCACTGCTAAGTTGACCACCTCCTTCACGTCTTTGTCCAAATGTCACATCCTTAATAAGGCAAACAGAGCAGCTTTTTAAAAACATGATTCGCCTCCCCTCCCACACCTTAGCACTCATGACTTCCTTTGCTCTTGTCTACATTTTCTTATTTTTGCCATAGCACTTAGCACCTTCTAACACACCTTGTAATTTGCTTATGATACAGGCTTATTAATAATATCTTTTATCTGCCATAAAAATGTGAGCTTCATAAAGCTTTATTTGTTCATGGATTTCAAGCAATTAGAGTAGTGCCTGGCACAAGATAGGTGGTAAATAAATATTGTTAGCTGAGTGAATCAACAACAAACTGAGCATAATGTTAAAGTTCTCTTTTTATAAACAGAACCTTTATTTAGCAGTTAACTATGCCATCATGGAAAGTTAACTTCTAAGAAACTGTGCCTATTAAAAGAGAGAGAGTGCTACCAGGTAAATAAAGCCCAAATGATGAGGTATAGAGAGAGAATGAGGGATTTTGTATTCATCCAGATTCTACATCTGGATAGAGGAAGGTCAGTTATTTCAGGCTAATAAGGAAATTATGCTCTCAGAAGCCCTGAGACTGTAGCACTATTTAGATCTGTTCTTTAATATTTAATTTCATATATTTCCTGAAGGAAACTGATTAATAATTGCAACCAGTGAAGCATATACTTTAAAAGATTGATCCCCGCAAGCTGTTGTTTTTTGAAGATTAAAATAGTGCCTTTCTTCTTATAAAACAAGTCGCTGGTGTGACATCTTTTTAACTTCATAGAGCTGACAATAAACTGAGGCAAAATATGACAGATAACTAATTAGTCACAGGCTTTACAGGTTTTGGGGTTTTTTTGAAAAAAACAACAAAACAGATTGGTACACATTTGGATATTCTGGGTTGATCCTAATGAAATATTAATTTGAAATTATTATGCTTTTCAAAATTCCTATCTTAACCAATTTATCTCAACCGCCATAACAGTGTCAACTCTCAAGCTCTAGCTTATATACATCTATCAAAGAAGAAGGATCAAAAAGAATAAAACCAACACCAAACACCATCTCTCCTGTGGCAGCCCGTCAACATCCACAGGTGTGTCCAATCAGTGTGTCCAGTTTAGTCTGGGAAATGAGCAGCTGCAGGTTTCCACAGAAAGTTTCACCATTTAAGGACAACAAACAATTGGAACCTGATGAAGCAAAAATGTTCAAGGAGAAACACAGTGGTCCAGTTTTTCCTCAGCGCCTTCCTGAGTTCTGGCATTCATCTTCCATAAAAACGCTCTGTGTCTTCCTTATAGTCTTCTTTCCCCTTTCAATTTTTAAATTCTTAATGGAAACCAATAATTACTTCCAAGACATTTGGCTTATAGTCAAATCTCCTATAAACAGCTTCATATTATTAACCAAACTGAAAATGATAAAGGAGAATTAGTAAAAATGAATGCTCTTGAAAATTTCAAAGAAATGTATAGAGAGCTTATGCACTTTGGGATAGACTAAATTTGTAAATTTTGTTAGGAATAAAAATTCTGTCAAATATTCTTAAACTTACAATCAGATTTCCACTAGAAGACAAAATTAACTTTCAGAATAAAAAAGAATATTAGTCACTTCCATGCTTACTAAGGAGTACTTTAAATAGATTTTTTAAATTTACATCAAAGACACATGAATTGGTTTCTTTCAATGTAGTAGTTTAGCTTTCACACAAAAAGTACTTGAACTGTCAAGAAATACCTTGAAAGTCAAAAAACTTACACCAAAAAGAAAAACTACTCTATTCTCAACTAGCAATTAGCAGTTTCACCACTAATGAGAAAAACTGTCTCTGGATCTGCAAAGAAGAATCTGAAGAGTAATATAATAAAATTATTAAAGGTTAGGGAATCCTCGACCTTTACATTCTGGAAATTTCTTTCATTGGAAACCGTGAGAGGTAAAAGCTGAAACACTTTGGATCAAATGAACCTTGACACAGTACTATAATCTGAGACCAATCACGGTGGAAGATAAGTGTGTTCAGACATTGAGATGTGACGCCCTTGGTATGGTTTGCCCTGCTGAATTAGTGTCAAATAAAACAACTACCCCAGGCCTTTTTACTCTCTGGTGACAAATAGCCCAAAGGAACCTAGACTTTAGAGCAGGTGTTCCTCAGGATTGATGCAGCCCTTCCCTAGTTATCTTGACAGGACAAGGAAAGAGAAAGATGTAGGTATTAACAGGTAAGTTCTCACTGCTACTGGTTCCTTTTGAAAATGATGATGAACTTAATTGGTCACCATTTTCTGAAACTAATTAACACTACAAGCTGAGTCTCTCAGCTTTCTCTTCTGAGAAGTAAACCCATAGCTATTTAATAATTAGACTGACACTTGTAAAGTTTGCAAAGCCCCCCCCCCCCTTATTTTAAAAGCTTTAAAACCTAGAACAGAAGTTGTCATTGGTAGGAAGCCTGTTTAAATCATCTGTGGGGCTTTTTAAATGATGCACGTTCTGAAATTCCACATATACGCACTTCCTCCTCAACACCTACTTTAGAACAATGATTACAACTTCAGGATTCTAGTGATGAGACATTGCAGTGATGCAAATCATAAGGGAAATAAAACACTATCCTCAAAATTCTCTCCCTGCAATACCCCATAGAAGTAGCTATTCAGACCCCTTTTGTCTTTTTTCAAAGGAAACAGAAGAGCAGCCATTATATTTAGTCAGAACAGAACAGGAAAACTCCAGCTGCCTTAATCCTTTTCATTCACCTCGTGGATCTGCTTCCCTAAAAGGGGCAAGAAATAAGTTGGCAGAGTGGCATCAGGCAGACCTGGGTCTGAATCCTAAATTCTGCCATTTATGTTTTGACCTTACACATACACCTTTACTTCCATGAATCCAGGTTTCTCACCCATAGCAAAGGTATGATAACCACTTCGTTGATAGTTTGCTAAGTCTGTATGAGATAACATACTATAAACACACATAACGCTGTGCTTGCCACATAACATGTATCAGCAGCCGTTAACCTACGCTCCCTTAGAAACTGTAATAATGCCTTGCGGTTATATGCCACCTGTTGAATTCTTAAAGTGCATTCACATGTATTATCTCATTCAGGAAAGAGAGAAAGGAAAGGAAGGAAGGAAGGAAGGAAGGAAGGAAGGAAGGAAGGAAGGAAGGAAAGCAGGAAAAATGAAGGAAGGAAGGAGGGAGAGATGAGTGAGGTTAAGAACTATTATCCCACTTCATTTAAAGACAGAAGAAACATGACCAAAAAGTTGGTGATCTACCCAAGGTCACACAATAATGCAGATTCCGGAAATAATTTGGCCCACTCTGTTCTTTTAACAAATTAATAGTTAAAAGTTCAGAGAACTTCCGGTGAGAAAGTTAGAACCCAACTGGTCTGCTGTTTTCCAGGACAGTTGTCTTCTAACTCCACCCCCTTGTCTTGTCACATGTTGGAATCCAGTCAGGGAGCAAGGGCGGCAGCAGTGTTCACTGGATCTATGCCACCCAGAACGTGGAGGCAGAAAGTGTTGACATGATTCTGAAGGAGTCAGGAGCTTCTCTCCAAATCCCAAGCCCTGTTTATTTTACATGTCCACACCCAGGACTGTATGACCAGCCCTGAGAATTGAAAGTGATTACATGAATAATCCCTCACACACGTAATTATGCTATGTAATTCAATGTAACAAAATAGTACTAAACCCTAAAACAAGGCTAAGAAGACCAGCACAGTTCGAACTTTACCCATGGGGACCTTTTTAACACTTACTTAGAAATTTGAAATACAAAATTAATCCAGTAATCTCTGCTTGACTCGCACCCTAATCACACACCCAGTTGGGCGACTGGATAATCCAGCACTGCCCACAGCTGCGTCTTCAGCTCCTGAACATCCTGACTACACACAGGGGACTAGGGCTGAGTCTCTTCTCTAATCCCTTTTCTTTCTTTAGTCCCATTATTTGCTCCATTTACACTTTCTGCCTCTGATTCCACAGAGATAAGGACTCCCCACCCTTCCAATCCCAGGAACATATCGAGATTGATGAACTTGCTGCCTCACTGAAAGAGGATTTTAATAGATAATATCTTGAAGGCATAAAGTTATCTACAATGCATCGAAATACTGTGTCTAGTTGTGGTTACTACATTGGAAATCCTCTGTAGCAAAGTTTAACTTCAGGACAGCAAGTGACCTCTTGGTTTTGGAATTTGGGATTCAGTGTAGAAAAATTACATGAGAAAGGAATATAAATATCACTTAGATGGAGATACCTTTAATAAGTCATCATCCCTTTGCTTCCCTCCCTCAAAAATTGTAGTGGAATCTAAATAAAAATTTCCTTGACTCCTAGCCGAACGTTCCTTATACACGTTACCCTGCTTGTGTTTCATCATCACAACTCAGGATTTCTCATCGATCAAGATAAAGCTTACTTTTCCCTGGGACTATGTGATTCACCATGATGCTGTTTGTTAACTGGAGTCATCTCTACTTTAAGTCACAGTTGTCTAAAATCACCTACAAGTAAGGGCACAGTTGTCAACTCCTACAAGCCGTTTTAGATATCACCTTCTTTCCCCATTTGAACATTTTAAATGAATTTTGGAATAATAATTCTAAACTATTAAACATTCTTATTTTATTCCTATTTAAATTAGTACAAAGTTCTACATTTTATTTTTTCAATCATATTTACAAGTTATTTATAACACATATGTGATCCTTTACCTAAACATCCATTTTTCATACTTACAGAAATTCACATTAATACTATACATAGGGCTTCTCTTTAGAACATGTGCTTCCTATTTGGAAAATCTCATTTATCTTTTCTTGTAGGTGCATTTTCCATTTCCTTCTTTTCTATAGCCTTAACCATGCAAGTCAAAAAGTATTAAGTAATTGCACAGTTGACATGCCGCTATTTTTCTCATCTCTGCATTCATTCCCCACAGGCTCAGCACCTCTGCCCCTACCTTAATCAGGAGAAGGCAGGATTGTTTAGGGCACTGACTAAACCCTTGGCTGCAATAAGGCAAATACATGTCTGCATCTTCTGTCCTCTCGGAGTAGAGACTGAAAAGAGGAGTTCTAGCTGATACACTGGCCTTCGGGCCATGTTGTGCCCGGCCTTTCAGTCTTCTTAGTCCCTCAGGTCCTGACCCAGGATGAAACCTGCTGGATCGCTACTGTCTGACTCAAAGCCCGGTCTTCACTCCTCGATCCAGCCTTGAACTCTGACCACCTACATCTAAAGTGATTCCTTGGCTCAGAACACAATTTAAAAGCAGACTTTGTCAATTAGTACTCTTAAATTAGCACCTTCCTTCCTTCCTATCTCAAAGAAAATACAATACGTAAGTAATAGCTGTGAACTTTACCTTGGCTTTGTCATAACATCACCATCTTGTTATATCTTTAAATGTCTCTTTTTATACCTTTGCCTACAATATCAACTGTATATTCAAACACATTCTTTGTGTAGTTTGTAACTTTTCTCTTTTGCTTCTTACAATTTTTGTTCTCCTCCTGTCATCATCTCAGCTTATCCCATCCTTAAAGAGATGTGCCTGCTGGTCTGTGATAGTTTTGGTTTGAAAATTGACCTCCTGTCCTCCTCTCTGTTTTTATCCAGAGAAATCTGGGTATTAAAAATGCCTCCTTTACTAAACCAGGCTTCTTTCTGGAGAATACTTAGTACAGAGTTGTTGATGGAACACGGGGCAATGGTGAGGTCCTTCCAAGAGAACTTGGCAAAATGAAGTACAAAGCTGATGTCAGGGTTGAATTTATAAACTAGACACAGTGTGGATGAGATTAGCAAAGTAAGACAAGTTCCAGTGGTAGAAATATAACATCTAAGATTAATACCTTCAACAAATATTTACTGAGAGTCTACTATGTGCCAGGCACTCTTCTAGATGTTTGGGATGCATCAGTGAACAAAACAGACAAAGGCGCAGGATTGAATAACAAGATAAGGCAGAAATTTGAAGGCGGTGATGCAGTTAGCCAAGTGCATATCTGGGAGAAAGTATTCCAGGCAAAGGAACAGTGAGTGCAAGAGCCCCCCATGTGCTCCAGGAATAAGAAAAGCAGTGAGAAGGCCAGTGAGGCAAGGGCAGACTGAGCGAGAGGAACAGCGGGAGAAGACATATCAGAGGGGCAGAAAGGCAAGGAGATGTCTGAGAAAACAGAGAAGAGTGCCAGGATGGGAGAAGATCACATAGGGCCAAGTTGACCATTATAAAGACTTTGAATTTTATTCTGTTTCAAATGGGGAGCCATTGTACAGCTCTGAGAAAAGAAGTAACACGATCAAACAGGTTTTGACAGGCTAACTCTAGCCACTGAAATTGGGCAAGGGTTGAGCAGGGATTCTGGTTAAGCAGCTGATGCAATGATGCAGGTGAGTGATGACAATGGCTTTGACCAGTGTGGTAGCAATGAGAACTGGCTGCTCTCTGGATGTATTTTGAACATAAAGTCATTGATTACGTGCATGTGTGAGATAAAGCTTGGAATCAAGGATGACTCCAAGATGTTTCACCCGGAAATTAGAAGGATATGGTTTCCATCACCTGAGAGGGCTAAGATGTAGTGAGAGGAGATTTTGAGGGGAAGATCAGAAGTTTAATTTGGGGCATATGGTAGTTTGAGAAACTTATTAGACATCCAAGGATGTGTACTAGGGTCACCCTAAAAGATAAATCTCTCTCTTCTCCTCTTTCGCTCTTCCCTTTCCCAGTTATTCTCCCTCCTTATTTCCCAATTAATAATTTCCTAGGGAAAATATTCTGGTTGGACCTTTCTTGTTCTGTTCACTGTTGGTCCAATCTATAGTAGTGTTCCATAGAAAAGCAGAAAATATATTGCGTAATTTCCAAAGATACAGTATATTTCATTGTTGAACTGACTTTGCTATGAAGCCATAATACATAGCCTACATCATGGGAATTACAGACTTTTAGGAACCTTGGGCAGAATCTACAGTAACCTCTTATTTTATACCTGAGGGAGCTGAAGCCCAGGGAGAATAAATGACTTTCAAAAGGTCAGTCATCTAGTTATTACAGAGCTGGAGCTAGAACCCAGGGATCCTGCAAGCTATCAGAGCGTGAGGCTTCTCAGTTGATTTCCTGCTTTTGCTATTAGTCATATGCTGCAGCATTCACATTCTATTTACATATTTTTATTTGGAAATATAATTAAATACTAGACTTTTAGCATAGGGTCACTGCTTTCCTGGCCTTGAGAACAAGGCCCTTTTTTTTCTTTTTCTTTTCCTTCCCTTTCTAATTAAATGCCTTTGGAGACCTTCAGTTAACCTCAGCATGAACAGGACTATGGATTGTAAAACATCAGCAGATAAATGATTTGTACCAACAACATGGTGTGGGATTTAAAAGAGAGAAAATGTTAAGTTTTAACTTTTAAAGACATTTAAATGAATAGAATTGGGCTATATAAGAAAACCATGACATGACAATAGTTCCAAAAAATTATTTACGGAGAGAACACCAGACTATCAAAATTCAGAAAAAATTTTCTTATGATTCTACAGCAGCACTTTCTTCTACTACAGGTTTGGTTATAATCTCATATTGGAAAGTTTGGGATCCAATGAGAACAAATGATAGATTAAACCCCACCCAGGAGGTAATACTGAACAGCTTTAATTATAACCTACAGTTTTACAAAATAGAAGATTATTGGTTTGGTTATCATTTTTTGGCTGTACTTTCTATATCTTCTTCAGGAAATCCTTACAAGGCCACGATGTTTACTGGATTCACAAAGAAGGCACTGGATTTATCGAGAACTATAAATCCTTCTATTTAGTTCTGACAGTATAGAAATAGCCTAGACTTCTTTAAAGCAATTAAATAGTCAGCTGCACAATAATCTCTAAATAGAATTAGAACTTACTTTAGAACTTCCTTTCAACCAGGTTCCTTCATTACATTAATGAGACAAATAGGGATTAATGGCGATTAAGCAAATCAGTATGTGAAACTGTTGAAGTTGTGGTTTTAAATTCTTGTGCTTTTGCCTTTTCTGCGTTTCAATCTTCGGTCATGGCTTTCTCCTTTTCATGCAACATGCTTAACATGCAACTCGCTCAGCATGTGGTGTTGTTGCTCATTCTTCTCACCTGCCCTGAACACCTCAAATCCCTATTCTCTATCCTCAAATCAGTGGCTTTTACAAATTGTCCTTTTAAGCATAGGAAGGTGATTTATTGAAAATTTAATGTAGGCAGATAATCTACTGAGAAAGTAACTTACGTTTTATTTCTAAGCTGTATTCATTAAGAAAAAGAGAGGGGAAATTGTCCCATCTCCCAGAATGCAACAAGAAAATATTCCTAAAGATTGAGCTCTGATTATACCAAGGAGTGGAAACAGATTTTTTGTGTGTTTCAGAGCCAGAAAGGAGCATTTTTAGGCAATGATGGGCTAAGGGCAATTCATTAAGCGCCCTTGGTTTCAAGGTTTAGGTCAGGCTTTTTACACTTGGGTTACATAGTAACTTTCAGCCTGCAGGAACAAAGGTTGCAGACAGTCAAACCCAAAGGACCATTCTGGGGACTGTGTAAGCACCACCAAACTTGTGTGTCGACACACAGACAAGCACAGGTTCTCTTGCCGCAACAAATGACCAACATTGAAAGTCCTACCATGTGTGTGTCTATAGGGAAAGGGTGGGTATTTGCGCTGAACTTAATTTGATTTAAACAAAGATATGAGGACAGGGCCTTGCGGACATCACTCATTCATAAGGTTGCCAGTAGTCAGAGCCGACTTGATGGCATGTAACAATATATGATACAGCCTGCACAAATGTTTTAAAAGAATCTTACCTATTGCTTACAGATAATAGGCTCATAAATAACACAAAGTAGAAAAAGAAAAGCAAAACAAAAAACGATCATATCATTTTAAGTCTTAGACAAACCAAAATGGGTAAAATGCCATTTCCACTTTTTGAAAGCTATGGATTCTTTAAGTGTTCCAATGTTCTCTTGTATCTAAAATTTTAGTTTTGTTTAAGTTGAAATGTATATAATAATGGCATCAAGATTTAGAAGTAAGGACAAAATCCCATTTCTTTTGATGAAGAGAGGATATAGAAAAAAAGGTCAATGACAGGGAAAAATAAAATCAAACTTCACTCTGTCCCAAATTATCTACATTAGATGCTTAATTAAAAATTTATTTAGAGCCATTCAGTCTACTTTCAAAGTGAATGTTATAGAGCCAAGTAATATTGGCACAAAAGCATCATCTTTATACAGAGTTCAGGTGTATTGTGTTAAATTTTTGCAGCTTTTAAATCTGATAACATTCCAAAGCTTCCAGATCAAAGATTGAAGTATGATATGATGTGATAAGAGCGTGGCATATGCAATAAGATGAAGGGTAGGTAGAGAGAGGTTTGATAAACCTTATCAATATTAGGAGATCGTTGGAAATCTTTGGTCAGAAAAATTATTAGCCCAAAAGATAACCTCATATAGCTCCTTGAGATCAAGACAGGCACCTCTTTGCCTTTTCCCTGCAAAACCTATCAAACACTTGATGCATAATGAAGGTCAATAAAAATATATTGTATTGCATTAACAGAGCGGAAATGAACTGGTGGTCGTATGTAATCATCAGCGTCTTTCTCAGTAGTCTAACCAGAATTCTGCATGGAGAGTTATACTGCCCCCAGAGGGAAAGGCCATAGTATTTACATAATTTCCACACTTAGATCCTCTGGTTAAAAGCTTTTATGATGCAGAAACTTGTTCCCAAATTAGGCTCTTTTCATTATCAAAGGAGATGTTCTTAAAGCCTACCTCATTTATTGATAGTTGGCAATTCTCTTTATGGAAAAGATAAAGGAACAATGAGGATTAAAATTTACCTTACTATTTACACACAATAAAGGTAACTTGTTTTTTTTTTCTTTATTATAAGGGTACTAAACATTGTGAGGAGACATAAGATCTTAAAATATCATGAGGTCTCATGTCTGAAATGCCTAGAGATGTCACTCATTTTGTCACCTATATTGGTGGTGGTACAAGCCATGATTATGTTCAAAAGGTCACCAGAGAGGCAAATATAAAACAATTTCCCTTCCTCTCACATATTGTCTTAATAACTTTACTTATAATACACAAAATGTGTGTTCTTATGGCGAGATGATGGGCACCTTTATTGGCAGGAAATTCAGAAAATATTTAAGCACAGGGTATGAAATCTTTCCCCAAACTGCCATTTTTCAGGTAGGCTTCAGACAGAGCTCAATCCTTTCCCATTACAGGAAACAGTGAATATTGTAACCTGACTTATTCTAGGTTGTAAAATACCATTACTACTAATCCCTCATGAAGCTCAATGGGGAGGATGAAACGCTAAGGAGCAGTGAATGCCTCCTGTGGCTTGTGAGGGTCTCTCTTTCTCTCTTTTTAAAAATCTGACCTATGCCTCAGAATAGGCCCTGCTGTTACAATCAATGAAAGTTTACAATGTCTGTATTGTACGCACAATGTAACATACAAGGTAGCAAATGAAATCCTTGCCTCTAATTGTGAAGGCAAAATTTGCCTGCGTGGGACGTCCAAGGATCTATGCAAGATAGAACGTTATCAAATACTTCCCTGAAGAGAATAGTCTGTAACATAGCTTAGAAATTCGCTGATAAACCTCAGGAAAGACTTACCCCTACAGAGGTTGAACTTGAAGGTAGCCTTTACAAAACAATTAATGAAGAGCCGTTGGGTAGAGCACTTGAGACAAGATAAATTCATGAGCAAATGCATAAGGGTAGACTTAGATGCAGGGTCTATACATAATGGATACGGCTGGTACTGAGCTAGCAGAAACACAGGGTTCACGCCAGGAGAAAGGATGAGATAAGGTGTGATAGGCAAAATGCAACCTTAAATTGAAGGCATTAAAGCACTAAAAATGGAAAGTCTGATCTCAGTGCAACAGACCATGGTAATTGTTTACCTCATCTGCCACCAATAGATCATTTTAGCTTTGAATCAATCCAGTTTAGATTTATGTATTGATATTAAAAACAAACAATACCCTAAGTCTCTGAGAGATTTTGCCGGATGAAGAAGAAAGTAGAGAAATATTTCTAACTTCAAGGACAGTGCTAATGCCAACTGAGAAATTTTCAAAGCCATCACTATGTGTACTAACACAGCTTCTCAGCCTGTTATACACACAGTTATACACTCCTTCCTAGTTCCCATATAAGCAACTTTGCCATGGTCAATTTCCATCATAAGAAATATTCTTTCTCCTGTGTCAATTTTTTTCCAGATTATACTTATCAAGTTCTAACTTCTATCTCCTTTTCTCCAGCATATGTGCCAGAATCATCTGCATTTACATTATACTTAACTCTCAATTTTCTAAACACTCATAGTATTTTTTTTTTTAACTCACTGGAGACAATATCATATTTGTTGGCTGTTACACAGGGAATTATCTCCTTTCCAAATTCACATGTTGAAGGCAACTCTTCCTCTCCCCATGTGACTGTTTTCAGAGACAGAGCTTCTAAAAAGGTAATTATAGTTAAATGAGGTCAAAAGGGTGAGGCCCTAATCCATAGGACTGGCATCCTTTTAAGAAGTCAAAGAGACACCAGAAGTACACACGCACAGAGGAGAGCTCCTGTGAGAAGCCAGCAAGAAGGCTGCTGTCCCTAAGCCAAGGAGACAGGCCTCAGGAGAAAGCAAACTTGCACACACCTTGATCTTGGAGTTCAACCTCCAGAACTGTGAGGAACAAATTTCTGTTGTTTAAGGCACCCAGTTCATGGCATTTTGTTACAGCAGCCCTGGAAAACTAATATTACTAAAATTACTGCCTGTAATTTACTCAATACTTGTCATATCTCCCTTATTTGACTCTGATCCTCTGGAGGGGAGGAAATAAAATTATCCAATTTTTTTAAAACCTCATAATGTTTGGGGTATTTTATTTGTTGCAGTAATGTTAGACGATTAAATGTTTGCATACATGAATGAGTGAATTTCAGATTCTTACAGAAGAAAGTATTCTTTAGGAAGATTTAAACTACTGATAGAATACGAGTGAAAATCACTTAAGAATCCCTGTATAAAACAGGAAGAGCACATTGTAATGGAAATGATTTTGACTTGGGAGTCATAAAACCCTGACTTTGAATCCTGGCTCCTCTAATTAAGGTTGGTCTTCAGTTTCATTATTTTTAAAATTGGAGAATAATAACACTTAACTTTCAGTATTACTAGAGTTAAAAGAAACTGTTAAGCATCGACTCTAGTTTCTGGTGACACTTGTTTAACAAATCTTGGCTATTTTGACAATTTTAAGCAGTACAATTAGAAAAAGAATAAATTAGGGAAAGAATAAACCTGCAAAAAGGGGTACATATATTACGAGAGGTCTGAAAGAAGCTGGTGAAGTACAGAGGACAGAAAAATAAAGAGCTTCCTAGGGGCAAACCAGTACTGAAAAGCACAGCTCAGTCTGGAACTCTAGCCTTTTCAAGATATCTATGCACACAGTCATGTAGTTTTTTCCAGCCACACTCACTAGCCCACAAATAAGAAAAGAGAATAACTGGATTCACATGGAGCTTGAGATTAGTCTGGAGAGTATGGCCAAAATAAAAGAATATAGAGAGGGAATGAGAATGCTGTGAAATATTAGATCCTTAGTCCATGCTGAGTAATAAAATATGGCAAGCCAAGAAGGAGCTGATAACAAAGGAAGACATGGAAATGGAAAATTGTGATTTTTTTTCCTGTTCCCATTTCAGTTATTTCTTGACTTTACCAATACTCCGGCTTTTCAAAATTTTACAGTTAGTTACACCCAAACAGTGAGCCAAACTGAGGTCTCAACTCTGATGACTTTTCAATTAAGTCATGGCAACAGGATTTTGATTTTATGATCATCTCATTTCTTACCTTTTGCCATGATACACGTTTTTGTTGTTGTTGTTGAGGAAGATTGGCCTGAGCTAACATCTGTTGTCAATCTTCCTCTTTTTGTTTGAGGGAGATTGTCCCTGAGCTAACATTTGTGCCAATCTCAATCTCACTTGATTTTGTATGTAGGACACCTCCACAGCATGACTTGATGAGCAGTGTATAGGTCCAGCCTAGGATTGGAAGCTGCAAACCACAGGCCACTGAAGCAGAGCACACAAACAACCACTACACCACCGAACGAGCCCCATGATACACTATTATAGGACTTGTGGTCATTCAAAATATTCATCTATGATTTAGAATTCGCATTACAATGTCTTCAGATTTTATGTTTATAAAGAAAGAGTCTAATAGTTGCTATTATCCTTAAAGTAGCTATACTCTCAGCAGTGTAATTATAGTTTTATATGATATTAACGGCATACCCAGGGGAACACACATTATTTCATGACTTCATAAAAAAATGTTATAATTACATAATCACCAAGGATGGCATTCCTTCTGCTCACAGAGCATATAACATCTCAGTAGTTTTCCACTGGAATATTACTGATATGGGTTGGCATAAAGAATTAGGCGCCCTCCCTCAATTCAAGGTTAATGCATAGGAATTACAGAATTCATACTCCCACTGAGACTGGTTTGTTCTATCTCATAACTTTTCCTCATCTAAATGAGTTATTTGATATCCTAGGAGTTCTTACCGCTAAAATATAACACTTTAAATGCTCTTTACTATAAGAATTTAGGAAAAACAGAAATACAATCAATGTTCTCTAAGTATGTAGGTACAAATTAATTATGTAAATTTGCTCAAGTGATAGAGATTTTAATTTACAAGAAATTTTCATGGAGGATTTAGAAATACTATCAAGTAGAAGTTCCTCAGAAATGATAAATAGTGATAAAAATTGAGGAAGATGTGGTTACTGCTGCATGAATTTTCTACTAGAAGATACATGTATGCTAGCGAGCTTCAATAAAATAGCAAGCGAGGGAGAGAGGGTCACTTCTTGGTTGTTGAAACTGATATAGTTTAAGAAGATGGATCAAGTTTACCAGGAATATGGACTTAATGATTTCTTCTTTCCTACCAAAAATATGTGTCTTAATATTATTCATTTGAACATAGTTTTTGGATACTTATCAAAGCTAAAGAATATTATAGTTTATATGATTATATCTCATATATAAAATGTTACATTTTCTTTAGAGAATTTCTAATTTAAGTTACTAAAGCAAAATAAAAAATCCCTTAAAGCATATTTGCCTACATCACGTAAGGGTCTTCTTTGATTCTTTGTGTGTGTGTGCACATTGATGCAATGGACATCTTATGCAAAGGGCCACAATAAACCTCAGTGAAGGGTGAATGACCCTTAGAACTGAGGCTGAAGCCACTGTCAAATCAACCAATACAATCTAATATTTTATTTAAACATTTTTATTAATTACTTTAAGAAGAACAACAATAAACCCGTTATGTGTCCACATAAATAACATCTTTATCATGAAAAAATAATTATATTTTCTAAAATAAATTAGAAGAGTGGCATATTTTTGCAGACCTCTTTAACAACTGGCTTAATGGAAGACAGCTGGATTCTCATATCTAATTCTGTATTCAATCTGTTGGTCTGCTCTTTTGGTTGAAATCTATGAAGACAATTCTTCCACACAAAAATATATATTTGGGAAAGAGTGGTGTATTTTAATAGTATTCTGAGATAACTATGGATATTCTTCTTTGATACTATACCAAATCTTGACAAGTGATGGTTTCTAAAAGAGTAGTTGCAAGGTGGAATCTAAAACCATATCAATGAACTTACCACATTCTCTTACATTAAAATTCATTCCTCTGTCTTGTGCTTTGAATGGATCTTTTGCCCATGCATAAGTTTGTAACATCCCGCACTGGACATTTGTAAAATATTATTTCCCTGAGTAATACTCATATTTCAAAAGGTGACACTTTTCACTATATAATACATATATAAAAAAACATTTTCAACATCACCACCAACCTTATCAGAAAAGTCTTTAAGTATTAGGAAGCTGTAAAACTCATAGTAATGGTTATGACAGTCTCACTTCACTCATTTTGGAGAAAATGTCTGGCAAATACCCACAACTGAATAACCACAGTTGGCATGTTAGTTGTTCTTTAAAAAAAAAAATGGCATTGCATGAAAAAAGTGGCTAGTTCAGTTTACCATTTGAACAAGAGCACACGTTTCTTCTTGAGACAACCAGAGTATGTTGTTTGAAGCAGAAGTGCTCTATGAATATTTAGCATTTCACCATACAAAATATTTAATTATTAACAATGTCAAAGGTTGAGATTTAACAAAATTAATAGCTTTTTACTGCTTCCACATTCTTAAGTGAAACTGGCTTTTTATTTTTTTATTTTGTTTTTGAGGAAGATTAGCCCTGAGCTAACTACTGTCAATCCTCCTCTTTTTGCTGAGGAAGTCTGGCCCTGAGCTAACATCCATGCCCATCTTCCTCTACTTTATATGTGGGACACCTGCCACAGCATGGCGTGCCAAGCGGTGCCATGTCCGCACCCGGGATCCAATCGGGCGAACCCCGGGCTGCCGAGAAGCGGAATGTGTGCACTTAACTGCTGCGCCACCGGGCCGGCCCCTGGCTTTTTATTTTTAACAGGGACATGTGGTGATGAGAAATACAAAAATTCGGTGCCAGTGTCTTTATTCGTGCGATGGCACTTTCACTCATTATTGCTTTTGCAGCATTAGTGCAAATATCAATACAGTGAAAAAGTCTTATAATGTCTTAGATCGTTATTTAGACAGTTTGACCCCATGGATTCCCTAAGAGTATCTTTGAGAACCCCAGGAGTCTGTGGAGGACGATTTGAGCACCCTGCCCAAGCTCAAAACCCCTTCTTGAGCTCTAGACTCCCATGTTCAATGGTCTACTAGATGTTTTATAGGCATTGCTATTTCAGAAATCTCAATTGAATATTGGTCATATTTCTTCCTTTCTCCCCAAGCTGTTCTTCTTTCATTTCCTATCTCAGACACTATCATTACACAAGTAATTCAAGTCAGAAACTTAGGAGTCACTCGATTTTTTTTTTCTCCTTAACCCCTTATATCTAATTGGTCACTAAGTCCAATCTTGTACATATATGCATTTCTGCCCAGTGCTGTTAAGACTGAGTTAGTTCAAACCTTCAGCATTCCAAAAAATTGCCATATAACTAGTTTTCTTCCTCCAATCTCCTTCTCCTCCTATTCACCCTCAACTCTCCTACTAAAGTCAGCTTTAAGAAAAAAAATTTAGATGATGCAATATTGAGAGACAGAAGCTCTGTGTCATACATACTGGCCTCAGTTCCTTCCTCTGCCACTTCCCAGCTGAATGACCTCTGAAAATTACTCAGACTCTTTGTTTTATACTGTTGGCATTTGAAAAGAAAAATTTTAGTAAAAGCACTTATCACATATGGTTGCAAAAATGGAATGAGATAATTCATATAGAGAGTAATCTAGATGAATTCCTAGAGAGCGTTATCACATAGCCTGACATCTAGCAAGTTTTTAACAAATGTTAAGGATTATTATTTTGTCAATTCCCTCCTTAAAAGTCTCCCAATTTTATTGTAAACATTATCTAACATGTCTTTCTCATGCGTAGACGATGATGTCCTTGAAGTTAGAAACTTTAACTTATCTTCACTTTATGCCCAGGGCATGGCACAGCATTTGAAACATAATTGTTGCTTAATAATTATCAGTTAACAAATGCAAAGTTTTCTCTGAATTATGTACAAATGGAGACTTAGTTTTATTACTATTTGAATTTTTAAGTCATATGTCTCAATTCTTTAAGATTCTCCCTTATTACCAGATGAAAATATATTGTAATATGTGAACACATATAAGCTAAATTATACACTAGGATTAACCTGCTAACATCTTGTTCCCAACTGGCAAAATTCTAAGCCATTTTTAAAATACATTTCTTCTAAAGACTCTTAGGGAGCAAAAGACTTAACCTGTCCATGGATTGGCTTGAGGAAGGGTAGAAAGGGTCTATAAAACTCGTTAAATTACATATAATTTTTAGTGAATATCATGTACGCATTTTGAGGGGAAGAATGTCTATTGCTTTCTTCATATTCTCAAAAGAGGTCTGTGATCCAGACAAGGTTAATAACCACTCTTACAGAAGACAGCAGAGAACAGAGTACCAGGAGTTGGCAGGGTCCACGACAGACTGGTGGAGATATATTTTTCAGCATGAAATTTTCCGGAACACGTGAAATCACACAACGAAGGCAACTGCCTACCAGAGCTACATTTATCTGAACTTTGAAAATAAATCATATGAAGTCCACAATCCCGACCCCAAGTACCTGACCTATGAACAAGAGCCAATAAATAAAACCCTTAAATCCCTGCGCCAATTGTACTACATGCTCCTTCACAGTGCACCTTGTGTCTATTGCCAACACTGTTGGGGGCTTACAGAGGGCCTGCCATGATCATAACCTTGGATTCTGTGTGTGTATGTGCATTCTCCTGGATTTTTTAGGTGATCCAATTTAAACTAACAAGCAAATTTTTTTTTTTTTAGGAAAATTAGCCCTGAGCTAACATTTGCTGCCAATCCCCCACTTTTTGCTGAGGAAGACTGGCCCTGAGCTAACATCCATGCCCATCTTCCTCTACTTTATACGTGGGACGCCTACCACAGGATGGCGTGCCATGCGGTGCCATGTCCACACTCGGGATCCGAACCGGCGAACCCTGGGCCGCCAAAGCGGAACATGTGCATTTAACTGCTGCGCCACCGGCCCAGTCCCTACACTTAAATACCTTTATGACAACATTTAATAGGGATATACCAGTTTAAGGTAGATTTTTCTTTGGACTGCTTTTGGTGCTCTTGCAGTTTATTAGTGATTTAACATTTAAATACACGTAGTGGACCTGGGTGTACATTGCTTCAATCAGTACTTGTCAAAATACAACTATGATCGGAACCACAGTTTAGGACATGGCAACTGATTATTTGCAATATATGTTAAAAAGTATTCAGTTACAGGCTCTCATGAGAATAGAAATGTGTCCCTAAGTTAAAATTTTCTAAGGAGCTGAGGTAGAAATAACACAAACATGATATAAACATAAACATTCTGAAATCAAACACACTGATTAAAAATTCACAGGGTTGCCTCTAAATTTGCTAATGAAATAGTCATCATACTGAAATAATCATTATCAACTTTTCCACCTTTATTATCTGTTCTTGTCTGCTTCATAAAAATTAGAAAATTAAATGCAAATCTTTCCATTAGTGCATTGTTAAAGCTGTAAATTTAAAAACAAATCAGAGAATATGAAAGTTAAGATCCTCTTAGTAACATTAACTTGTCCAACATTGATTATATATAATTCCTGAATTGCTGGTTAGTGTTCTAAATGGACACTTTATTATAAGGCCTAAGAAAGGGAAGGAAATTAACGCTGTTATGAAAACTCTAAGTTTTCACTTTCTTGAGTTATGAAGGTTAAAATTTGCAATCCTAACATGGTATTAACATGGGATCCTGCAATTTAATAAAATAAACTGGTTGAGAAGATGAACTATGCTTACTCAATAAAAATGATGCCTGTTTTCTTGAACAGAACACTTACAGCACCTGCATTTAAAGGCAACAGATGAAACTTTAATAATTTAGTAGTTTTCATAATCACTGATAGTTACTTCATAAAATGATATCATTACATATGCCTGCAAAATCTATAAAACCTTATTTATGTAATGCTATGTCAAGTTATCAAAATTCTTATCCATTAAATAATATAAATTCATATACTATATAGTTCCATATATACATCAAACATATAATTAATTCAATTACTGTCCATTGCATTTGTAAAGGAACTGAAAAAGCACTAGATGGAAGGAATAAGAAATATTAAGATTTCATTGTTCTTGTGATATCTGTAAAGGAGTAAAAGATAGCAAAACAACAACATAAATAATAAGTAATAGTAAAATTAAAGCCCAAGGGAAACAGAGTCTTTGTACGTTTTGTTCAGTGACACACAAAAAGTATCTAGAGCAGTATCTGGGCTATACTAGCTGCTCAAAACCATTTGTTGAATAAATTAACTTGCATGGTATCTTCAATAATACAGAGGTTCAAGAGCTCCTCTTTACTGATAGTGAGGTTCCCTGAGAAAGGTTTAGCAGCAGGGCAAATCTGAGTAACCAGCACAGGAACTACACACTCCAGAAACAAAGAAAAATAAAAACAAAATCAAGTATGTCTGCAATAAAAATCTATCCAAGGATATTATCAGAGACTAGTGGATGCACTTTAGGCCATTTCATTCGTTTTTAACTCACTGGGTCAAACAACAAAAACAGGTGCATTAAATCCAGAAAGACATTATTAAAATGTCCACATTCCCTAGGAAAGCACCATGTGTGTGAGTGTGTGCATGTGTGTGTGTGTGTGAGAGAGAGATGGTGGTGGTGGTAGTGGTGGTGATTGCAGTGCTAGTGGTGGTGACAGTGATAGTCTCACGCTTCTCACACTACTTCAGATGTCCATCTAATTAGCCACAGGAGAGGCACTGGAAAACAGGGTGTGTCTTCCCTAGGTGGATGTAGAAGAACAAAAGGAAATTCCTTTGGAGGATTGAGAAAGAGGCTATGAAAAGTCGTATAAGTGTCCCATAAAAGGGAGACATGGTGAGATGTTAACTGAGTGGAATGATAACCATTCTAGAGCAGGTCAATTAAAATTATTCTTTGGAACCTATAGCACAGATATATATGTCAACATGTTCATTCACATATTCAACAAATATTTATTGAGCACTTGGTATATTATTATGGGCTCTATAGACAGGCTATTTATATTCAAATCCTGCTTGACTGCCAGTGATATGGTGTTGAGTAAAGCATGACATCTGCCTAAAGTCTAAGGCCATTATAATAAACTACAGGAGTTAAGGAGCAACAGTAAAACAAATACGTATACACTTAGAAACACAGAATCTTATATTTCTAAAAAGCAGACATAGGAATCATCTCAAAATATATCTTCAATAATGGTTAAAGCGGTGTCTCTTAAGGTACAGCAGGACAGGCCCTTTTCCTTTTGGTCTTTATATCATTTGTTAGAGAGGACGCTGGATCTAGGAGAATGCATTCATTCATAGTAAGGTTGCAAGGCATGCTTCAATCAGGTCTCATGGAGGATAGAGCTGGCTGGCCACTCTCCTCTCTGTTTGTACCAGAGGAACTGTTTCTTAGCTACCTTGCAAGTACAAAAGTAATTAGTATTAAACTCCTGACTTAGATAAGAAGACCTGGCCTTTACCAAGGTACGTATTATCTTTGTCAAGGCACATTGTGCCCACCTTGTTTGGTTCTAAATTGACAGCCTTGGTCTCTGGTGAGAGCCTGCTTTCTGGTTCACAGATGGCACCTTCTAGCAGTGACTGCACATGGCAGAGGGACGAACTAGTTCTCTGGACTCTCTTTTCATTAGGGCACTAATCTCAATCATGAAGGCTCTGTTTTCAGGACCTAAACACCTCCCAAAGACCCCACCTCCTAATACCATCACCTTGAGAGTTACAATTTCAATAAAGAAATCTGAGGGGGGACAAAAACATTTAGTCCATAGCAGGAGGAAAATTGTGGCCAGACTCATCTACAACAATAACTTTATTCTGTTAAGTGGTGGTTTGTGGGATATCTAAGAGAAATCTTCACCATATTTGAAATCAAAAAGGGAGCATTAGAGTGTGCAAGGATACCCTATTTATCTTCATCTAGAAAATGTACCTTTTAGTGTCAAACATGAGAGAGAGGAGGTTACTTAGCTCCTTAATACAGTTGCCACTGAGTCTGCATATCCACAGAAGTAGAAGGCCCAGATGCAGATGTTAAAAAATTGGGCGAGAATGAGGCCTCTTTTTATCATAACTGTATATACACAGCCCCAAACCTGTTCTGACTACTTGAGTATTTAAGGGGTGGAGTCCTTGATTATGGGTGTAATAATTATTCATTGGAAGACAAAAATGACTCGGAAAATCATCAAAGCAACAGTGAAATCAAGTTATTTTTAAACTTAAACCCTCTTAGGAGCAACTTATTCAAAACAGTACAAAAATTTGGGCTTAACTATTTGGGTAAATGTCACTTATATACTATGGCTTCAATCAAAAATAGCTATGGGACAATGAAGGCCAATAAACATATTTCACCCAATTTTATTGCCCCATGTTCCTCCATGGGGCTGTAAGCCTTTAGAAGGAAACAACTATGTGGGAAGTAACCTCTCACATCTTCCTTATTTCCAGAGTAAAGCGTAAAATAGCACTTAGTAGGTACTACAGAAACGACAGCTATTGTTAATAATTCTGTTACATCAGTCAGTGGGATATCTAAAAGAAGATTCTCTCACATTTACCTCAAGACAGTATGCTAGATTACATATTAGAGAGAACAAGTTACCAATAAAGCGGGAGCAGTACAAAGGAATTTAGAGAGAGAGAGAACAGCAGAAAATATTTAAAAAATTACTTAATTTCAGCATAAACATACCTTTTTATCATATTTGGAAAAGTTAAAATTTTACAGTTTAACTGTCTTTTTGTTTTTATTAAACATGGCACGGGGTACCATAATATGTTATGGGATTATGGATTTAAAGGCCATAACTTCATCCTTGTCAAGATGAGCATTATTAATATTTTAAAATATAAACAGAAATAACTAGTAACTCATACTCTCATTTTCTTCCAGAAAAAATATTTTTCTTCCTTATTCCATGAATCTCAACTACTGTATTTCCTTTGAACTGTTCAAAACAAAACATTTTTTATTTTGAGGAAGACTAGCCCTGAGTTAACATCTGCTGCTAATCCTCCTCTTTTTGCTGAGGAAGACTGGCCCTGAGCTAACATCTGTGCCCATCTTCCTCTGCTTTATATGTGGGATGCCTACCACAGCATGGCTTGCCAAGCGGTGCCATGTCCACACCCAGGATCTGAACTGGTGATCCCCAGGCCACTGAAGCAGAATGTGCGCACTTAAACGCTGCGCCACCGGGCCAGCCCCCAAAACAAAACATTTTGAGACACACAATCAACAGAGTGAAAAGGCAACCTAAAAAATGGGTGAAAATATTTACAAATCATAGATCTGATAAGGTGTTAATATCTAGAATACACAGAAAACTAAAACTCAACAACAACACAAAACAACTAACCCAATTAAACAATGGGAAAAGGACTAGAACAGACATTTCATCAAAGACAATGTACAAACAGCCAAGAAGCATATGAAAAAATGGTCAACATCACTAATTATCAGAAAATGCAAATCAAAACCACAATGAGATATCACTCATACTCAGCAAAGTGACTACTATCAGAAAACCATCAAATAATCAGTGTTTGTGAGGATGTGGAGAATTTGGAATTCTAGTGCCCTGTTGGTGGAAATGTAAAATGGTGCAGCTGCTACAGAAAACAGTATAGTGATTCCTAAAAAATTAAAAGAAGAATTACCATATGATCCAGCAATTTCACTCTGGGTATCTATCCAAAAGAATTCAAAGCAGGATGTGGAAGAGATATTTGTACACACATGTTCATAGAAGCATTATTCACAACAGTTAAAAGGTAGAAATGTCCATTGATGGATCATGGTTAAATAAAATGTAGTATATACATACAACAGAATATTATTCAGTCTTAACAAGGAAGAAAATTCTGACACGCTACAGTGTGGATGAACTTTGAGGACATTACGCTAAACGAAATGAGGCAATTACAAAGAAAATACTGTATGATTTCACTTATATGAGAGATCTAGTATAGCCAAATTCACAGAAGCAGAAAGTAGAATGGTGGTTGCCCGAGGATGGGGAGAGGGGGATATGGGGAGTTGACGTTTAACGGACATAGACTTTCAGTTTTGCAAGATGAAAAGGTTCTGGAGATTGTTTGTACAACAATATAAATACACTTAACAATATTGAACTATACACTTAAAAATGGTTAAGATGGTAAATTTGTTATATGTTTTTTATCACAATTAAAAATAACCCAGACTTTAGAGAAAAAACATTTTTTTGAGATGTCTTAATCCTACTACTTATGTGGTAGAAAAGCATAATATCAGATGAAAAATATATGACCAATTATGTTCAAATAGGGCTGAAGGGACCAATCAACCACTCATTCCTCAAGATTTAGTACATTTTATCCAATGAGTACACCTAAATTTTAGGCATCTGAACTATATTGTATTGGTTCTCCAGAGGAATTCTCTCACAAATATCTGCATAAAATGATGTGTTGTGTTATTGCTGTTGTTTTATGACAGGAAAAAGTTCTACTCACTTCTCTTTTAATCTTTGATCTGTTCATATTTTAAGATAAATCAACATTTCTTCCCTTGGTCTTCTCTCTTTGACTGTGCTGACCACAGTTCCCTTTGAGCTACCATTATGTCTTGGAAGTAACTCATATATTGCATTTACTGCCCAATTAGATTTATACTAGCTGTGAGCTCCTTACAGGTAAAGATGCTTCATATTCATCTCTGTGTCCCAAGAACTCAGCAGAAAGCCAGGCAAGAAATAGAAGTTCAGTATTTATTTATGGGATGATGTTGAAGCCATCTCTTATAAAACGGCCTTATTAAATAATTGCAAAATAAGTTCCTCTTAGAGATCAGAACTACAGGGGTGAAAAAAGCCCATTTTCTCCTTCTTTCTACTAAATAATATATTATTTTACCAAATAATATAACTTTGTTTTTCTTTTTCGAGTTGAGTGCCAAGAAGCTGAATGCCAAAAGTTTGTTCTAAATAAAAGTTTACCCCTAGCATTAGTAATCTGGTATGAGTAACCTGGTATTATTGCACCACTATGCCATCCTGTCTTATCCTTGCGTCTGTGCTACTGTAACACTATCTTGTTTCAAAAGGCCTCCATTCTATTTTGGAAAGAAGTGAGATATGATTAAAATATGTAAAATATGCAATATGAGGCTAAATACGAAGGTGCTGTTTTAAAGCTGTTCTCTTTGGTTTCCTTTCTTTGTTCCATGAATAATGTTTCCTACACTTCAGTAGAATCCTAAACAGCTGTGCTCTCATTACTGCAATATCTGTTCTTATACACTTCATCTTGTCTGCTTCAGTTCTGAGGAGGCGGTATAGTCTGTTTGCCATAATTTGTTTTCTAATGTATATCCACTTGTGTGTCATATTAGTTATTCTATGTTTCCTTAAACTGTGGCTAAATTAAGCCATTTTTCAAAGTAATAAGACAATCTAGTGAAGACCCTTTCTATGTAAAATATGCACACTCAAGTTGGAATAATTAAGACAATAAAAAATATGATTTCTTTCACAGTAATCTTAAACTGTAGAATTTATGAGACCTGCATCTAGATTCAGATTTAGCATTAACTGTGATTCCTTGGCAAAGTAATTTGACTACTTAGGACTAGATTATCTCAAAAGTTCTTTCCAACTCTAAAACCCTTATGGAACTATCAATAATGTCTAAAATGATAGTTGAGGTATTAAACCCTTGCACGGCCAATAAGCATAAATACTTATTTGCATGCGCACATACATATGTGTATACATTGCTCTCTATAAAAAGCTCCTCTGAATATCACAGAAAAATAGTTCTCCACTCAGATTAATATAAAATAAAAATTTCAAAACTCAGGATTATACTTGTGCTTGCTATAAACCTCTTAATTAAATATATTGTCAACATTATATTATTTATGGTTTAAAATAACATAGCTGCAAATATAGTTCCTAAATAATCATCACATTGCTCTTGCTGCTATCCAAGAGACCTTAGCCTGGTCTAACTTATGTACCCTATCTATATATGAGGATTTCCTCTGACTCAGTAATTAAAACTAATTTCTCCTTCAGACTAATTTCACTCTTTTGAAATATACTGCAAGTTATTCCTCCTCCCACTTATTTGCTCCCTGAAAAACATGCTCGACTCTTCTGCGACAAACCAAATTTCCTGTGTCTTGCAAGGCGTACCTCAATGATCCATCTCTTCCGTGAAGCAATATCTGGCTATCTAGTACCCAGACAGCTTAAAATGATCTATCCATTTTCTAGATTTTTATGGTACCACAGAGTTCATAGCTAACTTCTAATTTAACATCTAGTAATATATCAACTCTGGAATAGAGTAGCCAGTTCATTCATAAGCATGAATTCTCCTTGGCACCCATTTCTCAGCTTCTTTCCTCCTGTGAACCATACGAGTCCTGGCCAGTGGCATGTGGGCAAACAGGATGTTTAACACTTTGAGGCCTGACCTTTAAACCTTTTAAATCCTTCATGAAATCTCCTTCTTTGTACTTTTCTACTGGCCACATGCAGAGGATTCAACAAGGACTGCAAGATTCCAGGGGGTAGCAGAAGTCACAGCTATGGAATGAAGCTCCTCCCTCTACTGCAATGTACCACCTTATATGGCATCCTTATTTCTCTTGGGTCATTTTTTACTTCCCTCATTGATCATAAAATACTGGAACTATATCTCAATGCTTTTTAAGATTCTCTATATAACCAAAACAATTACTTAAGAATATTCATTCAACATGAGCCTATTTTTAATAGAAAATGCACATTGTCTTTAAACTTGTCATATTATCACTCAATTATACACATTCCATTATTCAGAAAATATTCTAAATATTTAATTATTTTATACATTTACATGTTATTTCATTATCTTGCTAATTATATATCCACATAATTTTAAAAAGTAAAACACAAAATTAACACGTTCTATATATTCGCTATAAGAGTATGATCCTGTCCGGATTTTCTTCTTCTGAAGTTCCCAATAGGTGTTTGTAATAAGTACTATAAAGCCAGAAATTGAAAAAGAGAAACTCTCTAAGAGTCCACAAACACATTCTCAAGTCACTGAAATAACACACAGTTGGTGTATGAATGAGTTCATGAATCATTCATCAGTGGAGATAGAAATAGAAATTATTTACCTCAGAAGTCTATCTTTGTTACAGTACCCTATAAATATGTTCAATATTTGAATCTCTGCTTTGAGGGAGGGAACTAACATTAATTGAATGCTTATTCTGTGCCAGGTGCTTTACATAAATCATCGTACTTACCGCTCACAACAGTGTGAGGTAGTTATTTTTATCCCCACTGGAGAGATGAAACACCTTAATGAAGAACTCAGCTCGTAAATGGCAGAGCCATGATTGGAACCCACACCTGCCTTATTCTTTCATGTTTTTTTCTCTCTAACACAGAATTCTCTCTAACATCTCTCACCTTATTCTTTCATGTTTTTTTCTCTCTAACACAGAATTCTCTCTAGCATCTCTCATCTATGTACTTTTCCATGACACTTTGTGTTTGAAGTGCTTTACTTCTCTCTCCTAAATATCAACACGTTTAAGTCAAATAGTTATTATTTAATGAGTTTCTACATTATTCTAGACATAATAATGTTTTAAAAATCACACAAGAGATTGCCTTTTATCAAAGAGGTCACACTGAAAGACGGCCACTTCCATTGTTATGATCATTTCTATACCATTTTTGTTCCCTCCTCCTGTAAATTCTGGCTTTTAATCTCCTGTCATCAGATTATATTGCTCATTACCTTCATTGCTGCAGTCACTAATGACTCTGCAATTAACTCCTCCATGTTTCCCAACTATTTTAGCTCCTGCCTGTCACTCTTTCCAACATGACTCTCGATTTAATTATTGACAATTTATATATATATATACACACATATACATACATATATGTAATATACACATATATATATGATCCATATATATACACATATACATACATATATGTAATATATACATATATATATATGATCCCTCCTGAAATTTGGCCTCTTGATTGGTTGATCTTCTTTCTTCTAAGTATCTTATCCTCTATGTTATCTCAGCCAATCAACTCCCAGGTCATTTCTAGACCTATTCATTACAAGTAATGCCCATACTTCCATAATCTCTGTTTCAGACATGTCCTATCTTTCCAGCTCATTTGCTCTAGTATCTCAACTCTGACAACCATTTGATCCTACTGGGACTTTCAATCAGTTTCAATCAATTGAACTACACACATCTCAACGTCCCTCAGCTCCCTTTACTAGGCAAAATTACAATCCTGCTTAAATCTAACTCTCTGCCTCTTCAACACCTGCACTTACATAGCTAAATATGCATGCAGAAACACACAATGACTCTGAATGATCTCACTTTAAATTCAATTTGACAAACTGTTGGAGGATCCCTAAGGCTACCCACAATCATACATTATATTTCACTAGTCCATGTACTTTCTACCACCCTAAAGGCCTATTTCATACTTTCACTTTCTTCTTAAACTTCCAAAGCCTCCATCCTAATACTCACTTCCAGTTGACCACTTTCCTTCTTTCTCCACTGAGAAAATTGAAGCAACTAGAAAGAACCTCCGGAAACTCTCACAGCCACATATATCTACCCACAATTGAACCCATATGTTCTGCTCTCTTTCAAGTTTCTGGAGATAAATGAAATTTACTCCTCTCTAAAATCTTCCTTTGTGCACTAAACACGATTACCTATCACCTATCCAAGAAGTGCAAAATGGAATTTACTCCCTTTTCTTTGCATTATTATTATTATTATTTTATGTAGTAGAGATGATCACCACCAGCGAAAAAGTTATTTTTCTCCCATCTTAAAAACATCCTCTCTAAACTCCATTTCCTACCAGCTATAAGTCTGAATATCTCCTCCCTTTTGCAGCAAAATATCTTGAGATATTTGACTATACTCAGTAACACCAATTCCATTTCTCCTAGTCTTCCTTAATCCTCTCTAATCAGATTTTTCCCCTGATCATTACACCAAAACTATTCTTGTCAAAATCACTAATTACTTCCAGATTGCTAAATCCAATGGCCAATTTCAGTTCTTACCATCCTTGTCTTATCAAGATCAAATGTATTGTCCTTGATATATTTTCTTCACTTGGCTTGCATGACACCACACTATGGTTCTCTTTGAACAAGATTATTTTCCTATCTCAATCTCCTTTGTTGGTTTCTTCTACTCTTCCAGACCTCTTAATGTTGGAGTTCCCTAGATCTCAACCCTTTATTCTCTCCTCTTCTCTGTCTACATCCACTACACTGTGACCACAATTAACATACAACTTTTAATAACAGCAATATGCCCATATCACCCAAATTTATATTTCTGGCCAGATATGTCTTCTGAACTTCAAACTCATCTATACAACTGCCTACCTGATAGATCCATTGAGGTGTCAAATAGATATCTCCAAACTGACATGTCCAAAACTGAACTTCTCATTCCCTTTGGCTCCATGAACCTATTCCACTCAGAGTTTCTTTCATTTTTCCTTTAAATGGACAGCCCATCCTTTCAGGTGCTCAGACAAAAACCTCGGCTTCATTCCAGATTTTTCCCTTCTCACATCCATATATAATTTGTTGGAAATCCTGTTGTAATATCTTAAAATATGTCCAGAACCTAATTACTTCTCAAAATGTCGATTGCTACCACCTTGATACCAAGCCATTATTATTACACCCATGATTACTGTAATCATCTCTTAACTGGTTTTCCTGCTTCCATCTATGTGCAAACAGCCAGAATGATCCTTGTACAATCTAAATCAGATCAAGTCTTTCCTTTGCTCCAAACTCTCTACTTGTTCTTCTCAGGTAAAACTCAAGTCACTACAAGCACCAACCAGGCACTACCATGACTACAAGATCAGGCTCCACTTCCTTTCTAATTGTTCCCTCACTCATTTACCTCCAGCCACCTGACCTCCTTGCTATTCAGTGAACACACCAGGCATACTTATGCTTTAAAGGCTTGCACTAGTATAACTCCTTGGAATGTTGTCCTCCAGATATCTGCTTGCTTATTTCCCTGAACTACTCCAAATCTTTTCACAGATGCCACCTTCTCAATGATGCCAACTCTAACCACCTAAGTAAAAAAAGGCAACTTGAGGGGCTGGCCCCGTGGCCGAGTGGTTAAGTTCGCGCACTCTGCAGCAGGCGGCCCAGTGTTTCGTTAGTTCGAATCCTGGGCGCGGACATGTCACTGCTCGTCAGACCACGTTGAGGCAGCGTCCCACATGCCACAACTAGAAGAACCCACAATGAAGAATACACAACTATGTACCGGGGGGCTTTGGGGAGAAAAAGGAAAAAATAAAATCTTTAAAAAAAAAAAAAAAAGCAACTTGACCCTATTCTCCTTTTCTCTGCTCTATGTTTTCAATAGCAGCTAACATTTTCTACTATATAAATAATTTGTGTGTGTGTGTGTGTTCCCTAATGTAACCCTAGTGCCTAGACAAGTGCCAGCCACATGGTAGATGCTCAATAAATATATAAAATAATAAATGTATAAAATAATGAAGTATACGCTTGGTCAAACCTACACAAATATACACACAGAGCTCTAAAGAGAATTAGAAATTTGTCCTCGATAACTGGAATATGATGATGATTTACATCTAAAAGATAATTAATAATTTTGTATATAGAATAATAGACTCTCAAAATTATGAAGAACTTTAAAGGTTATATAATCCAATCATGGATATAATGTTTATATTTCATTTACATGTTTTCCTATATTAATTTTCCATTCTATTCTTGAATACTGTCATAACGAGGAACCTTTTATTTGGTTTACAATAAGAAAACTGAAAGTCAAGATTATTTAATGTTGCCTAAGATTATATAGCAATTAAAGAAAGTAGCAATATTAGTGTCAGCAACCAGGTCTCTTGCCTACTAGACTGGTGCACTTTATCATACCCAATTCTGAATAGAAAAACTTTAGTGCATTTAAATATATGTCTACTGAATAAACTGAATGACTATTTTAATAACTGACAATTTAAATTTTACAATTTAAAAAAATATTTATGCAACTAAAGTCAATTTAAAAACATTAACATGAGTCTTTATATGTAGACAAACTTCAAAAAAACTTGAAAAACAGTCACTCATTTCAAAATTGAAATTATCTTATGTTTTCTTATTATAAGGCATTGAGGTTGGTAAAATAGTGTCATTAAGAGATACTAGGCCTAGAGAAAGAGAATTCACAAAAAGTCTGAGTTAGAGAATTCCACAGGTAATTTCAAAGCACCATTATACTCCATTCTATGAAATCCACCTTCACTTTAGAGAGATGAAGACAAGAAAGCAAGAACAGACACAATTTACATAAAACAAAGCCCTTAGAAGTTTCCCTCCCAAAATAATTTAGGCAAAGACTGACAATATCAATTAGAAAAGTCACTGTACTTTCTACTACTAAGTGAGTGGAAAGAGGTACTAAAAAGAAAGAAAACCCAAATACTATGTTTGAATTGTGAAAGTTTTTCATGTTTTAATTATGGATTGGACTTCTGCTGGGTGTAGCACGCTATGATATACATGAATAAAAAAGTAATAAAATTACAAAGGACAACAAAATATTCATAATTAGGATGCCTAAAGACAGCACAGCACTCTCGAATAACAAACTCAGGTGCTCGGTGGCATCATTAAACTCTTCAAATTTCTAAAGACTTTCCTATCACAGTTCTCCTGTGTAAAGATGTTATATTTAGTGGATAAAAGGACAATTTTTATTACTGTGAGACTCTGAAATGTAAAACAGCTTGACATTTTTGATTCACCATGTCAGTATATCATGTACAAATAGACTTTATTCTGTGCAGCTCAATAACAATTTTTAAAACTTCTAAAGCACACAGTGTCTTAGAATCATTTCTCAGAAGGAGAAAATTATGGATCCTATGTCAGAAAATAGAACAGCTTTGTTTTCAAAACAATAAACACACCACATTAAAATTTTTGTAAACTGATTCTCATTGAGTACTTTTCCTCCAAAGACTTTCTATACTTGTGCTCTTGTTTCATCATTATATACACACTTTCTATACACACGTTTGCTTGTATGTACTTTCAAACACACATGCATACTAGTTTTTGGATATTGAAAGTTAAACTTATGGAAATACAACTTTAGAAGGGGAAGAGAATTTACTGGTAATCTATGCCAACTTCCTGATTTTACTGATGGAGCAACAGAAATGAAAGAGATTTTAAAACCAGCTCATCAATGGGACCCAGGTCTCCTGACTCTTACGGCAGCGTTCCTTGTAGTACTCCACACTGCTTCACTGTGTGCGCTAAGCTGATAGAGCCCCATTAAATAGAGTCTTTGTTAGACTCTGATGTTTTATGTCATATACATACTAGGTTTGATGTCCTTTGATTGAATAGGAAATTAAAAAATGACTTCCAGTTCAATTGCAAAAATTACTACCTGCATGAAAATTCATTCACAGTAGCCTGCATGTTTTAAATTACCTATTTGCAAAGGTTAAATAAATAAAAGAACTGCAGTTGGATTGCCAGCTGAAGAAAAATAATATTATATGGTTACCCTTGTTCCAAAACTAAATAATATACTATTTAAAAATATAGCTCACATCCTACAGTGTGGTAAGAATGTATATGCGTGGGGACATATATTATTTTTCTGTTTTCCTTGTCATGTAAGTTCCACAAAAAAAAAAAAAAAGGCAGGTCAAATCAAATTCTAACTAAATTACCTGCAATGCATAGTCAATCTTCCCATTTCATGGGAACATAGAGTTTGGAGTTGTAAACAAATCCTTACTGGAGGGAAAATAAGTTCTTGAACCAGTATTTGTTTGTTTTAATTTTAGTGCTCATGAGAATTACTTACGGATCCTTTTAAAAATACAGACCTGGGATCCTTGTCAATCCCGCCCCTGCCTCCACTTACTTGGAGCTTTGTTTTGTTTTGTTTTATAAAGATTGGACCTGAGCTAACATCTGTTGCCAATCTTCCTCCTTTTTTTAACTGTTCTTCTCCCCAAAGCCCCCCAGTACATAGTTGTGGATTCCAGTTGTAGGTCCTTCTAGTTGAGGTAAAGTGGGACATCGCCTCAGCATGGCTTGATGAGCAGTGCTGGTCCGCGCCCAGGATCTGAACAGACGAAACCCTGGGCCTCCGAAGCACAGTGTGCGAACTCAACCACTCTGCCACAAGCCAGCCTCAGTTGGAGATTTTTATTTTTATTTTTTTGGAGATTTTAACAAACAGCCTAGCTGATACTTATGCACTGAGTCCATCTATACACTTAAGGGAAATTTTTTTCTTATCCTGTCTGCCGTCTACCATTAACTGACTGTTTCAGAAAAATTCTCAAACCGAGAACTGGAATAACTAACTGCCTCTACATAAAGACAATCTTATGGGTTTGGTCAAAACTTAGAATCTGAATGCTTTGTGTAATTATATATCCATTTATAACATGAATATTATTGCCACTAACTATATCCCTACACTAATAAGCTGCAGGAAATAAAAATATAAATTTTTACCATTCATTGAACCTGCCTTCAAAGAATAATGTCTTCCTAGGGAAGAAGTGACATATACAAGCACAAAACAGAATGTGTCAAGGGACCTGGAAAAACCGCAATCTAACATATATGACTGCAAAAAAGAAGAAAAGCGAGGTGGCACTTTAATCTTAGTAGACGACAATCTAGGGGAAATCTCAAGGTTAGGAGATTGTAGTGGGAAAACAGGATGATTATTAACAATCATAGACTCTCAGATTTGGAAATGTCTATAGACATTATCCAGTTTAGTTACCCACCCTGTCCTTAAATAAATTATACATAATTATACATTTATACATATTTGTGCATATTTATACAATTATTCTTGACAAGGGGTTTGATGGCTTCTAGTTGACTACTTCATATGACAAGTGAATGAGATAGGAAATTTTTAAAAAAATATAACTATGTTTATCCCACCTTAAACAACAGAGTTAAGGAAAAAATAATTAGGATGTATGGTTTTGAGTTTTTACATTAGGCTGTTTTTATTTTTTAGCAATATTAGTTGTGATATTTTTTCTTGGTGCTTCCCTAAGTTTGATTAAGTATTTGAGCCAGACAGGAAAAAAACTCATGATTAAAATGAGTGTAGTAATTAAATTGTGCCTCTAATGTAGCAACTTAGGGCAAGTTCTACTATTAAATGGCAATCCCCATACCATTGCTGCCAGGGAAGGGAGAGAAGAAGTAAGTTAAAGGGAAAAAAAGAAGCCATAGACAAACTATGACTTGCTACCAGGAGTGTTTATGCACCTCTTATCTGAATTACTTCTTGAGACCCAATTCTCCTCTTCCAGGCTTCACCTCCTCAGTGTGACGGGTGACGAGGGGTGTGACTTGACAGGGACTTAGCAGAGTCAAGCTGTAGTCTTCAAGGAGTCATCTCCACATCTGGTGCTTGTCACATCCATCTTGGAGAACAGATTCCTGAACCATGACATTAGCCTACTCTGGAGGAAAGAGTTGGGGAAAAGGGAAAAGCCAGCTTTTCTTTCTTTACTGCAGCACAGACTCAAATCTTATGCCGAAAGAACTTCCATACCAGGAAGACTCACGCTATTTTACCATAGTGAGTACTGGGGATGATGCAAATAAATGCTTTCTACTGCTGACCTCAGTACCTACCAGAATTTTATGATGAAGTGAGATGCATATTCCTCTGTCCCTATCAGAGGGCAAGTGATCACAGTGGAAACTTTGTATACCATTCCACTTGTTATGGTGCCTAGATTTTTAGGACAAACACTAGAACGTGGTAAGTATGGTTTTACTGAGTGTCATCGAGTGGTTTGTTTCTAGCTCTCAGAAGGCCTTGCAGGTCTCTTTTACTCCTGACCTTTATTGAAATGTGTGTCTTTCAAGTCAGGAACAATTCCCATCTCTCTAGTAAAGACATGCTAAGTCCATGCAGAAACATCAAATGAGAGTGATCAGAAGAATAAAGCAACTACTTCTATAGATATATAATTAAAATTATTAGGAAATCCAATATTTATAGAGGAAACAAAATAAAATTTATGATCTTGTAATCACCAAGTGATATTAGTTCTAGCCTTCATAATAGGTAGAATAAGTACAATCACTCTTTGAAATGGGATTCACTCAAATATTTCAAAACTTCTATTTTGATCCTAGAATATTCTGTTCATTAGGCTAACCCACCATGGCTGTTTTGCCCCTTTTGATGCTCACATGATATGGATTCAAGATCCCCTCTTTCTTCTTCCAAACTGTGTCAAGTTTTCCTCTGTTCCTCTTAAAGAGCTCTCCATTATAACAGAAAACCAAAATAAAAGTGGCTTACAATGTAAAAACAAATAAATTATCTCAAGAACCGAGTTTCTTTCCACCCTTATACTGTAGCAGATAAAATTCTGATAATTAATTTACATAAAACAAAATTGTTTATATTTACATAACATTTTAAAATAAAAATTTTTAAACCTACTAACAAGTTATTACGATCTAGAGCGCCAAAAGATGTTTCCGAAAGTATTTTGGAAGATGGCCTTCAGAGATTATCTATAAATGCATAAAAAAGGTAGCTTTTTGGCAACAACAATGTATTTTTATTGATGTAATAGCTAATTCTACTGAATCCAATACCAAAGTGTTATGGATGGAACTGACTAGTTAAAATATTTGTGCTGATCAAAATAAAAGAATGATTGTAATATAATCAGTTAAATTTTAGAGAATCAAAATTTACGCAGTCAGTGAATTGTAGTCTAGAAAAAATATATTTAAATTCTTTCCACAAAGTTTTTCTTGTATTTTTATTACCCTTCAAACTGTACCATTATGGAAAAGGTTCTAATGCTTTATTAGAAACTATTGGTTTGATTAAGGATTGGGCTGCTTTTCAACAAGTGGAGTTGAATTTCTAAGGATCTGTCCATGTTTTATTATCTATTACTGCTGGTGACCAACAGCAACCGTCTGTAAAGTGGCTGATCTGAGTGTAAAAGAAGCTAACCCTTCTTGGGACCCAGTCAAGTAGCGAAGTCTCATTTGAACATAATTATATCAATCTGTAGTTACAATAATCTCTCATTATTATAAACTCTTTACAATTTGAAAACAAATATTATTTCCTTTAATTCTATTAACCCCCTTTTACAGATGACTTAGTCCTACTGAGCCTCAATTTTCTTAACACATCAGAATAACAAGAGAAGTAAGTCTCTGAAACAGAGTCAGACCCAGCTCTGTGTTCTTCCAGCCCTAGGCTCTTCCAATCATCAGACAATACTGTATGGGATTCCTGTCATGAAGATAAAGTCTAGAAGATACCAAAAACACTGAAGACTGTTTACAATAACTCTAGATGGGTGTATTTATTTACATAATTTAAAACAGTGTGAGAGGTGAAATGATTTCGAATGCGTTGTTGTCTTTATCATCTTCGCTAAATCTCTGCTTAATTTTAAAAGACCATCTTGTTCTCTTTTGACTTATAAAATGATTTTATGTGAACCTTTATATAAAACTGTCAACTTTTTAGGCTCTAGAAGCTAAAGTAGGCCAGTGATTAATCACAATTTTTTGTAAAAAGAAGGAGGGAAGAGAGAAATTTTAAGCAACCAAGTAACACTGAGCTTTTATAATTTGTTTCTCTTTTGTACAACTCTCCATGTGGTCCTCTAGAGCAGGTTTCTGTCCCAAGTTTTATGAAAGACTCCTTTAAAAGAAGCTCCAAACTGGGATGCCAGACTATTAAACATTCAGTGAAGCATTTAAGAAAAAGCAAAGGATATAAAGGCTTCAATAGCCATTCATTTATACTGGAAACACTACTTGATTAAATGAAAAGCTAACTGCATTTGAGTTTCTTACACTTAATAAAGAACCTTCCAGGAAATGTCAGCCACATCTACCTACATTTTCTTACTTGACATAATTCGTACCCTCAAACGTGCTTCATAAATATATCACTGATTTTTAAGTATGAATAAAATATATGTGGTGTATTGCCTTATGTCTCACATTTGGCAATGGTGAAAAATCAGCTTTGATATGCTGCAACAGGATTTGATAATTGGTTTAAAGTTAAGAACATTCTAAAGACGATTCCACAAGTGAATATTTGCCTTTCTCTGGCATTTTAAGGGATAACTATTTTATTATTGTTTTAATTTGGTGGAATAGCTGCTTCTGATAACTTGCTTATTTGACATTCTACTAATATCACTGGAGTAGGTGTGGGAGATAATCAACAATATCAACTAAAATTGAACGGAGCTGCAGGTGGAGGGGGCACTTGTATTTAAAATCTTAAAGGCAACAGCAAGATCAAGCAAGAGGAGGATTTAGAAGGCCTTCACAGCATCCACACTCCCAAAGAGGAGGTGATAAGGGGGTGAAGAAATTGAAAGTAGAGCAGGAGAATGAGACACAAATTAAATTTAAACAGGAGAAATAAAAAACAAGAGGGGGCTATGCCTAGAGAGAATGGGATAAAATTAGACATTTTAAATCTGAAGTATTCTAACCTTGGGATATGGTACTTAAATTGCAGCCAAAGCATCAGGGTCATTTTTGAAAGTTCTTTAGATTCTTTTGCTTACTTCAGGAGAACCACAAGATAATTTATCATGGTGGCATTTTTCTTTTAATATGACAAATTCTTATATGTTGTTCCAGAACATAAATTATAAGCATAGTTACTACTTTATAATCATTGTTAATTTATTCAGTTACTTGTGGCGTTATGAAGGCAAAAACACTTATCTGATCATTTCTGCTAATATTGTAAATGCCAGCAAAATCTAGCTTTCTCATCCCTCCCTCAACTAGTTTTTCTCCCTCTCTCCCTCCCTTCCTTTCTCCCTCTCTCTCACTTTTTCTTTCTTCTTCTTCTTTTTTTTTTTTTTTGTAATGAAGAAGCACTCCAGGGCTCCCAGGCCAAGGACAAAATAATTTTGAAAAGTACCAAGATAAAAATGTACAACCATTAAAAGCAGAAAAATTTTATTTTAAAAAGGATAGGAAAACAAAAGGAAAAGCACAGGGGCTTTACTTTGATCCTTTTTCATTACAAATTAGAATCATAAAAAAATGACTAAATTATAATTAAAGTATACTAATTTTCTTGAAGATGACTATCTAATTCTAATAATAAAAATGAGGAAGTTCAGTAAGACATATGATTAAAATTTATATCTGGAAAAATGTTATTTCCTTAAAGGTTTCATGTGATTGTGGCTGTTAAAATCTAACAGTGTAAAAAGCCCAAACACAGGAAAATAATATTGTTTTGAAATCTTTAAAAAATGCTTAAGAAAGAACAACAAAGTCACACAATGCAATTTTCTTTAAAAGGTTCTTTTAAACTTAACTTTCTTGTTATTTTTATATTCAGATCAGTTTGAAACCTGTTTCATTCCTCATTTCAATTTCAGTTAAGTTTGTATGTGGATTTTACACAGTTCAACACTGATGCTTTATAATCTATTTTTAAAATCCTTTCTGAGTTGTTGAAAGCATCATGCTTTATTTAGAAACAGTAGCATAGAAAATAATGAAATTGCCCAATATCTACATATATTAATTTCGCTGCACCTGCATGACTGTTCTCTCATTTTCGCATTCTAAAATGGAACTCATCCATCACTTTTGATATGACTGCACGATCATAGTTTCTTGTGCCTTTTTCTTATTTCAGCAGCTTTTGTGCCTCAGTTTGATGAAAAAGTCTATAGTTTGAAGACAAGTAATGTTAGCTAATGCTTACTGACTTTTTCCTTTATGTGCCAGTCACTCTTCTGAGTATTTAAAATAGATGAACTAATTTTGCCCTTACAACATCCATCTAGAGTAGGTATTTTATGATCCCCATTTGACAGAGGAAGAAACTGATGCATAAAAAGTTTAAGCAACTTGCCCGAGGTTTACCTATCTAGCGAATGGGGAGCTGGGTTTCAACCCAGGCCATATAGTTCTAGAGATTGGGTCAATATACTCCCTCTCCAGATCTTGTTTTATTTATAGCAAAACAAAAGAAATTAACAAATGAAAAACATTTTCTCAGTGGTGAATATTAATAGAACATTCTATTTAATAACGCACAGCTGTAAAATAAATTGTAACATACGCTACTTTTAAAGTCATGACTATTTAAACATGAGTCCTGGACAAATTTGCAGCACAATCAGTAAGCATTTTCCACATTTTTCTAAATTCAGAAATTCACCGGACTCTTTAAAACTCTTAATTGTGTGGATAGTAGCAGAAAGAAATTCTTTTACTGCCTACACAGATTCAATTATTTGGCACCTAGAGTGGCCAGTTTAAGGATAGTTTGAAAGGTTTTTATCAAATCACTGCAAATTCCGGGGCTCAGAATAGATAATCATTGTCAAAAAGGACTTGACAAAGCAGGAGTGTTAGTTCAGAAAACACAAAATGACCAGAAAAGGATATGCAAGTCCCATTTTATTGGACAAAAATCCTGCATTTTCTACTGAGAAAAGCAATAATTCTTTCCTTTAATATTTATTAAATTTTGAATTTTCAAGAAACAGCATCAGAATAAACTCTAGGGAGATTTAACTTAATTTTGAAATGGCAAGGAATATTCATGCTAAGGTTCTGAATCAGAAAGTATGCGTGGGTGTAAATACATACTAAGCTAGTTATATTTTCATTATCTTGTAGTTTCATCTTACCACATGATATTATTTTATTTCCATGACAGTAGATTGCAGTAGCTGCCCATTAGCTAGATTAAGGGGATTCATAACTGAATTAAGACAGAGCAAATAACTAACCAATTGAACAATTTATAGTGAGATATTTTTATGGCATTTCCCAGATGACTTTAGTGAGATAAAAACATGATGTGCTAAAAAGTACTAAAAGCTGAGTTTCACAAATATTAAATACATATTTACTGAAATATCATGTTTACTCACATAATTTATATGATAATGAACATAGAACTGAAACAAGTTTGCATGTATATTTAGATTCTTAATACTTGAGGAAAAAAGACTGTAGTATGCCTATGCTTCTTATACATAAGCTCAGAAAATTACTTTTCTATTTTGAAGCTAAGAACCCAAATGTGAAAATGAACGATACGCAAGCTACAGCTTAGAAATTTACCACATTTCTTGGTAATATTTTTCCTGTCTTTCCTGAACGTTGAGATACATTTTATGTACTAATTCACTCAGTCACTGATTCATTCATTCTTTATTTAAGATAGAACGTCTCCTCTTGAGGCTGTAATTCAACACATCCATCTGTTCATTGCACAATCCTTAAGCATGCTTACATTGGAAACAGACAATCCTGGTTAGACTCCCAGCTTTGCTATTTTCTAGTTATATGGCTGTTGGCAAATTACTTTATCTCTATAACCACTAGGTTCCTCACCTGTAAAGTGAGAATAATAATAGTATCTGCTTAATAGTGTGATTCTGAAAATCAAATGAGATAATGCACAGAGCCTAGCACAAAGATAATATTCAGTAAGTATTATCAAATATTGAGTAAAAAATTAACAATGAATTTGATTACCTAAGCACTTGGGAAATCTTTTTACAACAACACCTCATAAGAGCTGGATAGTATTCCATGAAACCAAGCAATGGAAACTATCAATAAAGACTGAGCTATCGAAAGAAGCTACCACCAGGTCCAGTTGGGAACACCATAGGATTACATCATGAAATACAAATAAAATACAAGGGCTGTAGAAGGCAGAACAATTTCAGGAAGTAACTGAGCAAAACTGAGATATATATCTTGGTAGGTGATTAAGTGTTATAGATCTTAGTAGGTACTCAATGAAATCTGGGACAATACGAATCTGTAGATTTAGGGACACAGTTGCTGCGGCATGCTCTCAAACGCAACTAAGGAAGAAAAGACTCAATAGAAAGTTGATCATGTCATGTAGTAAATATTTTCACAAAGCTTTATATATAACTCAATTAAAAAATAATTTCCAAAATCTTTTAAATGATCTGGAACAGTTTGTTTTTTAAAAGAAGGTTATGTTTAATACTTCCTAAAAGAGGGCACCTTCTACAGTCAGAGTGATCATCTCTGTAATGTATTCCTTTCAAAAATCTGAATTTGCATATTTTCCATTCCTTCTTGATAAACCAGAGTTGAATAAATATGACGAAAGCTATAAAGGCGTCAAAGAACATATCATGTGCCTCATATTAGAATTATTTCCTATAATCTTATTAATTCACAAATTTCTTTTTATGTTTCTGCAATTTTGGAATGATTCTAGCAAACAAAGTTTTGTCTATAGTCTTGAAACTGTGAATACTCCTATTTACAGTTTGGGGAGAGTAACTCTTGGTACAGGAGAAGGAGATGGAATTCTAAACGTTAACTAGTTTATATAAGAAACCTTTTATATAAATGTGAAGATGAAAACATTTACAAACACATTCTGAATTTAGTGATCATTAAGGTTTCCTCCCAGAGTTGTGTGTGAAAACTCACATTGGGACATCTATATCTTAAAGGCTTAATGTAGCTCCTGTGTAACACCAACTGCCATCTCTAAAGACCTTCTATGCTAATAGGTCACCGTGGGTAACCATATTCAAATTCGAACCCTTAATTCTAGAACGTAAACTGCCAGAAAAGTCATAGACTCCATTTCTTTATCGTTTCTCTTTTTGAGCCTACACTTAAGTAATTTAGTGAGCCTTGTAGATTGTATATTTTATGGCAATGTGGAAAAGAGATTTATTATCAGCAAAGAGTAACATTTTCAAATTTGAAAACATGTCATTTTTTTCTTCCTATTGTTTAACACAGTTGTCACTAAATATTTATTGATGTTAAGTATTAGATTTGTTTGTTTGTTTGTTTATTCCACCCTCACTCTCTCAGCTAGACATTAAGGCAGCACACTATGCTTGTTTTGGTCAGCAGCATACATCTACCACACAGTTCTGTACCTGGCACTCATTCATTCATTCATTCATTCATGTATTTTTATTGAATGCCTATTACTATGCAGGTGTGGTTAGTGGTGCAGGGTATAATGCAGTCATCAAGGCAGACCATGTCACTGCTTTCCTGCAGTTTATATTATTGTGCACAAGAGAGAAGATAAATAAATAGGTTCTCAATACATATTTGTAGAACATGTGAAAGAACAAACTGAATAAATATTTCTTTTGATTTATTATTTTATATCCCTATTCCGGTGGAATCTGATTATAATTATCTGTATAGTTTTCTTGAAGAGTCCTTCTAATTCTCCAGTTTGAAGACAAAAGGAAATATATTTTCCCTACAATACTAGGCTACCAATTATTCTTGATTTACTTCCATGTCTATAAAAAACCATTGATGTTTATGCACATTTATGCACATTGTTGTAATTGAACAAATCACTTGAAATAGATTAATGTGAATATTATATGTAATCACTTTTCCCTTTTGAATTTTTTGGAAGTAAATCAAAAATTTCCACTTTTTTTGACCAGACATCCATGATCAAAGTATAAAACAAGTGTCATTTTTCTATTCCACTCTGTTATAAAGTAATGAAACATTAATGAACTATACTAAAAAGGCTATATCCAATTTATCAGAGTACACTTCTCAGGCAGCTCAAAAGAAGGGTAGGTAACATCTGTGCACAGGCGTATTCTGTACCAGTCTCGCAACCAAGGAAGAAAATGTTTAATATATGAATAAACAGTCACATATTCACTCAATATAAATATTTAATTTATATACAAATAATATTTTAATAATATATTATCTTAAGAAAATAGAATACTCCCAGAGATGCTTTCATTTTGTTTTTATGTGAGCCAACCACATGTCATTTATCAAACTTGCATCTTTAAACAAATCAATTTGTACAATTAAGAAAAACTTTGAAAATCAGGGTTCCTAATTTCACTGGTAATTGAACTATTATTCTCCTGCTCTCCCTTTGATGTCAGCTTTCTTTTCCTGCTGTGAATACTAGGCTCCTTTATGATCAAAGGTCAACCTCACATCCCAGCACATGTCAACACCACTGAATCAATATTAATCTCCAGCGATCTCACACCAAGCTGACACTATTATTTTCAAATGGCTGATTCTACTTTTAAACACTAATAGCTTTTCTTCCAGGTTGTTATTTTAACCTACAAATTAAAACCATTGTGCTGATCAATGACCTTATTTCAGAACTGTTTTATTTTTTATTACAAATCAGAAAATTGCATTTATAGTAAAGAATTACTTTTATTAATATCTAGAATTTAGTCTAAAAATGTTCAGTTTAATGGTTCTAGATGAAAAAGCCAAATATTCATTGATGCGAACACCTAAAAGTCACTTATTGGAACAAAATATCTGTTATCAAAGACAGAGCTACGGTTCCTGCCTGGTGGTTTAGTGGTTAAGTTCACGGCTCTGCTTCTGCATCCCGGGTTTCCCAGGTTTGGATCCCAGGCGGGGACCCGTACACCACTCATCAAGCCATACTGAGGCAGTGTGCCACACACAAAATAGAGGAGGATTGGCATAGATGTTAGCTCAGCAACAATCCTCCTCAAGCAAAACGAGGAAGATTGGCAACAGATGTTAGCTCAGGGCCAATCTTCCTTAGCAAACAAACAAACAAAAAGACAAAGCTATCATATACTTTGCCAAAAATACCACTAAGTTTTACTCAAGTCATAGGAAATATTAACAACTAACTAGCCAACAAGAGAGGATGACATCTTTCATTCTTACAATGACCTAACACCCAGAGAAGAGGATATGAAAATTTTCTAAATGTTAGATGACGTCAGTGGCAAAACTAAAATAAATATTTCCTTCCTTAAACAGATAAATTATATACATAACAGCTTATTTAAACTATCAAAGACTAGAATGACAATCTGACGACAAACATGTTACATTAATCAGAAATCACTTAGTTTGCTTTATGAATTATTTCCTTTAAAATACTCTAAAATTTAACATATGAGATACATGTCAATGCTGCATAGCAGAAAGAGCCATGGACAAGGGAAGAGAGTTAGAATGTCCTTATCCTGTCACTGACTGGATATGCCACCTCATGTGAAGCACTTATTACCCCTGGGTCTCAGTTTCCTCACCTGCAAAGTAAGGAATCTAGAACAATTGAGGGTTGAATTTCTTTATATTTCTAAAACTTATGGGAAACTTACCTATTAAATAAAGATTGCTTATATTTGACATAAAAAAGTGTCATGAACTAAACTATTTGATGTACCACATTGATTTCAATTATTCTTTTTTTAAAGAGTTTTTTCACTGCAATACTGATTTATTTCACCTGGAATTGTCTTCTTTACTTAGTAACAAAAATTCTTAGATGGAAAAATGGAAATTTTAGATCATTTCTTATACTGGTTTATATTAAAAACTGGAATTGGTTCCCAGAGAAGTAAAGACTCTTTGCCAAGTTATTACACTGAAAAATTTAAGAATGACCAAATAAATAATACAGGGAAAATTAATCTGAGCTATCACCATCATCATTAACTTCCTCCTCCCATTTCTCGTTCCCTTTTCCGTTAAATCATTACTTCCCAGATATTCCAGATGTTTTATGATAGCTTCTCTTTAGGATCTGATAGAAACTTCACACAACCGATTAGTTCCCAAAACTCTTATAGTGTCGATTAAACCATTTCTTCAACTTCTTATTTCATTATTAACCAAATTGCTTTTTCTCCACACCTTAATGTCTTACCCCATATTTGTATCTTCCTGCAGCACAAAAGATATTCTTAAATGTTTTTTGAACTCATTTGTTCAAACTCAATTTGTCTAGTATAGTTCTGAAAATATATATCTCACAAAAACCAAATTTGGCATGCCCAAAATGAAAACACAGAACTCCACCACTGTTTGTGCTGCTTGTCAAATATTAGTTTTTTGCTTTGTTTTATTTTAATTTTAGTCATCAATTTTACATCTACAGCCAGTGTGCACTTTATTAATCCTGTATGTTTTCAATTTTTAAAACACACATTTCTGTGTGACCACATCTGCTTTAACTCATTTTACACATTCTTTGCCGTGTTACTAGTATTTACCTTTTAACAGCACTGATAATAATGAAAAAAAAAAAACATGGTTGTTAAAATGGAAGTATCGCCTTTTGAGTAAAAAATGACTCTGATCTCCTTATTCCTCTTCATCAGATGTTCAGGTCTCAGTACCCAATACAATCATGCATCGCTTAACGACAGGGATGTGTTCTGAGAAATGCATTGTTAGGCCATTTGTCATTGTTCAAGCATCATAGAGTGTACTTACACAAACCTAGATGGTATGGCCTATTATAGACCTAAGCTATATGGTACTATTTTCTTGGGACTACCGTTGCACACACAGTCCATCATTGACAGAAACGTCATTATGATGTGTGTGACTGTAATCATTTTCCATAAACACAGATAGGCACTAAATTGTCTAAATTCGATATACTTTATATAAAAGTTCTGTATCTCTACCAGACACCCTCTATCCCTCCCTACAAAACACACATACTCAACATACATTTTTTTAGAAATCACACACAAGCATGTGCATACACACATAACACACGAATAAAATAGAGTTTCATAACTCCATCTAGTGCTAAAATAACTTTGTACTAATATGTTCAGCACCTCTCCTCTTCAGTCCATCCTCTCTTATGCCTTTTAAATTTTAAAATTCTTTACACAATTTTAAATATCATTCACCTGATTAAAATGATGGGCATCTCTCAAGGTCTAACAAAAAAAACCCAAAAAACATCCCCCCAAACCCTTAAGTTTCTTACTAAGGCACAACAACACTTTACAATCTAACATAGTCTACCTTTCTCACCTACATGACTTTCTTCCTGGTGTGCAGTTCTCCAATCACATATTGTCTCCAATATACTTATCATTTAATGCCTGTGACTCTTTGAACTTGCTCTTCTCCCTACTTGTAATATCCTTACTCACCTTTTGTGGGTATTTTTTTTGGCAACTTCCTACTTGTATTTTCTCATTACTACAAATGTCACCTCTTCTGAGCTTTCCTAACGTACTTTATGCATATTTTACATATCTTAACATCTCCTTAATGTTAGACTCTGTGTCCTCCATAAATGCTTGCTATGTGAGTGATTAATTGAGACAGGGATTTGTGAAGACAGAAAGACATCCAAAATTTGGTCTCTTCTTTCAAAGATTCAATAGTGAAGTACGGAAATGCAAGTGTCTGTATAACTAGAACATTAAACAGAATATGTGAAGAAAAGGACTAGAGAGAAAAGTCAAAAAATGGAAGAAAAAAGTGCCCTTGTGCATATTCTCTGCTAGGCACAATGCAATGTGCTTTCACATATGGAATCTCCATCTCTATCTGAGACTTTTGTTCTAATTGAAAGTGTAAGCACATTGTTATAGTTTTAATAATAGAATAAAAACAACAAATAATATTCAAATATAAAAAGTGGACAATAAAATTTTCAATAAACAAAGCTTACTAATATCACAAAAAATAAAGACCTTAGACAACTTATGTTTAAAGTCATTAATTTTCTAACAAATGAACGGTTCAAATGTACACAGAAAAACCATAGATAGAAATACAATTATGTAATAATTATTTAAATATTTGTCCTAATAATCACATAAATGCAAATTACACAATAAACTACCATTTTCGAATGTAGTAAATCTGCTCTTATCACAGAGTACTGTGACTCTTAGTTTACTTCTTAGTAAACCTTAGTATTCCCTGTTAAATTAAAATAGTGGAAGGCTGGACTGTGGTCTTCAATGATGCATCCATGTGCCTACCTAGCAAAATCTAGGAACATCTCTTGAATGATTTAACTAAAGAATGCATGAATACATGAATGGAAATGATAGCACTCAACACTGGGAAAGTATTGTGGATTGGGCACTCTCAAAGACTGTGCTTTGGACATGGATTCTAAGCATAGCATCACAGATGACCCACCCACCCAATGAATGAAGGACCCACAATCCTTCATTCATACATAAGTATTTTGCTGTAGGTACCAAACATCTCTACAGACCCTTTAGCCTTACTACATGCAAAAATGAACTTCTCTTCTTCAGCAACCCTGCTGCACTTGCCTTCTTTGTCTTGTTCTACTCCTGAGTCTATCAACCAGCTTAGAAACAGAGCAGTCACCTTCCTCCCTCCAGCTCCCATTGTCAGTTTGCCCCTGTAACCCTTTGCTTCTACTTTCTAACCACGACTCTCTCCTTTAGTACTATGTCCTCACTCTCATTTTCTTCCTTTTAAGCCATGACAATAAACTCTTAATTGGCTTTTCTGCTTTCAGTTTCAACTCACTTCAATCAATTTTCCAAAGTGCAGCCACATTGTTGCCTCTTGACTTGAAATTCCTTAGTGAGTCCTGTCTTTGACAGGATAAAGTAAAAGTCCTTTTGCAGAGTGGAGCGGCATTTCCCTGATTTGCCGCCTACGTGACTTTGCCCTGGCTGTCCTAGAAGCTTCACACACACATTGAACCACGCAAACTTGCCAAATTCTTATACTTATAGGTTTTGCATCTGCTAGGCTTCTTTTCAATCTTGAACATCTGGCAGTGTCATATTCACTCCACCAGGCCAGACTACAGTGACAATTCCTTTGTGAATCTTTCCTTAGCTCCCCTCTGCAGATACGATCACTCTTTCTTTTGTAACACCCCTGTCCCACTATAAAATCCATTATTACACTTATCTTACTATGTTATGTGTCTGTCAACTACCCAACTGTTGTATATCTCTAGTGCCTGGCACATGTGCACAGCTCCAAAATTACTCAATATGTGTTACTATACAAGTGGCACCAACTGACAAAGGAGCTCAAGGTGGGACAGAATCACTCAGATAGACTGACTCAACGAATTTCAATTTCAGTATATTTCTTGTTAAAATTTTAAAAATGATTTTCTTACTTTTATATTTTCCCAGCCTAAACTAATATATGTACTTTAATATTTAATGCTGAGATATTTTGATTTCTAAGAAAAGTATATATTTGGTCATTCAGATGTCCAAAATATATTTCTCATGTATATTTGGTCTTCTCTATGTTTCCTGGCTCACAGCTCCCAAAACCCTTGGAATTTTCTAAGTGTTGAGAGTGATAAAGATGTATTGTATTATGTTAATGAGGTGACTTTTGGAAAGCACCTAAGGATGGCAGCTGGTTGCCAGTGGAGCCACCCATGTGGTCAGAGGATTGGAACTTTCAGTCCCAACCCCTGACCTCCAGGGGGGCAAGAGGGTTGATAATTTAATCAATCAAATCCCTTCATTATAATGAAGCCTCCACAAAAACCCAAAAAGACAGAGTTCAGAAAGCTTCTAGGTTGGTGAACAGACGGAGATGTGGGGAGAGTGCCATGACCAAAGAGGGTATGGAAGCTCCATGCCCCTTCCCCATACCTTGCCCTATGCATCTCTTCCATCTGGCTGTTCCTGAGTTATATCCTTTCATAATAAACTGATGATCTGATAAATAAATGTTTCTCTAATTCTGTGAGAGCTGTAGCAAATTAATTGAACCTAAGGAAGGGGTCATAGGAACCTCTGATTTATAGCCAGTCAGTCAGGAGTACAGGTGACAACCTGAGCTTGTGACTGGCATCTGAGGGGAGGTTAGCAGTCTTGTAGGGCTGAGCCCTTAACCCGTGGAGTCTGATGCCACCTCTGGGTGGATGGCGTCAGAATTGAGCTGAACCATAGGACACCCAGCAGGTGTCTGGAGCATTGCTTGCTGTATGTGTGGAGAAAACCTCCTTCTCCACACATTAAAACTGATGTCAGGACATTTTAAACGCTGACCAACACAAAACCTTTACATTAAGAAAATACTTCAGGCTTAAAAGATAGTATGATACTAATTAGTATATATAGATAGAAACATGAAGTATAACACTGATTATATGACTTCTACTATATTAAATGGAGGGCAAAAATGTTTATATAGAAAGACCTCATGGAATAAAGCATATAATTATTAAGTCTTATCTCTGGTTTCTTGAAATATTTAAAGTTTTCCAAAATGATTTTGACATGATTTTGTTGTTTCAATGCCTTAAAGTAGGAAGAAGATATAAAAACATGGCACGTTTTAGGTGAATTAACTATAGTGTTATTCATTGCGACTTACCTTTAGAAGCAGAGAAAGAATTTGCTTCTACATTCCATTCTCCTTCTATTTCATAGCCAATATTTTGAAAAGCTTATCTACCTTATGAAGAAATTTAAATGCCCAGAACCTGTGCTTGATGTTAATAAGAAAGTCTATTGTAATATACGAAGCATACAGAATAGAATAATGAATGTTAGGTCTCTGTCCTATTTCTGGCTTAGATTTTTATTTAAGAAAAGTGTAATTTGGTACAGTGTGTTACCATTCTATATTTATCCTTTAAAAATAAAAATAGCTCTATAGCTATTCTCTTGTTACTCCATGGCGTTTTTGGAGGAATGCGTGAGATTATATGTAAGAAATAAGTAAAAGATCGAACAGCAAACTTAGAGTTCATTCAGGAAGGAAGGTACTAGAATCATCTCTATTAACAGCTTGGAAAGGAACTATGTTTCACTCATTTTAATTGTGTTTTCGCTTATGCATTCTAATTCTAGTACCGATGCTAATTTTAGATGTGAGAAGTTAAGTCACTTGCATTTTCTATGTCTCAACAATAAAGTAGGAAAACTGGATGAAAATTTTCTCAAAAGGTCTTTCCAAATGTAGCATTCTATAATTCTCTTACATATCTCATCACGGCTCTCACACCTTACAGTACACGGTGGCAGATACACAGCAGGTGCTTAATGAATGCTTGTTTAGTTAATATGGCATAGTTTTTACTTCATCCACATAGGCTGACTGCAGGAAGACGGTGTTTCTTAAAGTTTTTCACAAAACTAATGGTTGGAACCTCTCAGAACTCACTCCAACTGATTGATTTGAAATCACTGGCTTTATACTCTTCCCATAAAACTGCAGGTTTTTACAGCTTTATAGACAATAACAAGTACACTTAATTACACATGCACAGTAGCAATAATCTTCAAAGACAATTTAATTTCTGAAGCCATGTACTGTAATTTCAGCCAAATCATAGATTCACACAAATCAATGGGATGAAGTTTAAGGATGAAAACCAGTCTGTCTGACTTTGCAGTACTCTAAACCTATCTTTTAAATCTTTGGTAACTTGTAACTTGTAAGTCATATTAGGAACAAATATTGTAAATGGGTATTTTTAATAAGAGTGAGACGTTCTCAGTAAAAGATACATAATTCACACTATGCACAGATGAATGCAGAAAGAAAGCATAATGCATTCGGGTTTTTTGGTGAGGAAGATTGGCCCTGAGCTAACACGTGTTGCCAATCTTTCTCTTTTTGGCTTGAGGAAGATTGTCCCTGAGCTAAGATCTGTGCCAATCTTCCTCTATTTTGCATGTGGGACACCGCCACAGCATGGCTTGATGAGCAGTGTGTAGGTCCCCACATGGGATCCAAACCTGTGACCCCCAGGCTGCCAAAGCAAAGCACATGAAATTATACCACCAGGCCAGCCCCACATTTTTGTAATTACAAGTAAGGACATAAACTTGCTATGTTTTAGACAGGTATGACATATATACATTGTGGTTGAAATATCTTAAAGGTGAATGAAATATTAATATAAAAATCATCTAATTTACAATTAACACATCTTTTAGAGGATTTGATGGCTTTATTTTTCTCAGAACACTAACCATTCATCATAAAAGAGATTGTTGTAAAATATTCTTAATAGTTTCTTGCAGAAGTTTGAGATATACAATATTTCTGTTCAATAAAGTATTGAATATATAAATGATTTACAAAAACAATCTGCAATTATTATGTCATACTCTGATTTTTTTAAATCCTGGACGTCAAGCGGTTTACATAAAAGCTATACCATTTCTTTGCCAAATGAAAATCTTTGCTCATAAGCGTATTTTTTTTATTTTGATAAGAACACTTAACATGAGATTTACCCTCTCAACAAATTTTTAAGTGAAGAACACAGTAGTATTAACTGTAGGCACTATGTTGTAAAGCAGATCTCTAGAACTTATTTATCTTGCACAACTGAAACTTTACCATTTTAAGGTTTAGTTAGTCCTTCTTCATAGTAACCAGAATAAGTAGGCAATATGTCAACATGATTTGAAAATATACTGTTAAATATAAACCTAAAATTTACATTGATGACTTTCATTGTAGCTTAATAAACCCTTTGGAAGAAAAAGAAAACCTTTACACCAAATTTCAAACGTAGAAAAAGGAACTTCATACAAGTACTATGCTGAAATCTTCAAAAGTCTAGAGAAATAAGTTATTTCAAAACTTAGTTTTGATTTAAATGTAAGCTCAAGGTAGTTATGATAAACATTAGGGGAAATTGGAAAGACCTTGTTAAAATAATTGAGCTTACAGAGCAGTGGTAAGAACGTAAATCTGAAAACTGCCTCTGCATCACATAGCTAGTTAAATAATCCGAGAAGTGGAGTCATGTTTCTTTCTCTCAAAGCAAAATTTGAATTTTAATAGGTGCAAAGCAAAGAAGTGGTACAGAAACCACAAGCACCTGGGTTTCCATCTCTTGTGAGACACATTAAGGCAGATGAAAAAGAATACAGTTTTATCTTTTAAATTTCTAAAACCTGAAGATACTTTTAGTCTCCTTTAATAATGTATTATGACTTTATCAACCATGGACATATTTAAATTTGGGGGATAAACAAATAACATTTCCAACTTTTCTCCTTTGGGGCTACATAAACCCATTGTTGATATACTTAAACGCTTTTATTGTTTTATGCTTTCCTTCTTCGTGTTGTAAGGTGTGCCTACTCCTTCCAGATGTCTGAAATCTTGATGCCTCTACGAAAAGTCTGCTTTGGCAATGTTACCTAATGATTTACTCATTTTCAATTTCATCAGTTTGCAATGGATAAATTTCTTAGTTGGATGCTGGACAATTGATAGGACAGCCAGGTTCATCAACCATAAAAACTGTGACAGCAATGGAAGAAGTAACACAAAAATATCGGCTGTATGCAGATAGAGAAAGACAATCTCTGTATGACTCCACTCATAAGTGGAAGTTAAACATGTAGACAAAGAGAACAGATTAGTGGTTACCAGGGGAAAGGGGGGTAGGGGGTGAGCACAAAGGGTGAAGTGGTGCACCTACAACATGACTGACAAACAATAACGTACAACTGAAATTTCACAAGGTTGTAAACTATCATAATCTTAATAAAAAGCAAAAAAAAAAAAACAACAAGAAGCTCAATTCTCTGCGAAAAAAATTAAAACAAAATATCGGCTGTGTGATATCTGCTAGGTTTCTTTGGGTTTAAGAAAGCTAATGTAAGCATCAAGAATTGTTCATAGGAGCTACGTGAAAAGCGCTTAAGAAAAACAGACACAGAGAGTGGTTGGTTAGAAAAACTGGATAGGCTCATGTCATCAAGCACACTTCATCATGCATGAAGAAGTAAAAGACTAATAGTCTTAGAGGGTTAAAATACGGGTCAGAATTCTGGACAGTCCTAGAAAAGACTATGTTGCTATCATTTCTCGGAAACTATTCTAGGAGATATTACCAGATTTTGTGCTATGTACAGTCTGCCCCACTTCCTACGAAGAACCTGCCCAGAACTGAGTGAGTACACAAACTCTCTTCTGATTGATGCTTTTGCCAGGAAGTCTTATTGCTGCTGAAATCTGTTCACACCCTAACGGACTTTCTTACTCTTTGAATCTCAAGTAGTAGAATGACTTCTTGAGTTGGCTTTCTTCATCTCGTATACTATTGACTTGGCAGTCCTAAATCTTACTAATTTTCCAAGTCTTGCTGAACCCATCTAATTTCCAACACACTGAGGAAAGCTTCCAAAATCCAAGCCAAATACGGTGAAATTCCAACATTTGCTAATCTATCTCCCTTCCAGAAGTCTATATTAACACGTATATCCCAGCAAATGCCACTGCTGAAGTTCCCCTAAGAAAAAAAACACACATCGCTCTATAAAATTTTTAAGCATGACATTAATTCACGTAATTCATTTTCTCAAACTCTGAGAGAGCCAAAGTTCATCTATGCTACGGTCACTCCTCAGTAATGAATTGCTAGGCGCCAGCGTAGGTAGTTCTGTCCAAATAGTAAAGTAACAATGTCTTGAGCTCTATCTCACTTATAACATCGAAAGTCAAAAAACAGATGAAAATTGTTGCCATTGTAAAGAAGGGCAATAATGTAGCATCAAGAGAAAGTAAACTCATCTGTGATTTATTTTTAAAACTGTAGTTGTCTTGATAACTTCTCTTTCTCCTAGTGGTTTCATTTTTACTTTTAGGGAAAGGAGTCTTGTCTAAGAATATGTATCAGCATTATCTATTACATATTCCTCATTCTTAGATATGAAAGCCCAGATAACAATATCTAAGTTACAGTTCTGAGAATCTTTTTCTCCCATGACTTAGGGAGAGAGCATCACCAAACGCATTGGTTACAGGGATTTCCATAAAATGAAGTTACTTTGTCTGCAGCTCTTCACCGATATTTGCTGTTTCTCGGTCAGCTACAAATTAGAATGGGCAATTGGTGGCTATAAATGCCACTTGAGAGTGGTGCAAAACTTAAAGTAGATAAGATGTAAGAATTCTCAGAGTCTGGAAAATAAATGAGTTTTGATTGATGAACCCATCTGTTTTCCAGTTGGGTACTACATCACACAGGCAAGAACTGTAAAGCTATTGCTATACCTCCCAAATCGTGGAGTGTTGTATAACTCACATGTTACTTACAATAATAAAACCTAAGAACTATTATTTTGGAAAAAAATTGAGGTTTAATCATCGATTCTTATAATAACTATTGAAATGTAATTTTTAAGCAATTACTGATGAAATCATTTAGCCTTGGAAATTCACCCAGAAGATTTTAGTTTAAATTTATTTATTTACCTAAAATACATAATAAGGTCATAATTATTTAATTTTTAAGGTGAATATAGGTATAATTTTAAATTTTGCCTAATAATTTACCTAACAAGGTAATTTATGTGAACAAGTAAGGGGAAAAGGGAATTATAAATATTATGCTAAATACAGTCATTGCCATTTAAAATACCATCGAAAATGTATCTTATTACTGGATCTTCATGTATAGATTCTTCAAGTTAAACACAACATGTGTAGAAATATATATAATAAATATACAAAAACCTTTGGTTCAATATAAACTAAACAGCTACGAGATGCCAAAGCCTCACAGTTTATTGCATGCATTTTTCTTTGATTCAAAGATTTGTGCGCTCTAAAATGTATACCATCGTTGCATCTTAGTAATTTGCTTACTTTCAAGTTGAAGCTTGTCACTAAATCTAAAAATATTAAGTATTAAAAAAAACAAGAAACAAAAAGCAGTGCTAACGGAAAAACCACAAGGCACACAATGTCTCATTGCTTGACCTTCCCTACATTTGCAACAGTGGTTTAAGACCATGAAATCTACAACATGGTGATCCAGGAGACATTATCAGAGTCAGAGTGATGCTCACATTCTAGAAGCTTCAGGGACTATTCCATAAGAATGGCACCAGAATGTGTCAAATATTTCATAGACAATAAGTGTGTTATTTTCTATGTCTAGCAAAATAATTGATACTGAGATTTGTTGTAGGAGCAGACAATTTTAGGTATTATTCTGCTTCTGAATTTTCTACTTCACTGCAGAAAATTCAAGTACTACAGATTCTCATTGTTTCAGATTTTGCTGTGTCACCCCAAAATAACCTATAACGTTTTAAACTCCTAGAAACCCTGAGAAGCATCCTGTGCTAGGTATAACCAGGATTTTTCAGATTAAAGCATGGTAATTGTTAACTCAAATACTGTTTCCTGCAAATGCACCAATTTTCACAGAAAATTCTTGGTCTGCTCAAATTCTGCCTTTGTGAGTAGGAGTCAAGCTTGTATGAACGGTGGGGGGGGAGGGCAGGAAGCAGCAGAAGCCCTAATGAAATCTTGAGCAAGGTTCAATTCTTTCAAGCTTACAAGGATCTGAAATAAATCACGTTAACAGATGCTTTTTTTTCTCCTTTACAGAGCAATTTACATTGGACTAAGCTTTAATCAATTGGTAAATTGATAATTTACTTCAATATATCTTTCAATAATTGTACTTTTCATATTCTCCACAGATTGTGTGTGTGCGTGTGTGTGTGTGTTTTCCCTTAAAAATTTCAGTGGTGATAATGTAGGTATTTCAGCAAAGAAAGAGCTCTATGACTTAAGCTTCCAATGTAGCTAATGGGCAGATGCAATTTTAATACACTCAACTTTTCACAATAACATTTCATTATTTTTTCATATTTAGTGTAGGCTTCTCTGCTTGTATTCTATATAGAGATTATTATGAATTTCAAGTCATACAACATATATCTTGGTGATTGGCTATAATTATGTCCTAGTTTGCATTGTAATGTAGACAGGCAACAAATTTGTAATTACTCAGGCATTCTTTATGTTGTTTATGGATCCATTGCTTATTCCAGCCCTGACACATATTAGCTGGATGAATGAACAGTCAAGCCTCTAAAGTCCGTTTCCCCATGCATAAATGGGATTTATAATTTGTTCTTTATGGTACTGTGGGATAATCAGAAGAAAATATATGAAATGCCAAAGAATTATTAAGCACTAATTTGATTATGCATTTATTCCCCCATGCTGTCTATAAATTATCCATTTTAGTAATTAGTCTTTTAAGCCAAGAGTTAGAAAAAAAGAAGAGGTCCATATGGTCTTTGCTCTTATTTGTTTGACCTTAAACAATCAAATGACATCAACAAAATATGCATTTGGAAAATAAACAATGTCCACACTATCCATAATCTGTTTTTACAAAGGTAATTTCAAAAATTAAGAAAGAACTTCAGTCAATCTCAATAGTTCTCTTTCCACCTACATTTATGCATTTTTTTTTTACCCTAGTATAGGGGTCTTTTTGAAGTTAGTGGAAGATCAGACTATGCTTTTTTGTTTTGATACAGAAGAAATGAAAGGGTCTTTATGGAGGCTTAAAACAGAGGTTTAAATTCCTAAGATTACTTATTATTCAACTTCCTGGACAGGGATGTGTAAATTGTTGGCTTATGTCTTACAGCGTAATATCACAAGATTCTAAAAATATTGCATGTTTCCAAAGAAAGACATTGTTCTTTAAATTTACCAAAAAAAAAAAAAAATCCCTGTAGACATCTTGAGCACAGTTTTCTAAAGAATGACAAAGCTTAGACACTGCACCAGCAGGCACAGACCTAGAAGCAATTTGGAAGCCACCACCAAGGCAGCCGAGGACATTCCACAAAGACCCAGCTGCTATCACTTCAAGAAGTCTTCCTATCTTTGCCATCCACATCTTGCAATTACTACTGAAAGGAAAAACAGAAGGGACAGAAAATGTGGCTTGAGTTAAATCAAGGACAGCTATGCTTTCTATATTTAATATTCTTTTAATGTACTTTGAAACTTTTAGTAACATCATTTCTTTCCACAAGAAAACATTTAACAACAAATGCTTTCCCTCCCAAAAAGTCTCTACCGTAATAACAAAACAAGCTGTCTACTATCTATTTCATTTTCATGTGTACACTTATATACATATGCAGTAGAAATACTGTATCTGTTAGAATAAGAGGATGAACAACTATCTTTATCAATTCATTTGTTTAAGATAATTTTCCTAGTCAGCAGTAATAGAAGCAAAATTCCGATTCCACAAGTGTTTTTCTCTATGGATGCTTCAATCCAATCTTCTGCTGAACCAGATAACACTCCCAGTGAAATTTTCATGTGATTGTGTGATCACAAAAGAAGATCGAAGTGTGTAAGACAGTTTTTGACCATATTGGTGCAGCGTTGGTTAATAAAGTACCAAATGGATCGACAAACTACCATAAGTAGATTCACTTTTTCAAATTTCTGCAATGGAAAAACCCTCAGAATGTCTTTCACTGCTTTGTGTTACATTAGACGCTTCTAGACCAGGTAATGCTGTCAGGGATGGAAGGCCTAGATTTGTGAAAAATGTTGGGAAGGATCTCATCAGACTTAAAAAACAAACAAACAAAAGATCTCCTTTCTGATCTTCTAAAAATAATTGGTGGCGATCCATTCAGCTATCCACTTACCCATTCATACATCCGCTTATTCAACTTTATTCTGTGGTTATTATCCTTACTATTATCAATATTGATTCATTTGTGAGTTTGTTTTCTGTAATTCTAATGATGACAATGTTTCTTCATGCTCATCCATTCAAGACTAAGCTAGAATTACCAATGAATGAGTCAGGTAATGAACAACAACTGGGAAAATTAGCTAAGAGTTTAAGTAATTCTTTGAGGCTGGATGTGTGGATGTTCACTGCCATAGCTGTGAATGCCAATTTTTAAATATCCACAACTGAATCAAATATCCCTCCAAATATCTTCCACACAATCACTTTCTAGCTGCATGAACTTAAGTACTTTACAATTCTGTAACGGTTTACTCAACTAAAAAATGTGGGTAAAATAAATAATATACGTTGTGCTAACTGAAAGACAATTGTAAGTTCCATGAATTTATTTGTTGATATTATAAAAGATATGTAATTTTTAAAATTTTACTTTAATACAAGTGACTTAGTTTCTGATGGATCATTCATTCTTTATTTACACATTTTAAAGTTCTTCTGAATCCTAAAATTAACACCGTGTTGTTAATGTTATTCTCTTTTTCTCTTTCTCCCTCTCCCCCTCCTTGTGCTATGATAGAGAAATGTTCCAAGTGCTCTGCAAACATGGAAAAAAAGTACCCAGTGGTTCATCTTGGGAAAGGCAGGAAAAGAGCCACAAGAAGTAACAATTGAAATAAGATGTGAAAAAATGGTAAAAATCCTTCAAGTACATAAAAGTTTAAAGAGTGAAATACAGAAAGGACAGTATGTGTAAAGGAAAATACATATGAGAGAATTCGCCTGTGGCCAAGAATTCCCCATGACTGGTGTAGACAATGAAGAGTCTTTGTTGCACGCCAAAGTTAAAAGTTTGGATTTTTGTATATAGAGAGTACTTATTGAAGGGGTTTACGCTGGAAAGTGACAAGATCAGAGACTGGATTCCAGGGGCTAGATGAATCTGAAGGTAGGGGACCAATCAGTAACACCACTTCACACGGCTGCACTGGGAATTACATGAGCTAATATTTGTGAAGTACTCAGAACACAGCTTGGCGCGTAACAAGCAGTGTAAGGATTAAATAAATAAATAAATAAACAAATATTTTGTTTTATATTTTAACTATTCATTAGAGAAACTCTCTCACTTTTATACATGTTACTATCTTCTTCCTCTATGGATGGATCCAGTTACATACAAAATAGTATGTCGATCTTCTGTAAACACTCTTATTTTTATTATGTGCCCACCTCTATTCTCTGTTGCACCAAAGCTTCTCTTTCTGCAAAGGTTTTCTGGTTGAATTTCCATGCAGAAGAAATATCTTTTGCAGGGTCAGGGAAGAGTAGTTGCATGGATGCACAGAGTGAAACGCTAGGATCAAGGTCTAACTATTCCCTATGAAGACCTTTAATTCATTCCCCCTCCATGTCTTCCAAAATACCAAGCACTTTCACTTCTTGAGCCTTTATGGTTTCCCGCAGCCCACACTGGCTTGTGTTCCATTGGTGTTCCCTGGAGAAAACACTTAGGTCTTGGCTTATCTGATCTAGTCACTTACCGCTGTCCACATATTTCCCATCCCTTAAAAAATTACAAGAAAAAATCATTTGTTGTCACCTCCTCTCCTAGTCTTTGCTTTTAGTTTAATGAGGTCCCCGAAAGAAACAGCGATAAATGTGCTCAAGTTAATTTGTAAACTAGAAACCTTTATTTGTTTTATTCAGTTAAGAAAACTGAGTTTCAGAGAAGTTAAGTCAATTGTCATTTACACAACTGATAATTGGTCAAGCACAAAATTAATTCTAGATGTACCTGACGCCAAGGCCATTTTCTCTTACCCTATACTTTGAAAAAAACAAATATGACTTTTTTTTTTTTAGGAAGATTAGCCCTGAGCTAACATCTGCTGCCAATCCTCCTCTTTTTGCTGAGGAAGACTGGCCCTGAGCTAACATCTGTGCCCATCTTCCCCTACCTTATATGTGGGACGCCTACCACAGCATGGCTTGCCAAGCAGTGCCATGTCCGCACCCAGGATCTGAACTGCAGAAACCCAGGCAGCTGAAGTGGAACATTCGCTGCACCACCGGGCTGGCCCCTATGACTTCTTGATAAGGAAACCAAAATGATCATATCCAAGACGTGCTCAGTAATCAGTAACAACTGAAAATAACACTTGAATTAATAAATTATATGAATAATATAATTTGAAATAATTGCGATAAAAAAATGCAATGCCTATGGCCCTTAGAACCTTACCTCTATAATTTTATCCTTACTTGAGTTTTTGTTCACTTACGGTTAAAAAATAATTGTAAAGTCTCGCTAAGCCCTCAAAAGACAAACCGAAAGAGCTCTCGTGCTGACAGCAGTGGAAATGTTACTGTATCATCTCGGCATGGTACTGCTTGGAACTATTTCAGTAAACAGGATAAAGCTATGTTAGACTAGAAGAGCTGGTGCCCTCCTATCGCCCCTATAGGAGTCACACGGTGATTATGAGAAGCATGGACGCAAAACCACCTTTATAATCATAAAAGGTTTTATACCATTTGAAGCTGAACTACGGATAAGGCTAAGAGATAACTTTTTCTCTCTCTTTAGTAAAGCCCTTCAGCAAGTGGGATTCCAGGCAAAACTGTAAGAAGAAGTTCGAGGTTGAAGATAGTCACATTTCAGCAGCTGCAATGTTAAATCGGTAATTGTCCACGCAAACAACTCAAATTTATCTGTTTACTTTACATGTACTCAGGGAAAAAAAAAAAAGCTTGCATCATAAAATTCTAAAACCCACAAGTTTTAGCTCTTCTGTCACATCTCAGTGCATTTAATATCCTTCTGCTGTATTATTTACGACTTCACAAAGAAAGTAGTTATTTCCTATTATCTGTTCAATAAATAAGTAGAGAAATGCAGGCTGCAGAGATACAATTTGTTAATGAAATAGCCCAGAGAATTTTCACAGTGTCTAGTCTCAGGAGCTTGCGCAGCATGTATTAAAACTTGCTTCAGTTCTAAAGAGAAACTCCAATTTTTACACACTGATATGTTCCACTCAGATGGCTGAGGCATGCTTTCTGAGCAGATTATGCAACAGGAGTAATGCACACTGTGATACATCATATATCTAACCACACAGGCATGTTTAAATACTTTTCTCTACTTGTTCAACCTTCTTCTGTTACTGGGGAGACTGTCTCATTTCACAAATGAGACAGATGTAGAATTTCCAGTTCTTGAAACTGTTTTCAAAAAGAAGAAGAGAAAATGGGGCCGGCCCCATGGCTGAGGGGTTAGGGTTCCGCATGCTCCACTTCAGAGGCCTGGGTTCATGGGTTCCGATACGCAGTACAGACCTACTCCACTCATCAGCCATGCTGCGGAGGTGTCCCACATACAAAGTAGAGGAAGACTGGCACAGATGTTAGTTCAGGGTGAATCTTCCTCACCAGGAAAAAAAAAAAGAAGGGAAAGAAATCTTGCATGTTGTAGTTCTTACCCAAATATCATGGACCATGAATGTAGTATGTTCAAGAGATATTATTTTGGTACAAGTTAGAGGGAACCTATAAGCTAGGCACAGAGTAGGTAGGTACATGACTATTCCCATATTTGTATACTTTTACCACCTTGTAAAACAACAACAACAAAAATTTTCACATACTATCATCTAAAAACATTCATCTTTTGCTGATAATTCCCCTTGTTAAAAGAAGAAATAAATACTAGGAAAAGACTAATTATAATAATGCATATTTCCCTTTTTTGCTGTGAAGGTTTTAGTTTCTCTGTAATACTGAAGCTATCCCACGGGAGATATGCCTGCTTAGCTGATGGCATCAGATTTTGAAAACAATCTAGAGGAGGCAAGAAACATATCATATAACATATCATGTAAGACATGAAAACTTACCTCTAACCTTAAACACAGCATGGATCTTAACAGCAAATGTAGGACTAGACTTCGACTTCAATCAAAACCAAACGCTGCTTAGGTCTGAATGCTCTTTCTTTTCCACTATTTAAAGTGAAGTTTAATTTCCTCTAAGAACAAATATCTTATCTTTTGCCAGGGTTGGGGTAGGGTAGCTGCTCAGATTCACAATTTGTGAATGACAGACTACAGTGCAAAACCCAGGGGATATTCAGCATATACATGTTTCACTAATTTTAATGCTGAATATTATTTATGAACTAATAATATTCCCTTGGATTTAAAAAAAACAGATATATTAATATGTAGTAAAGTTATTTTCAAACCCCTAAGATAATTTTTAGTCAGTTACATAAGAAATGCATATTTACCACCTTTATTTTATTTATTTTTTCATGAGGAAGATTGGCCCTGAACTAACACCTGTTGCTAATCGTCCTCTTTTTGCTTGAGGAAGATTGTCCCTAAGCTAACAACTGTGCTAATCTTCCTCTATTTTGTATGTGGGATGCTGTCACAGCATGGCTTGATGAGTGGTGTGTAGGTCCACACCGAGGATCCAAACCAGCAAATCCCGGGCTGCCGAAACAGCAAACTTAACCACTACACCACCAGGCTGGCACCACACTTTGATTTTATTTTAATAGTAGTACCATACATTTAGGCAACTGGGAAAATATGTGTATTTCTTATCAGTGGATATAATAATAGCCATTAATGTAAACACTATTGTGACTAAGGCTTTCATCAAAGTTGGCTATTAATAATTTTGTATAGTTTCTATCATAGAAACGGTGAGAAACATTTGACCTAACTCATTCTAAAATTCAGCTAGTGATATGCTAATGATTTGGTATAGAATGGCTTATATATCACAACATATTATTTCATGTTCTTCAGAGAGTCCTCAATTTAAATTTAAATAATTGACCGTTAAACATGATTAAATTTCCCTAATTCATTTAAAAGTATTTTTGAAATTGTGGTTTTACAAAATTCTTTCCTGTGTACCCTACCTCAGATATCTAGAAACATCAGGAGCCATAAGGTCTTAGTTTGAGGGAGAAATACCTGAGAGATATTCCGAGCCCAAGAATCACCTGGAACTACTCCAACGTGCACTTGCCTAGGAGGAACATTTGTGGGTTTTATTGTGGGAGTTTGGTCTTCCCTATTTACTGGAGTTATTACCAACTTGACAGGAAAAGCTAAGTTGATAAAATATGATTGTTTAAAAAATCCACATATATATATTTCCCTGATGGTAATAGTTGCTACTCATATATGACTTGTGTTTAATATTTTTATCAGTCTTCGTGCAATTTTCACTTTCTATTCCCTTCTATTAAACTGAAGGTTACTCTATGATAATACAGCGTGTCCTGGAAGGTAAAGTGTTAAGCTACCAATCTAAAAAGTGGTATAAGTATTCTCTATTTCTTTGCTTTATCCTACTGCTAGATTTATATCTTCTCCTCTTTCCCCTTCTTTCTCTTCTTCTTTCCTGTCTCTAGCTATCCCGGATGATTTTCCACACCTCATCACACTTTTTAAGTTACTGGAAATAAAAAACATTGGGGCTGAAGGAGAGAGGAAATATGCAGAGGGTGTAGAAGTCAATATTTGAAAACGTTCTATACACGCAACCCCCTCCTCCACCACACACACATACACACATAAGCATGGCATTCTATAGAGATTTTTGAGGATTCTGGCAATTATCAGTGGATGAAGAACATGGCCTCTTAAAGTCATAGATACTTTTTGCAAATACATTTTTTTTTTACAACAGTAGATAGAAACATAACTAATGAACTTATGTTAAATACTGTCTATATAACTGTGACAAAAATGTTTCTCTAAAAACTTGTTTTCTTTCACTATCCTAAATTTTGCTATTTAATTTTTTTAAATTTAAAACTCAATTCATCAAATAGTATTGAATATTTCCATAAACAAGGCACTATAAAGACCTCAAAACAATGACTAAATAACTGTTCAAAAATATTAATTTTCAACAAAAAAATCATAGTTGGGTTTGAGAAAAGAACATAGTTGACTACCAACACATAGCGTGAAGTATGGTCATAAAAGATCTGTAAATTTTGTGAGGCAATGGCTAAGTGGTGTTTTACGGGGGAAGAGGCAATGAAGATAGACCATAAAGCAACACAGGATTTCCAGCACTCAGGGAAGGGCCAGAAAATTCTTGGTGGAGGGACCGGTCTGGGCCCACCGTATGTTTGTCATTTTACCTATGTCATTTCAACAACCCTCAAAGAACTCTACCCCAAAAGCATTCTTGTCCACATATTAAGATTAGAATCCTTCTTAAAGATGTTAAGAAACTTGCCAAAAGTGAAAGCCAGGTAAGTTTGAATAGTCTCACAAATTGAACTGCCACAGGTGATCAGGGCCATAAAAAGCAGTCGAATTCAGAGCTTATAATTCCTTTCATTCTACAAGATGCCTCCAGGGAAACCTGGGCTCCACTTGGGAGAGACAAGTTTGGCTTCATGAAGGAGAGGAGTGGGATTTAAAGCTAGAAGTCTAGGGAGGAAATATTTTGGAGGACTGAGGGCAGAGTGAGGAACCTGGAGACACTACAAAGTCCTGAGAATCTGAGTAGGAAAATGCAAGCGGAACCGTGGTTTAAGAAAAACAAACTCATGGTTGAGCATAAAGGGAAGCAAAAACACAGGGAAGGCTTTATCACTACCTCATTAAGATTTAAGAAAAAAATGCCCTTATTGTCTCTGGGTTGAAAGTATGTCACCTACTTAATTTCCGTTATTGAAGTTTGTCTAGTTTTTTTACTTTACCTTATATCTAGCAATCTCCTCCTAAAGCCTTCAGGGTAAGAAAAATGTCATGGCAACATAGTAAGAGCCCACCAGAAAAAACAAAAAAGATAGAAAGAATAGGAATTTATGTCTGGCTTAACTTCGACATGTTTTCAACTGAATAGTTTGAACCTCCAGCCTCATAATTTTCATGCTCTTGAAAAAGACACTTGTAAAATTATTTTCTTGCTACTTTTCAAAGCTCTGGTTCAGAAAATTACTACCCTTTTGATGTGAAGGCTGATGTAACTAATTATAGCTAGGAAGATACAATTCCTCCTTTAATAATAAAGAAATGGCAATCTTTCACCTAGAATATAACACAGTGTCTGGATTTGAAGCATGAAAGATTAAATCAGCAAGCTTTGAAATTCTATTATATTCAGAGAGACAGTGTCTCCAAGGACAATAATGTTGACAATAGAAGGAGGTTTCTTCAAGAGCATTTCAACCTCGCAGCTTACTGTGCTGCGGTGAAAAGAACGCCGGGCTGAAGGCGAGGAGACGTGCGCTCCTATCTAGGCTCTTTTCATAATCAGCGGAGTATTTAGGTCAAATTAGTCAACTTCTTTAGTTTAACAATAATGCAATGACTAGTTTCAACCACCAATTCACAAGGCAGGGAGGAAAGGAGGAAAAAAAAAGGTAAGGATGGAGAGAGAAAGAGGGAGCTGGAAGGAGAGAGGGAAAAAGAGATGGCAGGAAAGACAAGGAAGACTGAAAAGAAGACACGGAAGGAAGACAGTGAGAGAGGCCAATTTACACACTAGTGGTTCTTAACTTCAACCGGCATGAGAATGAGCCGGAGAGCTTTCTTTTTTCTTTTCTTTTTTTTTCCCCCCCGAGGAAGATTAGCCCTGAGCTAACATCTGCCAATCTTCCTCTTTTTGCTGAGGAAGCCTGGCCCTGAGCTAACATCCATGCCCATCTTCCTCTACTTTATATGTAAGACGCCTACCATAGCATGGTGTGCCAAGCGGTACCATGTCCACACCGGGATCCGAACCAGCGAACCCCAGGCCGCCGCAGCAGAATGTGCATACTTAACTGCTGTGCCACTGGGCCGGCCCCTGGAGAGCTTTCTAAAACACACATTGATGGGTCCCACTCCCAGAAGTTTGGATGCAGACTGGGTTGGGGAATGTGAGTTAGCATCCTCACATGGGGAATGTGAGCTAACATCACATTCTCAGGTGATGCCAATGCTGCTGGTCTGGGGACCACACTTTGAGAGACACTATTGTAGGTCTCCATCTATACAGAGTCTTACCAAGAGAAAAACACGTGTAATTCAGTTTGCTCTTTACATTATTAAGAAAATTGTCTCAATAGCCATCTTTCTAAAAGTCATTATCCTTTCTATGTGCTGTATTATTTTGTTTCAAAACACTGACCTTCTACCTACGCATACGACAGAATCATTATTTCTTATATTTGTGTTAGATTAAATGGATTCATTTTTTTATTTTACTAGATATCAGTGGTGCCAAAAAAAAAAAGGCCAAGGAAGTAGTGCACCTTTATGCCGATGGGGTGACACATAAAATGGGCATTCTCATTCATTGCTGGTGCAACTATAATTTGGCTTACTTGTTTCAGAACCTTACACATGCCCTTTGGTGCCTTGGGTAAAAAAGCCTTATTAACTCAACAGCTAAAGGTACCATTGCCACCACAATTAATAACAGCAGTAATTGAGCACTCATTCTGTGCCAGGCATTTGGCTAAGTGCTTTATGTGTGTTTATGGTATTTAATCCTCCCCACAGCCCTAAGAGAAAAAAAGGATCCCACTGTGCTTTTTCCTTGGTCAGATAAATTTTTTATAGTTATTCACCTGTGTAGACATTGACGCACAGAAGAAAGATGTATGTGTATATACATTCAGAATGAGAGCAGAGAAGTACATTCTCCATTTCATTCGTCTCAGATGCTTAGGAGGGCAGAGACTAAACTTATGTCCTCCTGCTCTGCATGAATACCCACGAAAATAGTTCCAAATCTTGGAATATCCAAAGAGAGGCTGGAGTCGTAAAAGGTATTTCCCTTAATTCTACCAAAAATCAAAACTTAGTCCTTGGCAGAGTACTGCAAAGCAATGAACAAATTTATTTTTTAAATTTTACTTTGGATGCTAAAAATGACTTAAGATGATACATTTAGAAAAAAGCGCAGCTGCTATAAATGTCTTTCCTGAGTTTGCAAGGACAAGTATTTAACGATCTAATCTTTAACCTCTTAAACCTCTTATTCCAAAAAAGGAAATAAGAGCTCTGCTGGGAAATGCAGTTCTCTACTTCTATGGGAAGAGCTCACCAATTTTGTTGTTTCATAATCTATAGAGGTAAGACTAGCTGTGTTTTTCACAATTATAGGTGAGCTGGATCATAGATCTCTGGGGATAAACCTCTTTATCTACTCTTTCTTGAAAACTGGAGTATCTTCCTTCACATAGTAATTGTCTTATCTCTCTCTGCTGTGATCTATGGAAATTTTGTTGCCAAAAGACAGTTTTCAAGTCATTTTGACTTGTAATATCCATCTCCCAACTTTTCTTTATAACAAGCGTCTGCCAAACAGAGTAAAATATATCAGCAATAGAACTTTGAACTGAATAACATGCGGCACAGGCAACAAAGCGTGTTGTAAACGATGGGAATGAGGAGACTGAGGTTCTAACGTCTTGCTTTTATTTCTACCTCTGCCTCTAAACAGCCATGCAACCTTGTAAAGATCACTTCACCTTTTACGCATCTCATTGTTCTCATCTATAAAATGAGGGCGTTAGACTAGGTAACCTCTAAAATCTACTCCAGCTCTCCGAATTCATCATTCATTCTGATAAACTGGTTGTGGTCCTGGGATGGTTACAGGTTAAAAGGCATTCCAGATAAGATCACAGATCAAGTTCTTAGATCAGAGATGCTTTCAATCACAGCTTGTGTATGAGCTCTAACAAGAAGGCATTACATTCTCCGGTAGAAATGAAATTAATAAGCTATTTGTATATCACGCTTTTAGATTCAAACATTTACACCATACACAAAACATTTTAAGACCTTTTTTAATAGTATGTTTAGTGTATTAATTAATATTACTTACAGTGCATAGTGTATGCAATAATTCACTGTTCTATTACAGTAATAACGCAGCTAGTCAGTTACTAGAGAATTGCTTTGAACTTTTAGGGAGGCTTCACTAGCGATATTGATTATTGCAGATGAATTAGCTACATAAATAGTTCTCTGTACCATACATACCGTATATATAACTATATAAGATACACAGATATAATCTGATAGCAACATACCAAAATATTAACTTGTGTGTAGCTTGTTCTAGCATCCAAGTAAACTAAAGCTATATTTAGAGATGAAACATAATGCAGGAATATTGAAATTATATATATGATTCTAGAAAACATGCATTTTGCTAGAACATAGTCATCTGGTTCCCTGTTTCAGTTCTCCACGTCCTCTTATTCAAGTAGGCATTATGGGGGTTATGCAGTATATAACAACAGCACATATTTTTTTGTCAATTAATTAAGATACATTCGATTTATATTCTCTATTTGAATCTTAGCTTATGCAAATGCTAACTTTAATTGCATAGCTCAAGCAAAAATTTTTTTTTTAATTTTTTTGGTGAGGAAGATTGGCCCTGAGCTAACACCTGTTGCCAATCTTCCTATGTTTGCTTGAGGAAGATTGTCCCTGAGCTAACATGTGTGCCAGTCTTCCTCTACTTTGTATATGGGACACCGCCACAGCATGGCTTGATGAGCAGTGTGTGTAGGTCCATGCTCAGGATCCGAATCTGTGAACCCCAGGCTGCCAAATTGGAGTGTTCAAACTTAACCACTACTCCATGAGGACAGCCCCTCAAGTAAAACTTTCAAAGATCAAATACTTTATTTAACAAAGACAACACTGGAACAATAAAATTTCAGAAGTTGCTGTATTTTATTCCTCTGAAGAAACTTTGCTACCACAGAATTGGACCCAATATGGTGCCAATTTTCATAGTACTTATTTATAAAAAAAAGTAAGTGATTCCAAGATTTAATGAATTGGCAGAAATAATTCTAATATTTCATTAAGATCAAAAACGATAACAAAAATTTTTTTTCTTTTCTTTTGGTGAGGAAGATCATCCCTGAGCTAACATCTGTGCCAATCTTCCTATATTTTGTATGTGGGACAACGCCACAGCATGGCTTGACACGTAGTGTGTGGGTCTGTGCCCGGGATCCAAACCTAGGAACAAAGGGCCACTGAAGTGGAGCCCACGAACTTAACCACTACGCCACTGGGCTGGGCCCCCCAAAAAATTTTAAAGCCGTTAAAGCTTTTGGATGGTGATGCACCCCAAAAATAAGCAGATCTTCAGTAAACCTGGCAGGAGAAATTCAACTTTCATCTGATGCCCAATTCTGCTTCATTGCTTTACTGAGGAGATAATAATGCAGGGGTTGCAGCATCTTTACTGCTTGTTTCCTTCTCAGAGCAGATACTTCCCGGATCTTGCCTAGAAGGGAAAGAGTGGCACAGACTGCATAAAATGGGAATGATTATAATAATAATACTTGCCTTGCAAGTTTGTTGTAAGGATTAAATGAGTTAATGCATGTAAAACACTTACCATTGTATTTGGTCCACAGTTTTAATATTATAGAAGTTTTAGTTACTGTTTGTTACGTGTTATCGTTTGCTTGTTATATGCAATTCATCACGTCAAATAGAGATACTTCTTCAGACTCTTATTTGGCTATCCAGGAGTACATTATAACTTTCATGGGTCCTAGGGACTTTTGCCTTTGTGGGCCCCTTCCTCTTTTAAAATAATTTAAAAATTATATTTTACAGCTGTGTTGGTATATGAGCACATTAATATTAAATATTAAAATTTTTGACCTAAAAGTTCATTTCTCCTTCTTATTTAAAAAGTGAGTAAAACATTTTCACAGGCCCTCTAAAAATAATGTGGGCCATAGACACTGTGTCTATTTGTACTTAATGTGAAGGTGGCCTGTAGATATGAGAATCTTAGTGAACTTGGAGTATATGGGAGAGAACAGTTGTTAGCTGTTAAGTTTCTAGATGATATTAAAGACTTTCTGTTAACCATAATTAATGTCTTGTTAAATTTTACAATGCATCAGTCAGTCACTATAAAAATAACTTAACCAAAAAAGAAAATATAGTTTTAGCATATGTCCGCTATTCGGTGTTTTTTCCTCTGAGTAATATCCATGTTCATTATACATTTAAAGACAAACAATATGCCTCAGATAATATTGAAATGAAAACAACATATACTGGTGTTCTTAAAAGCAATCCAAATGGTTTTAGTTCATTCTCTAAGTCTTTCTGCCAAGTCAGCAATCAGAATGTAAATCCAGTACTCAGACACCACACGCATTTATGATTCATTCTTGTGGAAATACCACTCAGTTCTTTCATCTATTTGTTGTGAGGAGTTCACTGTGAGTTTTGAGTTTGCTCTATCACCTGCCTCTTATTTTCCAGATACAACACAATGGAATTATAAATTATAAATATCCTACTAAGATGAATTAGTCCATTCTAAGTTGTCAATCTAGTGAAGTGAATTTTTTCCAAATTGCTCTAAAAGAAGAGTTTGTTCCTTATCAGGCATATTTTTATTAGGGCCTGGCCTCCTTGTTCCAATCAATGGGACCAAGACTTTTACAGTGGCTCGCTCTTAATGCAAACTTTGCTACAACCCAGGGCATATATCTTGGCCAGTTCCATATATTTATTTGTAGAGCTTTGTGTATATCATAAATAGTTCAAATATGTGCCCAAATAATAGCGTATTTCTACAATAACACAGCAAATTAATTCTAGTTCAACAGTAATCTTCAAAAAGAAATCTTATTCTTAAGACCTAAATGTTTCATCTCCTCTGACAAAAACCTCTGGATCAGCTACCTTAAAGGGATGCCTGGCCATATACAGGCTTGTAAACAAAAATTTCATGTGGAAACCACCAAGCAATCTCTTCAAAGACAGATAGCATCAGGACTTTACCACCACCCCCCGTCCTTTTTCCCCTTTTCTTCTTCTTACTCTCTGGAATACAGACGTAATATCTAGAGTTCAATTAGCCCTCTTGACCATAAGGTAGAAGCCATGTGTTGAACTAAGTGGAGAACTTGATAAAAGAAGCCTGGATCTCTGATGAAGAAATAGCCAAAACAGCTCCAGAAATGTGACTTCATTTACTTGAGAAATAAAGAAATTTCTCTCTTGCTTAAGCCATTTTTATTTCAAGTTTTCTCTTACTCATAGCAGAAGCCAAGTCTAAGCTATATAGATGTGGTGCTTTCAAATGAGTGAATATTATTAGACGAACAAGATAGTGAAAACCTCAGATATCCAGGAGAACGTTCATATACAAAAGTTCTATCACACACACACACAAACACACACACACAGAACGGTGAGGGTGTGATAACTAAGACAAGTCTCCCTCCTTATTGGGCTCTTTACTCACTGATTGTGACTCGTTTATTTATGTTTGTGAATGGCATTAGCCTGACTGTTTCTTTATTTTACAGTACAAAATATTACTAAGAAAACAAGACAAAAACAGAAACAACAGCAACAAGTTAAGACTCAAAGATATATCTTACATTAAACCGCAAATCTGTCCTCAACACTTTTTTACTTGCACTGGTGATTCAAGAGCCAATAGCCATATCAGATATAGCTGATGAGCTACACTTTCTAACAGTAGTGCTCAATTATTGTTACCTTTCTGGAAGAGAATAAAAACGGATGTTAATTCTCTGTGTGGTTTTTCCAAGTTTAGGCTTTGAGAGAAACATTTCCTACTTTGCATTGTTTTGAATTCATTAAAGCAGAAACTAAAAGAAATGCTTAAATCAATGTCCTCACCTTGGAAAACATCTTTGTGACTGGTTCTCCACACTTATTTTTAGAGATTATTAGCAAGAACACCAGAACCATATAGCTAGATAAGGAAATATTCTCAATCATCCATCATTCAAATCACACTGAATATTCAATTTGAAATCACGAACCCATCCATCACTAAATAGATTGAAAAATATAAGCGGCCTGAAAATTTTAGTCACTGGACTTGTATATATCATATTTCTGTTGTTCTCAATGTGAAAATGTATTATTTTTGTTTTCAAAACTACCATAGCACAGTGACGTGGTTGGGGTGTTCTAGTTAAATGAGTTCCCTTTTTGGTGACTGTTCCAATTTTACAATGTAGTTACCTAGGGAGAAGATAGCCTCTGTAGAAGCTTATGGTACCTATGTGCAGAGACCTTCCTTTTGATGTGTATGCTTATCTAAGTTAATATCTCAATTATGCGTCTGTAGAAAGAGAGAACTTTACTAGCCACACAAACTATAGTAACATGAACTGTTCTATCCAAGCAGGTACCTACCAGCCACATGGGCCTATTTAAGTTTTAAATAATTAATGTTAACTAGTATTAAAAATTCAACTTCTCTATCACCCTAGTCACATTCCAACTGCTCAACAGCCTCAGGTGGCTGGTAGCTACTGTATTGAACAGAACAGATAGAGAACATTCCCATCACCACAGAAAGTTCTACTGGGCAATGCTGAACTAGATTTGCATGTATCAACACACTTTGAAAGAGCATTAATTTAAAACTGAAAAGTTAATGTTGTTCACAATGACTTATACTCAACAGAACAAACTTATAAAAAAGTCCCCAAAGTATTTCAGTTAGAGGCCAGGAGACTGGAAACTCCATGAGAAATGACAGCTAGTCATAAAACAGCCATGAGTAAAAATGTTTAAAAAATGGGGTTTCTGAAAAATAATATTGATATAGAGAAGCTATTTAAAAATAATCTGATTTTTAAAAGGCACCATGGAAATATAAATGTCAAGTCAGAGCTTTCAACTAATAAAAAGATCAATAGAATCATGTCTCCTTATCATATCAAAATTGCAATTCTTAAAAACCAATAGCTTAAAAAATTCTTAGAAAACAATTGCTAACTGGATGATAGGTTTAGTGTTTAGGTAGTCTAATTGTTCATTCTTGGCTCTTTTTATGATGTCTCATTTCCAGGTCTGGCTCTGGTTTCTTCCACCCTAGCCAACAGATCCACAGACTATTTCAAATATTTGATTCTTCATTTCTCTAAGTGTTGGAAAACTGCTTCTCTCAGTAACTATGTATAGTACAGTACTGCATTTAAAGTATTCTTCCAAATTTATGTGATGAGCACCACGCAGATAATTAGGATGGCTGTAAAGAATTCATTCTTAAACTATTTTACTACGGACTAAAAGTTTTTTCAAATAAACAATTAGCATTCCCACATGATCATACTATAGGCACATACTGAGTTCTACTTTTGTAAAAATGAAGGATAATATGAAGCTAATTATTAGCACTAAATCTTTCTCAGGAGAATTATTTGAAATCGGAGATCCACTTTTAAGAGATTAAACTGAAACAGAGATTTCCTCTCTGCATGGTCCCAGGAATTTAACTTAATGAGATCTAACATTTTGAATCTTTTTGACAATTTGTGGGACAAAAATCACAATTAGAAGTATGACCTCAAACACTTCATTGAAACTACATGGTGTGTAAAACACAGCTTTCCAGAATTGGAAGGCATTTCAACCTCAAATTCAACACTTAGATTTCTTATATACTGTACATGAATGCAATCCTGACCCCACTAAAAGGCGACTCAATGACGACATATAAATACTCCAGGACTAGAAGGAGATATGCCAACCTTTTTGATGTGTGAAAAACAGCACTAAATCTTTAGGGGTACACATTAGAAAAAAGTCAAATTGCTTCAGGTTATACTTGAGTATTCAATGTTTACCTCAAACATTTCCATGAACCCTCTCTGTGGGGCTCCTGCCCAACTGTCTGTGAACCCTTCCTTGGGGAATAGTTTATAGCAGCTCTGATTACTGGGCGTGTCCCAACCCAAATGCAAGGTTGTAGAGGGGTGGTTAATAGCAAGGATTCTGGAGTCAGACTCCCTGCATTTGAATCCAAACTTTCCTACGTTTGGACTCTGAGTTTGTATTACTCATCTGCAAAATAGCGATAAAAACTGCACTTAATCTACAAAGTTGTTATAAGGCATAAACTAGAGAATCCATGTAAAACCCTTAGCATGCAGTACATAGTAAATACTAAACACATACTATTTATCCCTTTGTTTTTGCTATTTCCTCCATCTGGAATGACCTTCCCATCTTCACCCCCATTTTTTTTGATAGACCATACTCATCCTTAAATATTTCATTCAAGACTCACTATCAGCAAGCTTTCCATGAGACTCCCAGCTAGATTAGGTGTCCCTCTCCAGGCTCCCATAATTCCCTGGCATAACTTTATGACTTTACTCTTTTCATTGTAATGTAGAATAATCTTCCGTGTGTGCACGTGTGTGTACGTGTACATGTGTGTGTGTGGGTGACCACACTATGGCGCGTGCCTTTATGGCAAAAACTATGCCCCATTAACCTGTGCATCCCTAACGTTTAGTAAAAAGCATGCCCAGAGTAGGCACTCAAATATTTGCTGAAAAACTGAAAGAATAGAATCTTGATATTTTCTAACAGCTACTGAAACAGAACATTATAATATTCTTGCAGCCAAAGCTGAACTAAACTGATGTTTTATTGAGTTTGCTTCCTTGGCACCAATATGAATTCTTAGTGCTACATATTGAAAATCATTATCTCCAAGCCAAGATAATTTCCTTTTATAAATAGAATACTGCATATATTTTATCAAAACCAACATAAAAATCAGCAAAAGAATGTACTCAATGTCCAGAGTATTAGAACAAATTAAGTTAGATAGAGGTCTTGACCTCCAAGAGTTCATAATATTAGGAGAGAAAGAGTACGAGATAAATAAACATAGATACCTTCAAAATATACTTTGTATGTGTGTGTGTACATATCTATGTACATATCTATGATATTTTTACATAAGGGAAAAATAGAGAAGTTAAATGCACAATAACAGGCCAAAGTGTCTACCAAACAAGCATATTTTTCCTGTAAATCTTCACCACGTTAATGCTTTGCTTTTGGTGAGGAAGACTGTCCCTGAGCTAACATTTGTGCTAATCTTCCTCTGTTTTGCATATGGGACCCCATCTGAGCATGGCTTGATGAGCGGTATGTAGGTCCACGCCCAGCATCTGAACCTGCGAACTCTGGGCCACCAAAGCAGAGTGCGTGAACTTAACCACTATGCCACTGGGCTTGTCCCAATTTAATGCTTTTTAAAAATTCTTTCATTATATGGATGCCTTTTAATCAAAACCTAACTAATTTTCAGTAAACTCGGAAACCATTCTAAGATGCTTGTTATAACCTATATGTACATTGTCTCTAAATTTAAAGTTAGATGAAAATGTCTTTGTAAATATGTATTTGGTAATCCTACCCTTTTATTTTAGATGACACTAATTATAATCAGATCTAGTGACTTTATAAATGCGAGATAAGGCAATAAATAAAATTACTTCCAGGAAGAAAAAAAAGATTAAGATTGTTAAATATATTCCTTGTTCATTTTTCAAGGGTAAACTGATATCATTTTTAGACTTAATGTATGTCTATTATTGCTGATATGACATACCAATAAGCAAGTCAGAGAGCGTACAACTAACTTCTCTATGTATTCAATTAAAACTCTATTTCTAAAGTAGTGACACAATCAGTATCTTTGCTATAATGAGCATATATTTATCCAGTCACGCGTTATTTCAAAGATGCTTGGATGATAACTTCAAACAAAAGATGTCAGAAAACATCCTAAAGGATGTTTTCCTTCTGCAATAAGATAAAATAAACAAGGCTCCACAACCTACCCACCTTTTCGCTAAACTATGTCAGAATGGCTATGTTGAGGATTGTTTCATCTTGAGTGAGTTCAATTAGGAAACTTGCAAATCACAAACCAACACACGCCTGGAATACTCTATTATAATAGTCTTTGTAAATAGACTTCAAGAGCAGGAAGTTTAGTTTCATCATTGCTGGTCCTGACACACTTTGAACCAAGCCTTTTCTACCTCCAGAAAGACAGTTTACACACCTACTACTAATTATTTGACAAATATAAATAATTTCTGAGGCTACTTGTTTCTAGGGATAATGGACATGTTTTGGAGACAGACAGAACTAACATCAGTTCTTTCTAAGTCACATTTTGTTTACCTGTGAAACAAAAGTAATGCCTGTGTTGTAGAATCACATGTAATAAGAAATAATGTATGTAAAGCAGGGCTGAGTATAGTGCCTGACTAGAGTAATTACTCACTAAATGAGCGCTTCTGTCATGATGATGATGATGATGATGACTGCCATTTCATGCCTTGGAATGAACTTGATCAAATAAGGAGGAACAAGAAAGCTGCATGTGTCTGACCCTTTTCCTCTATCCATCCCAAGTTGTCTTAATAGGCTCATTATTGATGATCTTGCTAGGGAGTGAAGGGAAAAATCATCAGAAAATGAATGAACCTCAGCGTCTGGTCAAACAGAGCCAGAAAAGCCTATGGTTGCTGGAACAATTCAATTTGGATTTTTAATATACTCTTTCCTTCTCTTTTCCTTCCCCTACTGGATTTTAGGTCTGGCTGCACTGGATAGATGCTTTTGGGTACAACGATCTGGATAAACACTTCCACTGATGAGAAGGATTCCTTATAGCTCTTCCAGAAGAACATTGTCTATCATGTGTTCTGTTTCATTGTTATAACACAATTAAACAGACTCATGGAGACGTTTAAGCCATGTAGCTAGGTAACATTCAAACAATGCATTTTTATTAGCTCATAGAATGAAATTTAACAAGGATTAAAAAAAAAATCTGGTAGAATTTATCCTCAAGTAGTAAACAGCATAAGGAAAGAGAAGAAATAAAAGGTTTTACAGCATTTCAAGTAAAAATGAAAGATTCATTATTTTACCACAGGATCAATACAAGCCATTGCATTTAGGCCCTATTCAGAGATACACAACGTTAGTGTCGTGGTAGGTCATGATGTCAATGAACTCTCTTCCAGTCAGATCAACTTCAGAAGATCTGAGATCAAGGCAATGAGCCGGTCCAAAGACAACATTATACAGCAAGGTTTGAATGACTTAGGGAAGTTCACCCCAGCAGAGAAAAGCCTAAGAAGGGACATAAGAGTTCTATTCAAACACAGCCTTGGAAAGGATGTGAAAAAGAAAAATATCCTGTTCAATCTCTACAACCTAATTTGGGTAAATGGGTGACAGAGGAAGGTGTACATGCCAGCTGAATTTTTTAAATCTTGATAAAAATTTGAGTGGTGCTGCAAAGAAACGGGCTGCTTTAAACTTCCAATTACACAGAATATTCAAAAAGTTCATACAAGGCCATATAAACTTAAAGAATATGTTAGAAAGAGAGACGTTCAATTGGTAGAAATTTGAACGAGGTGACCTACAAGGAAATTTTTAGCTTCAAGATTCTATGATTCTAAGGCTATAAAGAACTACCATTTGAAAAATCTCACTTAAATGTCTAGAGCTATGAACACGTCACTGAATTTATGTAAGCATCATGGAACGTAATGGCTTAAACAACTAAGATGAAATCAGAAGGGATTTGGATACCATTGCAAATTAGGTGAAATTTGCAATGTGAAAATTAATTAGTGAAAATTAATTAAAACAAAGAGAGCAGAGCACTAAAAAAGTCAAGAATATTTGAATTAATTACTTCCTTATCAGAGAAATGTCCTTCAAGATATAACTAGAACATGTACAGTAAAGTCTCATTTAATATATTTCAATGTAATTATCTCTGAAACAACATATTTATATTAGAGCGCAAATATTATAATATTCTCAATGGAAGTAATGCATTATTTATCAATTTATGTTGCACATCATTTAAAACCACAACAGATAGGTGATCTTAAACTATTTGGAAAAAAGCAAATACCGATTACGTTTTACCAACAAAAATATCGATTATGTTTTACCAACAAGTACAGAAATCAGCCCAAAAGTTACTTATATGCATCCTATCCAATCTTCCCTATTTACTAGGACAGACCTAAAAGAGTTGAAGGAAGCACTGAGAGGAGAAAAAGCATGTTCAAATATCCTTGCAATTTCATATGCTCCACGGACTCTAACTTGACTACAAGAATTGACGGTTGACTTTTGTTCTTTCCAACTCAGGCAAACAATCACTCATTTCAGAATATTAAGAAGTTCCTCGCACATTTTACATCATACAAATACAAATATATTTTTAAACTGCATCCAGGTTCTGTAGAGTCAGCCAGTGAGAAGAGCCAGGATTTAAAATCCCAGCTCTGCACAGAACTTATTCTCTCATCACTTATATCTTTTCTTCATAGTGCCAAGTATATTATTTGGTACATAGGAATAGTCACTAAACAGAGTTAAATGAAATCTGGATTCTGTGCTTACTCGCTAGGTTTTGTATATGACTCCATTTGTTTTTCTGTATTTCTGGGCATCATATTTGTTTCTATTAAACAATAGTGTTCCAGTATGTTTGACTGTGTGAAACACCTAATGTACATCAATTTCATGGGTTATTAATAAATACCAATCTTAAGGTGATGGTAAGAGATAGAGAGCATAGTATTACAGAAAGGTAACATAATATGCCACGTATAACAGGTTCTTCAGGAGGCTCAAGTGTTAAGACCATAGAACAAGATTCAAATGTCATTTAATTCTATTTCTATTCCATCCTCCTCCTAGAATTGTTTCTCCATTTTCATAGCTATGAGCTGAATTTTTATTCATTCAGAAGACATTTTTAATTTATTCTTTCATTTATTCCATGGATATTTGCTGATCACCTGTGAGGGTGAAAACACTTAAGAAAAGTAAAAATAAATGAAAACAAATATAACCTGTAAGTAAAGGGATTATTATTTGTGTTACAATCATCACTTTCAAATCTATTCATAGCAGAATTTATTAAAATTCAAAAAGTGATAAACAATTCCAGATTTTTGTCCGGTCAACATTCAACAGATATTTGAGTGCCAAATGAGTCTATGCACATGTCCAGAATGTGCTGTGCATTTTTCTGTCACTGAGACTTTGCTTATGCCAGGTAAGGAAACTGTCCTCTATCCCCCACAATGGTTGATATCACTAATTGATCATGGCACCCATTACTGGTAACCCTGGACATGAGTGAGAATTCTTCTCATCAGTCACACAGGAAACACTCAAATTCTAAGGTAGTTAGCAAACAAGAAAAAAAATATATATATATGTATATATTTCCATAGCTCTTAAGATATGGGACCATGAGTAATGTGCTAGCTAGACAATACTTTACGTCTAATGGTTTTGTGTTAGATTTGGAAATATTCTCTATATGGCCACTTCTCATGCTGATTGTCTATAAAAGCCAAGGACTCAATATTTCCTGATGGAATAAATTTGGAAATTACTGTCTGAGGCTCAGAAGAATGGCAGGATAGATATATATAGCTATGAGCCAACAATACAGAAATCAGAGAAAGAGCACAGAAATGTAGGGGATTTCCTTCGAAGGTTAAGAAAAATGAATACAGATTTGGAAAACAGTTTTACAGCATATGAAAAAACTGTCAAAACTCCAGAAGTTTATTTCACATGTAATATTTTTAATGTATGTTGAGCTGAAGACTTTGCATCTGCGGAAATTTTATTTCTGTATGTAGATATTTGTGTGTTAGAGGATGTATAGCCGGGAAAGAAATAGCTAGAAAGTACTGTGAGTGATATAAGTTCCTAAAATGGGTTGGACCTTTAACTCTACAGTAAAAAGAAAAAAAATCTTTATTCAGCATCTATGATCCGCAAAGCAATGTTCTAGGCATTGTTACAAGCCTGCGGGGTAGATTTCAAATAAAGTCAGAGGTTCTTTGAAGACAGAACTTTTGTCAGCAGGCATATTGAGGCACCTTAAGCACAACAAGCCTACAGCTCTACCTAGAGCATCGCAGATCCATGAATTTTTTCCTCCATTGGTTCCTAGGGTTACTACAAACAAACAGAAAAACAATGTGAGCTTGGAAACAAATTATGAAAATAAATTGTATGTGTAGCTCTTCCATAAAACAGATTCTTCTAAATCAATTAAAAGGTGAACAAAAATTATAGACCCAACTCAAATAGATTTTGGGTTAAAAGTTTCAAAGCCAATTTTGTTTTGGCTATTCCAAATTTCAACAGCAGGTCAGAACTTTAAAGCACGGGGTGTGGGGCATTTGGCTGATGTTCATGTCAGGCCTAAGGTGCAGGGAAAAGACAGTTGCTGCTCTTGGCCACCCCGCTGATCCTTTCTGCAGGAAGATAACAGGACTTGTTTATTTTGTGGCTCAAGGCTCAAATCTATGGTAGAGGTGTAAGGTTCTTTCACTGAGATACCTGATTAAGGACACAAATTTTCTGTTCAATCTTCTTCGATAGTCTTCCAGAGAAACTTCATATATCAAAATTCAGACTTGCTTCTCAGAACGTGTTCTATAGTTTTGGATTCCAGATTCTTATTTTCACTAAGTTTGCATGATTTTTTAATGTTAATTCTAGCTGTTTGAACTTAAACATGTTTTTAGTGGAGCAGTCTTATTTTGGTTTTATCTCTTGCATTTTATTGAGTAATTACTTAACGTATTTTCATTTCTCTCTCTTGCCAACGGGAATCAGAATATGGCAAAGCAAGGGGGAGAGTCGAAGCACAGTATGAAAAAATAACACTGCTTATGTCTATGGTGGTGGGGTCTGCCATAGAGTTGGGGCCCCAAAAATTTAGACTCTATGTTGCCCCATTATGAGAGTCAGATTATCTCCTCGCACATCACTTTCTCTCTCCATATGTATATTCTATTCAGGAAGAGAGGCATTACAGAAGGTTCATAGGACCCTCTTTCCTATTTATCTGACTTGGGATAAACCTGTATCATCTAACTAATCTCACTTCAAACTTCAAAGATTTCAAAATGTCATATCAGGCCTCCTGATCTTGACACTAAGGACCATTTGAGTTTGTATGTGATTACATTTATTAGTACTTTTATGATTGAATCGTAACTTTTGACTATAGGTTTCCTCCTTTTACCAAAGTTGATAACCAGAAATCCTGTAACCACAGCTAATTAGACAGTATCCCCCAAGGCAGGAAGTGAATTTCAATTCCTGGCCATGTTAATCTTCAACGAGCCTTTCACAAGACAGTTTTCTTATCACCTAGACCTCATGGGAAAAGGTTTATTGCATACTTCCCTATATTTACCAGGAAAGACCATGAAGTCATTTTGGACAGGCTAATGGCCATGCAAAGTCAATTAAAAAGCTCAACATCAAATCAGCCATTTAGTGGATTTTTACATAAAACTTTCCTGATGCTCAATTATAATCTAAGAATTCACTAGTAATTCATTTTCTATCTTTAGGTCCTCCACGGTTTAAATCCCTAACGTGTGATTAAAACGTATCCTCTTTGGAAAGTAAAATCCTTTCAAATCTACTTTCTGTTTATATAGAAGAAAAAAAAAGAGAGAAAAAATATTTACCCAAAGAAAATTCTAGTCTCATGAGAGTCAGATTGTCTTCATACTTGGTGCTGTCTTGCTTTCCATAAGCTCTTCCCTTCCTCAGAAACCCCAATCTAAGACTCCCTGCTCTTTATTTTCATTATGATCAATCGGTCAGTTAACCTGTGCCTCCAGTAAGGAAGGCTCAGCCTACCTATCCCTGACAGTGTTAGGAAATCAGTAACTTTAAAAGTTCACAATCCTAAATGCCCAGAAGGAAGCTGTCCTGTTCTCTACTCCAGTTGCTCTCTAGAACACTAGCACTAATTGTTCTCATCTATGAAACCTTATTCCTTAGCACAGGCTAGGATAGCACTTTGCAACAAAGAATCAGTTCATCACCCATATTCAAGATTATTGAATTTCTATATAAATTTCTCTATATATTCATTAAGTAATACTGAAAACTAACACTTTAGCTACTGTGTCTAGATCATTATTTTAAATTGTTTTTACTTCCTTTCAAAATCCCAGTTCAACTTCAATACTATTCCAAGATGATAATACTAGAGATAGGCTCAACATACATTCTCCCAGATCAGTGGTTCTTAAAATTTTATGTAAGAAGTGAAAATGCAGTTGTCATGGTTCCCAACTCCAGAGACTATTTAGACTGTTTTAGGTGAATGACAAGAATCTGCATTTTTAGTAAGTGTCCTGGGTGATCCTAATTCTGGTGTGCTTCCATCCACACTAAGAAACGTCACTCAGAATTTGCAAAACTGAATCTTGTAATTAACTGGAAGTTATATATTTTGATCAAATATTTTATATTGCCTATGAAAACATCTTTATATTCTTACAATATTATTATGTACTTTGTATTAGAAAAGTTTATACACTATACGGCCAAATCAAAAATAGTTCTAAATATTTTGTGAAATTATTGGTGCACTGTTGGTTATGTTGCTAATAATCTGCTTATAAAGGTCTACATAAAAAATTCCTTTTAGACTCTATTCTTCTAAAAATTTCTTCATGAAGTGGGATAATTTCTTTTCTTGGATAAGTAGAGCTGTGAAACACGCTATACTTTCCTTCTTTTCTTTGGCTGTCAGGAAATTCAGAGCTGATTTTATGCTTAGTAATGCTTTATTTAACATAATTTTTATTTTCCATCATTTCCCCTTCATCTTTAATACTTAGCATTTGTTTATGTAATCCTTTTGGTTCATTTGACAGTAACCTGTTTCAAATCCTCTGAAAATTGCCAAAGTAAAAGCTAATGAAGAAATGATTAAGTATTTAATTTCAGAACAAGTTTGCCAGAGACACAGAATTTTTATACTTTGGCAACTAAAATTCATTAACTGTTGAACTTTCAACAAGTTTTTTATGGTGACTCAAAACTCCAGTTTCTAAATAGGAAATGCCTCTTGATTTAAGGTGTGTCTTCAGTCAATAACTCTTCATCTTCAACAATCATTTCCTGCCTCATTGCCTATTGGGTGACCCACTGGAGACTTTTTTCCCACTCTATTCCTAGTTTATTAAGAATTTCCCTTTCTTTTTTTTTTCTTTATTTCTCTCTCTCTCTCTCCCTCTTTCTTTCTCTCTCTCTCTCCCCCTCCCTTTCTTTCTCTCTTTCTTTCAAGCTGTACATATTTAATGTATACAACTTGATGAGTTTGGGGATAGGTATACACCCATGAAACCATCACCATCATCAAGGACATAGACATATCTATAACCTCCCAAAGTTTCCTCCTGCTCGTTTACTACTTTTCCCTATGCAAGAAAAATGTGTACTATGTTTAATATTATATTTAATATGATATATTTAATAATAACAATATAATAGTAATTCCTCATATAGCACCTATGTAGAAGACAATTTTCTAAGAACTTTACATATTTACATTTAATTTCCATAAAAGTCCTATGAGGTAGGTATCACTAACCTACTTATCTTTATAGATGGGGAACCTCAGGCAAACAGAGTTTAAGTAACTTGACTAACGCTACTGAGCTGGTATTTACATGCAGGCCATCTCTAAGCTATTACCCTATATATTTAAGATCTTTTTGAGTGAATCATCAAAGAGTTGTTGTAGGAGAAAGGATCTAATTTTAAATAAAATCTGGTAAGGTTATATAGAAAAATATGAAGAGAAAAGACCCCAAATGTCACCAGAGTCCTCTTTTAACAGAAGTTCTATAGGCTAACGGAAAAAAAAAATTAATACAAAATGACATATAAAATGGCTCCTACCATCTCCCACATGCCCAAACTTCTTGGAAGTATTATCATCAATAGTTCCTTTGTGTCCTCCCAGAAAAATAAAAAGAGAGGGTATGGTATATCAATAGATGCATATGTATAATACTTATCTACATATCCATACATTTTGTATTGACATATTTGTGTGTTTGTATTTCTTAAATGCATATACGAGTATATATTATACATTCACATACACGTTAGTAATATTAAAACAATATGTATAGATCCAGAAACTTGGCACTGAGTAATGAGGGAAATACCAAGGAGACAGAGTAAAAGGAATATGAGTGGTCTGTAAAGAAATTTCTTAATTTATTAAAAGTTTGGCTTAATATATTTCAGAACATATTGCCAAAACTTGCTAGACTAAATACAGCCTTTCTTTAATTGTTGTTGAAATAAAGTAATTTTACTTTTCATTTAGGTGATTGATTATAAACGCATTTGACCTTTTTACATGAAAATAATAGGGTTCTTTAAGAAATCAATAGGCACTCTACTTACCACTACTTTAGGATCATGCCAATCCTGAATAAAGCAAGTACCCTATTTCCAGAAAGAAGAGTTTATAGTCATTTTCTAAATTACGTTCCTTTTCTTTGTATTAGAATATTTACTGTGTTATCTTCTGACATTTTGTATCGAACTCATGTAACTTTTAAAGCCAAAAACACAAATGCTATATTTAGAAAAAGACAACAGATCAACATGTATACACTGCAAGTTAATTATGCTTTTCAAAACAATTGCTTTTTACTGCAAACATGAAAAAAATTACAAGGTTATCTATGAAAGATTGGCAATAATACTCATTTTCATTTGCATAATTAAGAATTTCCTGAAATGGAAGTAATTTCCTCTTGACATTTATTCTTATATCCTATTTCACAGTGAGGTATCCCCTTCTGAATGCCTATGAGGTGCCTTGAAATTAGCACATTTTTTCCTAACTGTATCAATGTTCTGATACATTAGACAATATGAATGGAGACGATGTGAATACTTTCTTGGTTATACGTGTTTGCAAAAAGTTATATGTAACATTTCATAAAGTACTATAACGTATCAGAAAATCAATTTAATATCAACTTCAATCCTCATTCTTACTTTCCTAAGAATGAGTAAACCAAAGCCTTGTGAGATATTTTCAGATTTGATGTTTTCGTATTATTGGTTTGAATATGGTTGGCCTTGAGTTCAAACACATAATTGAAGTTAATAAAATATTTCACATTGTGAAAATATGAATACAAGGTTTATCAGTATAAATCTTTTCAGGTTGAAAAAATAAGAAGATTCCAACTAGAAGTGGAAGTCAAAAATGCAAGTTGTGATTGCTCCAATTATTTTAATTTCTCATCTCAAAAAGATCAAGGTAAAAGCAATACCAATAGAAAAAAATTCTTAATTTCTTCATTTTAACCTACATCTAACCATATGCACTTCCTCTTCCCATTGTGTCCCCCCTGCCTCATTGAAATCATCTTCTCAAAATTTGTATTTATTTATTTATTCTTGGCTAGTGGAAGCAATGATTGATGCAGCAACTTTGGAAAAATTTGACTTTATCCCCCAAAGATGAACACGCAAACTTATGACCCGTCAATTTCACTTCAAGTTACATACACAGCAGAAACATGTGCATGTCAACAATTTGCATGTCATCTCTCTTCAGAAAAACCTAGAACCAACTTGAATGTCCTCATCAAGACAGTGGTTGAATAAACTGTAGTATACTCACATGATGGAATGAAACATTATATAGCAGCCAAAAAATAAATTACAATGCATGGCAACAATATGGACAAACCTTGGTGATATAATACTATATGCAAGAGCCCAAAATATTGTATGCAGCATGATATCCTTTTACAAAGCTAACATAACCTCCCAATTAAACATTTAGTTTTAAAAAGCTTAAATACAGGATACAGGATGACAGCTAGCTCCAGCAGAGAAAGAAAGTGGGATGGAATAGGAAGAGAAGGTACTTATGGTTAATGCAGGTTAATATCAATGACATAGCTTTAGTTTGGGGGTAGGTTCACCTGTGCATATTACACTATTAAAGGTTACTAAAGGGGCCAGCCTGGTGGCACAGCAGTTAAGTTCGCACACTCCGCTTCGGCAGCCCAGGGTTGGCCGGTTCGGACCGCGGGTGCAGACCTACACACTGCTTAGCAAGCCATGCTGTGGCAGGCATCCCACATATAGTAGAGGAAGATAGGCACGGATGTTAGCTCAGAACCAGTCTTCCTCAGCAAATTGGTGGCAGATGTTAGCTTAGGACTAACCTTCCTCAAAATAAATAAATAAATAAATAAAATAAAAGTTACTAAATAAATAAAATGATAAAGAAAGCCATGAACGGATGAATGATAGAAATGTGTCATGAAAAAAGGATAACGATTAGTTCAATTCAGTGCACTTGGAGTAAGATGAAAGTAACATATCTTGGTTTGGCTCTTTAAACTATTATTATCAAAGCCTTAGTTCTTTCAAATATATTCTACTGAAATGCAAGGTCCTTCCTTATAACTTATCACTTTAGCTTCATGTTGAAGATTTCCCCTAAAGTGTTAGAAGTATCTGCTCACTACCTAATTTTCCAGAATATTAACTTCCAAAAAACCTGAGAGAATTAAAAGAGGAGTTGATTTCCGCTTAGTAATTTCAGGGATCAAAATGGCATTTTACATGTTTTTCAGAGTAGAAACACGCTATTTAAACAAGTTTGAGAAAACCACCTCAAAATATATTCCACCTTAGAATGTTTAATTGAAGAATATTTGAAAACATTCTTTCATTTGAACCTTAGCATGTATTTTCACTTAATAAAGAAAACGTAACATGATTTTTGGGAGCAAATTATGAATGTATCTAATATTCCAAATTTGGAATATCTGTTGTTCTGACCAAAACAAGTCAAACAAATGATCAGACACTGATTTCATAGCCTGCTTTCAACACTGTTGATATTAAAAACAATAAAATCATAACTTTAGATAACTGTCTAAAATTCAGAGTCGAAACTTCAATTCAATAATGAATTCTCTTTCGTTTCAACAAGAGTTAACAATTAGATGTTCAAGAGAAAAGTGTTAAAATGAGACTTTGTGCATGTAACAATTATTGCATGAATTTGTTTATGTTACTAGTCCACCGTTCTCCACTAGATTAAAAATCATATATATAATTATATACATTATATATAGTTATTTCTAAGGGGGGTCTATGAAGTATATATACACACATAAACACACACATATATACGCATATATATATAATATGATGTCATTATCAGAGTTTTAATTATATTATGAGGAAATTCCATAATCACCTACTGGTCTTTTTAGGCCTGCATATACACTACCTGGTTTTGTTGCTCTGTTTTGCTTGTAATATTTTGTTTAATGATGGGAATAGGTATACAGTAGAGAAAAAAATATGGAGAAAAAAGACTTTCAGTGTATCGTGCTCTCAATAGCATTAGACTTCAAAAGATCACTCAGAAATCTAGCGTATGTTCTTTCACTAACTAGCTCTGTGCTTATATAAACTGAGAAGTTTCTACAAGATGATTTCTAAAGAGCCCTGCAAATCAAAATTCTATGATTTTAATACCTTTCAACCAAAAAAGAAAATCAGACATGAGGGACAATCCATAGGAACATTCTTTTCTGATCTAATAAAGTATCTAACAAGCATTACTGGCTCCATCTAATTTAAGAAGAATACAAATACATGTGCTTATTTTTCATTCCAAAAAAACCACATTTGGTAAGAACTGGAAACATTTTCATAAGTTCCAAAGTGTTATCTAAAACAATATGCATTAGGATTTCCCTTTTCCAAAATGCATTAAAATAGTACAGGGTTAGATAGCTTACTTTCTGTAGCATGATGAAAGGAAACCAGTTCCCCTTCAAGATATACAAAGGATAGTAAAATTACAAGTGTGATTGTCATTATCAACTTCATCACAGCCCAAGGACAGGGAATACCAGGACTTTTCCTTTGTGATGGCCCTTATGAATGAACTCTAGCTTGTTCTATGAGGAATTAAGCCTCCGGGTAGAACTTCTGGATGCAAAACTATCTGAGGACAGATGTTTTAATGGAAACAGCATGCAAAGTGAGATGCCACACTAAATTCTTTTAAATACAGGAACTATTTTCACAAGCTGCTCATCTGGGAAGCATACACAATTGTGAGTTTTTTTTGGATTTTTATGCTGTTAATCCAATTCTTGTTCTTCCAAACCCAAGTTCTCTTGAATTATCCATTCATGATTACGTTTTACTCAGCAGCATGGTGATTCTGACTGAAGCACCGCCTCTCCTACTTTACATTGTACGGCTGCTACATACATGGTCCCAATTTAATCTGGGTTTAAAAATACATATCCTCTGGCAATTTTCACAGATTTCAAGACACGTAAGCCATTTTTTCTTTCAAACTCACAAAAATAACAAAACACCTGAAGAAGATATAAATGTACCTCCCGCAAAGTGAGAAAAAAACATGAAAATTCTTTAAACAGAATCCAAAGCGTATGTGAAATTCTTGAGCACTAGCATTAGAATTGACAACTGTAAGTCTGTAAATCTATATTCAAAACAGAGATTATCCTCAGCATTCTCCAGATAGCTCCATATCTATTGAGAACCAGTGTTGTCTTTTCAGCTAAAATGTGGAATTCATTTTTTTCATTTGAACTAGTTTTATTTTTGTCAGCTAGGAATAATTTAATCATGCATACTTATAAAATATTCCACTTTTCTGGAAACTCTCATGAATAATTGGATATAAATCTTAAGCTAAGGTAAGTATAACGAATCTAACAAAGAATGAGAATTTTACACGCTGAAGAAATTAACGTTAAAATAACCATTTAAAAAAATTTTTTTAATGTTTTAGAGCTCATGCTCATTTTAATACAGAAATACTCTCCTATCCCTACCATACTCACCACTCTCTAATGTCTCCCCATTATATCTCTAACGAAACTAGAAATCTTTATCATGGTGTGCAACGTCCTACATCATCTTGTCCCAGCTGCCTGTCAGATAGCATTTGCTACTTACCCCTCCTCCCTTTGCTTCAAGTACAGCGGCTTTAGGTGGAATACACCAAGCCTCCTCCCACCTTGAGGTCTTTGTCCTTCTTTTCTGTCTTCCTCTAAAGATCTTCATCCAGATATTCATAGGATTCACCCCCTTCAATTTGCCACCCGCTCAAAGATTCCCCCTGGAAAAGCCTTGTCTGTCCCTATTCAAAATAGCACACTTCTTACCCTGATTTATTTTGTTTGTACCACCCACCACTACCTGGAATTATATTATATACTTATGTGTTTATTTCTGCCTCTCCTACTAGAATACATGGTTCTTAAGGTCAGGAAGTTGGCAGTTTTATTTACTGCTGTGGTCAACGACAGGTTGTAAGTGATCAACAAAAGTCTGTTAAATTGAATTGAACTCTATGAGTCACATTTTGATTTCCTGAGGGTATATGCTAATGGTAAGACCTTGGTTTTCCAAAAGCACTATTATTGGTATTCTTAAAAGTGAAGAAAATGAGGAAGATGGAAGAATCAGGCCCACATAAGAGCAAAAAAGACATGACCTTTTACTTTTAGAACAAAACCTTCTCGTTCTATTTGACATTATTTCAACTGTCATCCTACTCTTTCAATGTTATTTTTTTCTCATTATTAACTTCTGATAACTCACTCCCTATTCTCCCCACACTTTTTATGCTTTGGATCTTTATATAACAGACTTGTCACAATTCCCAATGCACAATGGATTGCACCATGCCAGGATATGTATCTATAGGTATATTTACATTTTGTATACCTGCCTTTTAATCCCTTAGAATGGGAACTTCTTCCTGAGAGATACTTCATTTATCCTAATGTCACTTACAGACAATAGTTCTCTATTTTAAAATAATTCCATTTTATGCATAAATGAGTGGACCTGGACAAAGAAAAGAAAAGTACCAGCTTGGTTTTATTGGGTAAGAGACAAAACATCTTTCTAGTGACGTAGTGTCATGAAAGTATCTTTTCAACCCATGGGCTCTTTGGGGTGTTCATATTTAGATAGAGAACTGAGCTTGAAAGAGAAGGCAGTATATTTCTGTGCTGATTCACTTACATTTTAAGATATCTCCATATGCTTCCCAGAGGCATCAGCAATTTACCTAGCCTTCACCAGAAAGCAAACTGATTAAGGAAATAGCCTTCAGCAGCCATTAATTCTAACCTTTACAGAGAAGAATTACTTACAGATCAAAGAGTGGGGAAGTCTCATAACCTCCCCTAGTCAAAAGAGAAAAACGACAAGAATAGATTGAAGTACATTCAAAGACAAAACGTTCAAATAATAAATTTTGATTTTTTTTTTAACATTGAACAAAGCATAATATAAGATTAGTAAATGACTGCTAATGTTGAGATGGTGCTGTTCCATGGCTAAGAAGCTCTCTCCATGGTGTGCAGGTACCACCACACACCATGAGCTGCAACACATTAACATAGATTTTTCTACATTTGAACTAACTAGGTGATAAGTCCCCAAAAGGTATAGATCAAAACCTCAAAAGCCTTTCAATCTAGTTGGAAGAGCTGGAGATAAAACCATAAATTATATGTAAAATAGCACTCACTAATGTCAAGTGTAATTCGAACTCTAGATGATGTAGGGTTCGGAGGTCAAGAAGGCTTCATGGAGAAGGTCAATGTAAAGGCTAGCTCTCAAAGGAGAAGACTAAATGGCCAAAAACTCCAATGGAATCTACCAATGCAAGGAAAAGCACCAATGTGCCCAGAATGTCAAGATGGTGTTTCATCCCTGGGTTTCTTTTCAATACCGTATCATATCCCACACCGTCAAATCTAGCTGCTGAAGTTAGTGGGAGAACAATGCCTGTTTCTATATATATTCGTGCTCAGAAGACAATACAAGACATATGGAGAGTGGGGGGAAAAAAAGAAAGTGAAACCATTATTTATAGCACTGAAGGAAAAATAATACTTCCTTTTCAGTGAATGCTCTTTTCACCATTCCTGTTCTTTCAACAAAAGAGAAGTTAAATTGCACAGTTTTAACAACTCACATGCTAAGTCTTTTTTAGGTAATTCAGGCAAAATAGTTGATTTACTTTCTTCTCCATCAGGCCAGGTAAAATACTCAGCATCAAGTAGTTTGCCCCACAAAGGGCCTAACAGTTCACCAGATGAAAACACATGGTTGCGTTATATCAACTGGGTACCATTATGATAAACGCCAGTAGTGCATGCATGAATAAATGCAGAGTTCGCCAGGATACTGAGGAATGCGGACAAAGTGAATCACAGAGAGTAGAACTAGTAGAGAAATGCACTGTAATAATGGACAATAGAGCAAATTTATTGCTTCTCTTATCCCTATAGCATCAGAAGCAACCCCCAGATAGTTATTACCACACATATTCGTACATAAGGTTTTGAAGTCTTCAGAAAAAAAATGATTAAAAATAATGAAATTTCACAAAATGTTGCTGCTGTTTAATTGTGTAACTATAAGCAAACCACAAAAAATCTTGCATGTGTAAAATGGTGGATTTTAAATAAATAACAGCTAAGCTTCCTTCCACCAGAAATACAGAAATTAGGTAACAAGAAATTTGAACTTCATTAACTCATTTTCAAAGATGAGTACAAGTGGAAGGAAAGTTTACACAAATACAAAATACACGACACCAGAATTAAATGAAGTAACTATACAAACGAAATAAGTATAAGACCGAGTCAATCTGCAGTCTAAAGAGAAATCCTGAAAAGAAAAAGAATTATCACTACAGAGCCACTGAAAATTAGAAACTGGCCCCTTCTCTAGGGTGCTGCCCTGAGAGAACACATATTATCCCTTTCTGTCATATCTCTGCTTGGCAACCAAGTAAATGCTTATAAAGAAAGGTGAAATGCTGGGTAAAAACACATATAAAAAATACATATGTCGTGTCAAATGCTGTCTCTAAGTCAAATGATGACTAAAACAAAATGAAGACATAAGATTTGGTTACCTGTAATGCTAAAAGAGGGATACATATCACATTTTTCTACATTTCTTTAAAAGTTCATTTTCAACTCCCACCAATTAACACGCTCTATAAAGAACTTTATAAAAATATGTTGTAGTATGCCAAAATAAAAATGGATGTGACTCATAGTATGGCTCTTCATCAGAAAGATAAATTTTGGTACTTCCCGCCTTGTAAAGATGTATTTGATGAACACATTAGAAATATGTATGTATAGCTGCTGGCACAGGGGAAAATAATCCCATCCATTTTCAGTAATGGCCAGGGAAACCAAAAGTCTCTACATAAATGATTCTCCACGATATTCTCCCAACATTTCCTAAAGCTATGGAATCAGAATAGTGACAGATAGCAGGAAGGTATTTAAAAGTTTACTCTTCTGTTGAATAATATATACTTATAACATATATTTACATCACATATGTATGTTACATATTACAAAATATATAACATACTTAATATATTTATATGTTGTATAAGCTATAGAATGTATTTGTATGTTACATAAAATATAACATAAATGATATATATATGACATATTATATATATATACACAAACCCTCTCCAATTGCGCCATTCTAAAAAGAGGAATTTCCCTGATACATTGTTAGGAAAATTGCAATGAAAACTATTTTGCTTTTTTAATTACTTAAAATAGCAATTTACCAAATATATGAAAATTAAAATATTACAGAGCTAGTTTTGAGAGTCTTATAAATAGACACTAGACTAAGTTTACTGGGAGCATATGTGTAATTCTATCATATTTGTTTCTGATAAAATGTACACTACAAGTGAACTTTTTGGTTTCCTAGATTTGTCAGAAATCACAAATTAATTTATATAGTTAAAATCACAAAGTTCCCTTCTAAACATGAACTTGACAGAAATACCATGTGGTTGCTTTCTTTTCCATATTGAAAACCTTGTGAAAACAACTTTGTTTTAAAATTAAAGAAGTGGTATGGAGCACAGAAATGATACTTCTCAAGTTCTTAAGTTTTAGGTCATGAGTAATACAATCTCTGCTTTTGAAAAAGCATCTAAATGGCCAGTAATCATGACCAAGAATGTAGATAGTGCCTAAAATAATGACTCCTCCAAAATTTAATGTGCCACCTGGTACCACTTCTAACTCACAAGGCATGAGCCTGAGATACGACGGTAAACTGAAGCTGGATCTTGTTAAACATATTTTTACAAAATTGTTTTTGATTATTGGTGAACATTTAGAAATTTCCTAAATTTGGCACCCTTTGAGTACTACCACCTGAATGAAAAATAACAACTGGATGTTATTTCCAAAAGTCATTAGGACAAAAGAGGAGTTCCAGGTTCTTTTTCTCCCAAGGCAATTTAAGGCAGTAACTAGAATTTACATTATGGAAAGGAGGGAGGTGGGGAGTAAAAGGGTAATCCGGGCCTAGTGCAGCTCCATAAACGTGCTCAGAAAGAAAGAATGGAATGGAGGAACAGACACACATGGCCACTCAATCTAAACACTGTCCAAAAAGTCTTTCTGACATTCTTTCTTTCATTGATTTTTCAAATTCTGCTTTTTTATGTTTCCTACTTTAATTAATAGGAAATGGGTAGCCTTAAAATTATATTTTAAAGTTTTCATTTTATTGGCAAATTAAATAATTACATATATAGCAAGTATGGTCAAGTTATAGTATAATGATATATTTGACATTTTGGGGAGCACAAAAATGATTCGATGAATAAACAACAGTTCTAAGACAGACCCACTCATTTCTTCACACCAAAAAAACAACTGAATATTGTCTAAAATGGCCTGAGAGGCAGCAGAAAACCCTGCTGATTACAAAGCCCTTGGCTATTTCTTCTAGAGTAGATAATGTTTGTAAGAGCTGGAATTTTTGATACCCACTGTTTGGGATTCCATTTTCACTTCTATAATCATTTAATTGATGGGCATTAGCTCCATTAAAAATAATAGCCACGTAAATACAGCTCAGACAGAGTAATGGGAAATTCTTGGTCATCTACCAGACAAAGTGTGATATTAGCTCCAACTACTGTATATTTTCCAGAAAGTTTATACCTTTACTTCAACTTACAAGAATAAAACTACAGAGTAAAACATAAATTCAGGCAATGACTTTTGTTAAGTATTTTCTATTCTTAAAAAAAGCTGTTGAGTCACAATGCAACCAAAGATAAGATGCCACAAAGCAGACTTTCTAAAAAAATCTATTTCTCCAGGAAAATAAAATACATTATAAATGTATTTTGATGAGGAACTGAAGACATGTTCCTAAGAAACTTTGCTGTATTATAAAGCATATGCTTTGTTAAATGTTCATATACATTCTCCAATAAATGGATTGCATTTTGATTGTATAAACATTTCTACAACTTAAAAGTATCTCTTCTATATTCATCAGGATCATTAATTAGCTTAATTTCCTGAAAACTAAAATTTTCAACTTCAGTGAAACTTAAGTCTTAAAAGTAACTCCCAGTTTGCTTCCAAGTTCTAAGAAAGTTTTATTTAATTCCTTCAATCCACTTACATATGAAACACAGGAACTAAACCCATTTCATAGATTATACTCAGGCATTAGGATTCTGTTTCTTAAATCATTTCAAAAAGTAGATACTTCTAAGCATGTTATTTATGTAATAAAAAATTATCATCAATGGCTAACAATTCCTCATTTTTTTCCCTGAAAACAAAAATAAATTTCAAAATAAAATAAAAACTTGAATGTCATTCCAGGAAACAAATTTAAAAATAATACTAACTTCTTGTATCTAGAATAGAACTCCCAGCCAGATGAAATTAGCATCTTATCAGCATTTATTATAATATATATATACTCAGTCATATAAACAGTATATAGTATTAACACGACTCACTGATATTTCATGAAAAATACTGCCATAGACACCAAATTTTTAAAAATATATTTCCTTTTAATATTTCTTCCTTTATTTCCTCATAACACAACGTCTTCTTTTTATTCATGAGTATTTCTAATTTGAGGACCCGAGAGTGATTTGTACTATCCAATTGTCCTTAATAAAGATTTCAAATGACAAAAATACAACAAGACCAAAAAACATATATACATGTAAAAATCTTTTTGATAAGAAATAAGCACCTACACTGCTAAGGTACTCTGCATCTTCTTCAAAATTTCCACAAAATTACCAACAGCATAAGAGGGAAATCTGAGCAGTAGGATACAGATTTTCACTAATTCATTTTTGAAAATGCACCATAAGATCCTCAAAAAATTTGTGAGACTAAATCAAAATCATAAGTCATTGTAGTTTACTTCACCATAATCTCTTAATTACCTTAGCCAAAACTTCTTCACATAAAAATATTCCATTAGTTGGCCATATGACAACATGAGAAATTCTGTTCAACACAATATGTCTAATAAAATTAAGTTGACTTTAACCACATTGTCATTTAAAGAAGGCAATTAAATTAGCTAGAAACACAAAACTTAAAAAGCAGCCTTGGGAATAACTTTTCTTTTAGCCATTACCAAATCCTTATTGAACTGATTAACTATGCAAGCAAAGCAGCATAAAGCTAAAGAAAGGGCACGAACATCACTACGTGGCTTATCTAAGAACTCACAAAAGTAAAAGGCTTTAACCATTTTAGTTTATTGGATTCTCTAACATGTAAATGCTGCTACTTTCCTGCAGTTTGATTAACATTATTAATCATTTCATACCTTTCCTTTTTTCTATCATCTAGAAAATCTTAATTCTAGCTTAAAACTTATTTTTTAAAAAAACACATTAATTCAGACTATGTCCCTTTGGATGCAAAACACCATTACCCCCAAATAAAAGAATGCATCAAAGGATTCTAGAAGGAAATTAGGACCCAGAACTCTATAATGCAACCAGCCCTTGGTGACCATCAAGCTCACCAGATACTGCTCTACCTTCTGTATGTATTGAATAGTCATGGGCCCACTGCCTGATGGGATCTGTAGTTTCTAAAAAAAATGTGTGGATGAAAGTCATTTGCTTTTTGATTTGGAACTATGAACCTAGTCTTAACTATGTTGCAAATACTCCACTGCATTTTGTAGAGTTGATTACTTTCAGCCTTCATATTCTAAAACACTGCATAACCTATCAGCCATAATGAAAATACATATGTGCATATATGTTACAAAATTCTTTGACAATGATATCTACAATCTATGTTTTATAATGTTGTAAGAATTATGGTTCTTAGAGGGAAAATGCATGCCAAAAGTATCCATTCATATAATACTTCAAATACACATGGAAACTTCATTTGAGTACACTGAAGCACTTTGTAGACATTTCAATATGTATTGTGCATTTACACACCTTTATTAGGGCACACATTTTGTGTTTTTCATTATCATTATATACATATATTATAATAATATAATATTGATGATATTTCCCTATAGTCAAGAATTCTAAAACTTCTTTGTGTAGGTATCGCTTTCAGCTATCAGTACTCAACATTTGCCAGCAACTCCCTAAGTACTTCCATCTCTACATCATACCTATTTCATAGATCTAAAGAGTTCCTCAAAACCATTTAGATAATGCTTTCCTAAACCCATTTAGGAAAGAGAAAAATTATTCCCTCTGAATTATTATATCACCTTAATGGGTCCACAACCACCTCACACATATTCAACCTCCATCCCATTTCCCTTGATGGCACCTACCCTAGTGTTGTCATGGTGACGATGGTATACCAGAAGGCAGCAGGGATGCTGGTGAACTTGCTGGCCGAAGACCCTTTCTCTGCGTAGAACATAACGGTAGCGAAAATGATGATAGCCATGGTGAGCGAGAAGAGCAAGAAGCCCAATTCTGAGGCACAACTCTTCAATGTGTACCCCAGGATGCGCAGGCCTTGAGAGTGGCGGGAAAACTTAAAGATCCGGAAGACCCGGAAGACTCGGAGTGTGACAAAGGCTCCACTGACATCCTCATTGTCTGTCATCACCAGCCCAATGTAATAAGGCAGGATGGCCACCACATCGATGATACTCATGACGCTACGCACAAAACGGTAACGACTGGGTGCTGCAGCCAGGCGAAGCAAGTACTCAACCGTGAAGATCATGACGCAGGCTGTATCCAAGCAAAAGAAGGCCACTGCATACCGCTCCCCACAGGGCAGTTCTTTAATGTGACCTGGGCTGGACCCACATGGCACTGTTTCTACCACATTAGCGATGACTGAGACGGCAATGAAGAACCCTGTAACATAGTAGAACACCAGGGCCATCGTGCTGGTGTGGGGGTTCTCAAATGCCCGCCAGACCCTCTGGCGAGCAGTCATAGTCGGCAGCGCGCTCTCTCCTGTGTTGTCAGTATCAGCATCGTCCTGTAGACGCTCCGCGTTCTCGCGCCTGCGATCCTTGTACTCCTCATAACAGCAGTCGCCAATAATTTCTGGGATGAGGCCAAAGAAGGCCAATTCTTCATCATAAGCAGAGATGCACTCATGGCGAGGATAGTGGAGCTTCCCAGTGCGGTAGAAATTCAGGATATGGCGGAAGATGTCCGGGTCACGGTCAAAAAAATACTGCTGAGTTTCCGGATGGTAGAAAAAGTCCCTCTCAGAACTGCCCAGTAGAGTGTCTGGGTAACGTTCCAGCGTGTCCTGCCATGTCTGGAAACGGGTGCCACTCACATTCAGCACAATTAGAGCATCTTGAGTCCTTTTTCTCTCCTGCCTTGGGGGAGCTGGCATGGGCCCCGAGGCCACAGGCATCCACCCAATGGCTGCTGCCCTTGCAAAAGGCAGCCAGGCTGCGACACCCGCCGCCATCGTTCCTTGAAGTGGAGGCAAGAAGGACAGTCAGGCCTCTCCAGTGGGTCAAAGTAGCCACAATCTCCCACTTCCTCCTGTCAAACAAAATACTACTGGGAAACCTGGTCCAGAGGTATCACGCTTATTCCAAGGTAGGGTTCCTGATGAAGTCACAGTTCTCGGAAGGGCAAGTGTCCCTCAAAGACAGGGATTTGGAGTAACAGAAAAAAACAAAACAATGTCCTAACAATCACGCCCAATAGAACCTAACCAAACCTCTTCTAGCAGCTGGACCAGGCCACTACTGGCACGAATAAGTACACAGGTGACTTCAGATGCAGCAATTTCTTCAAACAGATGTCTTTGCTTTCTCAAACCCTGACACAGTCTGGGTAATGTGGGGTCAGTATGCGACGTGTAGGATAGAGGAAACAAGGACAGTCACTCAGTGGTATTCTTTTGACGAATTAGGGAACCCACTTCCCCTTTCCCTTTTAGTTCTTTCAAACCTTCTCTTTCCAAGTGGCCCTTCCCGCCAAAGGAGTCTCAGAAAGGCGACCTGTTGTTGTAGCTTCCGAGATGCGGTCACAGCCGCTGCCCCACGTCTCTTTGGAAGTCCGGTTGCCGCCTCTACTACTCGGGTCGTATTTGCAGAGATGGAGATGCTGTGCGGTGGGCACGGTTGGGGGACGTTAATATAGATCCTCCTCCCCCACGTCTACAAGTACCCCCCTGCGTCTGCCAAAAGCGTTCGCCCAATCGCCCCTTCACTCTCTTTTCAAGTTCAGCTCAGGTGCCGCGTGACAGTTACAGAACCCGGGAGCCGACAGCCGCCGCCGCCGCGGCGGCAGCAGCATCTGCCTCGGCGCAGAAGGCGCCTCGCCCGCGGTACATACCTGGCAAAGTGCGCGCCGGGGCTGAGTTGCATAGAGACTTTCTCCTCGCCGTGCACCCGGAAAGGGAAAAGCCGAGAAAGCAGCTCGCGAGCAGCCGAATCCGAGGCGCCGAGGGAGCATAAATAAAGCTCAAGCGAGCTCTTCTTCCCCTTCCCCCATCCGCCCGTGCCTCCCTCCTCCTTTTCACCTTCCAAAAGCCAGGCGCAGGCGAGCCGAGCAGCAGCAACAAGTTCAAAAGGTGCGGGGGAGGCGAGAACGGAGGGGACTCGCTCCTGCCAACTTACTGCGCCGCCGCTGTCGCCGGGGCCCGGGCGGCGCGCTGCGGGGCTGCGGGGCGGCGGGGCTGCGGGGCGGCCAGGCG